>NC_140962.1:155743192-155798858 GCF_056783735.1 Eptatretus burgeri | reverse complement strand
GTACATTTATAAAGTACATAATATTAGAACATGAGGACATCTCTGAAGTACGTACTGTGAGAACATGAGGACATCTATAAACTATATATGATTGGAAAGTGAATCTATGCAATAAACATCGTCTACACACCACACAAACACACCACCACACAAACACACCACACACAAAACTCCTGGTGAGGGTCTGCAATCTCAAATCCTCTGCCTATAGCTATAGTTAATAATGTTCAACACAAGTTAACAACTGCAGCCAGGGGCATCGAGAGGGGGTGTCGAGGGGTCGTTGCCTCCGGGCTCGGGGTCCTTTGAGGGGCCCAAGCTTCTCCTCTAACTGTAATTTTTAATACAAATGCAAAAGAAAAAGGGTGAGGGGGCAGGACCCCCATGTTGTTTGTCTTAGGCCCGTGCTGGTTCTTGATGCCCCTGACTGCAGTACGTTTATGAATGAGAAACTCGACGACAATGAGAACTCTGGCCCGGTTGCATTGTGCTTTCTTTAGGAAAAATTAAAAGATTTATTTCAATATTTCCTCGAGTTTCCCCTTAAGGACATCCTTAACTTGAGGATTGTTGCATATTTGAATATTCTTTAAGTTTTTTTTCCTTAAAACCTTCCTTACATTCAATGGAGCATTTATTTATTCCTTCGTGTTCAGGTTATTTAGATACCAATTCAATTGATACCGATGGTGACCGACGGTGAAAAGGGCCAACTGTGTACGTAATAGATAGATTGAACACGATGTGTTACTCAGTCCATAACTTGTCAATCCCGTGTCAGCGAGAGAAGTGTGGGGCCTCGTTCGACTCAGCGGAGTCCCGGTTTACCCTGTGGACTCAGGTGTTACCCAAATCGAGGGATTCTTAACAATTAAACACCATTTATAGTTATACACTTGGACTATTGAATTTAAACATCAAAGTATTTCACCAACACACATTGTACAACTAACTATACAATGTATCGTCTCTCTTGTGCTTGAGAAAAGCCTCCACTGGTGTTTCAGTCTCTTCCTGAAGGCAGTTTGTACATCGCTTCGCTGCCATCTTGCTTTTGGGTTGCTCTTCCTATCTCGAATGTGATTGGTTGCCGAGCAAGCAACAGCCCTTGAGGAAATCCTTCTCCATGGAATCACAACATGCGCTATTTTAATAATCCGTGAACAGGTCTGAGCTTTCGTTCAGTTTCATTCCGTTGGAGGGGAGCTTCTAATCTCGGCTTCAAGAAGTTTCAGAAACATTTTCTCGTCAATATATAAAGTTTGCATCATTCATTGTGTCCAACACTCGGTAGTCGCCGTTAATGTTCTCAGATCTCTTTTCTTATGGTGTAGCTGCTTAAGGGTGCAGTGAGTTGGTCGTGCGGTGTGGTAGTATTGATACCCAGCCAATCATGAGCCAGTATTGTGACAACAAGCACGATATTTATTCAGAAACGAGCAAATGCAACTCGTTGCTTCGCTGACGGGAATATTAAGAGGTTATGGGAGGGGAAGTGGGAGAGGAGGAAGGGGAAGGATAGATGAGACTTATAGGAGGGGTGTGGAGGGATGGAAGGGAGGGAGAGAGGAAGGAGGAATGGAGGGGAAGGAGAGAGGACAGAGGGGAGGTGTTGAGGGAGAGTGGGCAGAGAGAGGCAGAGGGGTGGGAGAGGGAGAGGGAGAGGGGAGAGGGGGGGAGAGGGGTGAGAGAGAGGGGTGAGAGAGAGAGAGAAAGAGAAAGAGAGAGGAAGAGGGGAGAGAGAGGGGAAGAGGGAAGAGAGAGAGAGGAAGAGGGAAGAGAGAGGAAGAGGGAAGAGAGAGGAAGAGGGAAGAGAGAGGAAGAGGGGAGAGAGAGGAAGAGGGGAGAGAGAGGAAGAGGGGAGAGAGAGGGGAGCGAGAGGGAGAGAGAAAGAGGAGAGATAGGCATTTTTCGAGTTCATCACAGTTGTTGAATTTGATGAAGTTATGGTCACTGTGTGTCACAAGACTCTGTTGTCCACCTTCAAACAATTCACCTGAACTAATAATTCACAAGCTCACTATTAACATTCCAGCTGGATTTTCAAAGAAGACCCTGACTATAATTGTTTGAGATAATATTGATTTTGGGCAGGAAACTCAAACTGGACGTGGCACAATGCACCACATGAATGGTTTGATGGTTCAGCGGGTGGAGAACACTCTTGCAGGTGGCTCCGAAACAGTATCTTTGAAGAATGGAAACACGTTGCTGAAGACACCACCGTTGAGTTCCATGGAGTATTAACCTTGAACCAAAAGTCAAGGATGGCCCCTCAAATCTCAGGATTGCACCGGAAGGTTCGTTGAAAAAAGAAAAGTATTAAGTGGTTGTGAAAGGTGCTTCCTCCCATTATGAAATGGCATTCATCTGCTGCAAATATGTCGATAATGGGCTCCACTTGATCCCGGAATGGACTGGGTTTCATGCAATCCTTCAAGCAGACGAGGTCCAAGAAAAGTCTGCCCTACCTTATCTACCCGTCGTGGAATCTTCACCTACTGATTTATCAACAATCCATGCAATCCTGATGAAAAGTGTGGAGTTGGCTCTCACTCTCTTAAATTGAATCACCATGTCATTGGTTGTGACCAGGCTATACTGTAAATGTGAAAGTCGAGGAGATTTGATGGAGTGATGACAAGTTATATCACAATGTAGTGGCTAGAATGGGACAATTTCACACCTGCATGGCCTTTCTCGCAGTGATTGGGAAGCGTTTCATTGACACTGGGCTCTGGGATGTGATAATTGAAGTCCAGACAATTCCAGAATGATTCATGAATGGTTGTTTTCTCCAGACACTGCTACAATTGGTCTATCCGGTGTCAGAAGCTTCTGGATCAAAGTCTTCACCTCTTGAGGTGACGCAAATTCCTTGATTCTTTATCAGATGATGATGAGGGCTGCGTCATAGCAGTGATGCAGTAAATGCACGCGTCATTCGGAAATGCCATGTTCGATGATGAGGAAGAGAATATAATAAATTGATCAGTTGTTTAGTCGATGTCTGCATCACAACCAGAAGTACTACCTGTGGTGCTGGGATTGCCGCTTTTGACATTATACATCAAAAATGGGACAGATAATGGTTCTTTGGATAAATTGCAATACTCCAGGGAGCATGATTATTCCCTCCATAATTGACAGTTGTCCTTCTTGCTTCATCTTTGAAATCACTTGTTCTGATAGCTCTCAGAAACCACAGTTTCAACTGTCTGACTTGTCTAGTCTTGAAGACATGAGTGCATGGAAAAGGCCGAAAATGCCAAATGTAACTCCTCAAAGCCTTACTTATTAGGCTCACCCCAAAGGGGATGTGAGACTATTGCAATGCCACTGTCTGTGTGTATTTGTCCGCGTCTATATATTTTTGCTTTAAAACTGTTTTTCTCTGCAAAAAAATTTAAACACAGGAGGAACTCCCCATGGGGAATATTATATTTCTAACTCTGACATCATGGCAGAGCTGAGCTGTTCAGGGAGTTGAAGCGTAAAAAACTGTACGTGCACAGAGGGTGGACAAGGAGGCCTATGTGTGAGGAATGTGAGGGGTAGAGCATCCCCTGTGGTCAAGTGATTCTCATCCTGATTACAGAGGAATTTGTGCATTGCATTCCTCCAAGTTCGTCCCTCAGTGCACTCCAGTAAGAGCGGAGGGTGGTGAGCTCTTGACAGAGGAGTCCAAAGTGAAGGGAAACTGGGCTGGTAACTTTGAGCGGCTGTACAAGGCTGACCCACCAGCTGTGAAGTTGGATATCAGGTGTGTTACTATCCTTATTGCTGATCCTCCAATCAAGTGTGGTCCACCTTCGTTTGTGGAAACGCAGGCTGCGGTGAACCGGTTGAAATGGGGTAAAGCTCCAGGGATCTGTGGCATCCATGCTGAACTTCTCAAGGCTGGTGGAAATGCTGCACTCGTGTCATTGAATGCAGTTCTGTGCTCTGTTTGGAACGCAGGCATCATCCCAACTGACTGGAAGAGGGGCCTCGTTGTCCCTCTCTGGAAATGGAAGGGTAATCACCAGGAATGCAACAACTACCGAGGGGTGACGCTGCTCTCAGTGTCAGTCAAGGTCATTGCTCGGATAATTATTGATAGGGTTCATCACCATCTGCTTGAGCACCAGCACCCAGAGCAGTCAGGCTTTACATAAAAGAGGTCAACGATTGAACATATTGTTCTTCTGATCCTCACCGAATGCAGACAACTGCTTCAGCAGGAGCTGATTTCTGCTTATATTATGTTGATCTCTGCAAAGCATTCGATTCAGTGAATCGGGATGCCCTCTGAGGATTCTAGGTCTTCGTGGGGTGCCACCAAAACTGATCGATCTGATGTCTGAACTCTACTCTGGTACTGAGAGTACTGTGATATGTGGTGCTACCATCTCTGACTTATTTCCAGTTGTTACTGGAGTTCCTCAGGGGTGTGTATTGGCTGCCACACTTTTCAGTGCTTGTATGGACTGGATTCTGGGGAGGTTGTCGGAGAAATCAAGTTGCGGTGCATCGTTTGGGAATGTCAAGATCTCGGACCTTGATTTCACAGATGATTCATTGATTCTGTCATCCTTGTGGAGACTCTGTATATATTGACGGGGGCTCTCGAGGCACTGAATAAGGAACCGGAGCTGCTGGGATTACGGGATTCCTGGGTCACATCACAGATCCAGGCTTTCAATGACATCTTGGATGCTGCTATCTTGCCTGCACCTGTTTGTGGTGAGGATGTTGAGGTCACAGACAGAATGACTTTCCTTAGCAGTGATATTCATGCGTCTGCTGGTTGTGAGCCAGAGGTCAATAGACATCTGGATCGGGCCTGGGGAGTCACGGATTCACTGAATCATGGTGTATGGCACTGTCCGTACCTATGCAGGATGAAAATCCGAGTCGTTAAGTCCTTCATGCTTCCAGCCTTGCTCTACGGATGTGAGACTCAGATTCTTGACTCATGATCTGAGAAAGAGACTTAACTCATTCGGTACCAGGTCTCTTTTGAGAATCCTTGGCGATCACTGGTCTCATGAGCATTTGCTGATAGAGACTCAAATGAAATTTGTTACCTGCATAGTCCGTGAGCATCAGCTGCGGCTGTATTGACATGTGGCTCATTTTCCTCACGCTGATCCTGCTCACCAGATTCTCTCAGCGATTCTCACATTTTCTCTGAAACCACTCAACGAAAATAATTGAAACTTGGCACGTCATTAACTCCCCACGGGGTATATAGGGTGATAGTGATGCATCATCGCTGAAGTGGTGTTCTCGCTATAATTGGGTAAATTTAAATCTTTATCCGAAAAATCTGAAACTTCTTATATCTGATCGATGAGCAGATGTGAGTGAAGAATTAAATTTATTTTATTTTATTTACATTTGGAAGCCATGCCAAGAAGCTATGTGACATAATTGGGTGAATGGATGGATGATACGAGTATATGGACCATAATAGCAGTGGGCCATAATCATAGCGTGTTCATTTAACGATTGTATTTGTTCACAATTTTAGGCGAGACTATGCGCTCCACGAGTGCTGTTCTAGTTTCCTGAAGTTCCTCATGACGATAACTGCAACAGAACCATTATTGATTGAAAGACCTTGATACTTCATTTGACAGATGTTCACAGTGGATTTTTTTTGATGTGTGCATACTTACTTCTCGACCGTGATTAGTTATGAATCTGTGATGTATTGAAAACCTGGGTGGTTGCGATTATTTATGAAAAAATACCTGTGTTTCAGTTGTGATAATTATTTTAATAAAGCAAGGACAACATCGGTATTCTGAATTTTGTAAGTATGTGACAAGTCTTCAAGTTCACCGAGTACAATTGCCCATGTTTGAGTGGTGTTGGAGAAATGAGTCCTTAAAAAATGGACGAATTACCAAAAAGTGGCTTTTTGTACTCTGGTGGCAAACTTCAACACCCCACAGTACCATGTTGCACAGAGATCTCATGGAGAACTTTTTACCCAGAGTCCATAATATAGTTGTCTTCCAGATGTGAAATTTCAAGTAGCACGTTAGTCATGGAACGAAAACCGATTTCTCGGTCCTTTTGCAACCTGCTGCACACGGCCTATAAGGGGAATCTTTCCTGAAGGATGAGGGAGTTAGTAATGACATATGTAACTGAGACTATGTGTATTGTCATGTGGTACAGTTCTGGGTACAAGCGTACATGTGGTCCTCCTGCGGTCCATGTTCTGTAATGTGGTCCAGTGCGGTGTTTGAGCATTCATGTAGTCATGTGCCTTTATCTCTCCCTCATCATTTGCATGCCATGTTTGCTCCATTCAACTAGGTAATGGTTGAGCGAACACTCACACCATTAACACCAAATTAAGGATAATTAAAGTCCACTCATCAGCTTGCAGTGGAGCAGAAATGACGAACACTTTGATGGAGTCATGGAGTAAAAGTGACGAACACTGATGGAGTCAGTCGAGGAGAAGTGACAAACATTTTGAAGGAGTCAGTGGAGTGGAAATGACAAACACTTTGATGGAGTCATGGAGTAGAAGGGATAAACACTTTGAAGGAGTCAATGGAGTAGAAGTGACAAACACTTTGTAGGAATCATCGGAATGGAAGTGATGAATACATTGATGGAGTTGCAGTGGAGTAGAAGTGACAAACTCTTTAATGGAGTCATTGGAGTAGAAGAGAACTAAACACTTTGAAGGAGTCATTGGAGTCGAAGGGACGGAGACTTAGACAGATTCAGTGGAATACAAGGGATGAACATTTTGATGGAGTCAGTGGAGTAGAAGTAACAAATACATAATGATGGAGTCAGTGAAGTAGAAGTGAAGAATACATTGATGAGTCAGTGGAGTAGAAGTGATGGAGATTTTGATGGAGTTGGTGGAGTACAAGCGATGAACACTTTGATGGCACGATGGTGAAGTGACACTCCTCCATAATCATGGTTTATCATGCTTAGAGTGCCATCCATGAATCAACATGCTCTTTCACGATGTCAGCTCATCGAGCGGAGCACTCTGGGCTCTGCCATCAGGTTTTCATTCCCATTGAGAAAGTGAGGACCAACGAGGCTCTGCGTAACCCCATACTTCGAATCATAAAATAAAATACTGGTCTTCTGTCACATGGAAGCTCCTCAAAAGATCATGTATGTTGTCCCAGATTGGGTTTCATGCACACCACAACAATAGGATGAGCAGAAAGTGCAGAAGGTTATCAGAACAAATTGGGGTCAATGTCCAGGAGAATCGTTTGGTACAGGGCTGTTGGAATTAGAGCTGGGGTTAGAGGGTGGGGTTTTGGTTCATTGGCTCCATTTCTCCATTGTGGAAATATCTTTCCATCATCATCCTCCATAGAGGATAAAATCAGTGTATGGACCTTGGCTTTTGTTGTTTTACAACCAAACAATTGTCATGCAAAGGAGTAGGAGCGAGCGAGTTAGCTCCAGCTCGATGAAGGATCTATTCCACTTTGGTGGCATTTGCATTGTTGAAAATGGTCGACATAACATCCCATTCGATTGCTGGATTCAAATTGGTAAAAGGTCGACTGTATTTTGTGGAGTCAAAGAGACAAGCTGAGAAGCAGGGATTAAATTTTTTTTTTTTAACTCCATTGTGTGTTGTTGTGAGACACCTAAATCAAATCTATTGTGTGATCCAATCATATGGTAAATCAGATCATATCAGATAATATGAAACCAACTTCATTATCATGTATCTCGCACACGAGGACCCGAACACACAGAACTGGAGTAGAGTTGTTGGAGTTGTTCGGAGACTTGGAGGTGGTGGAGATTGGAGGTTGGCAGAGCATCGGTGGAACTAAATCGTATTAAAACCCCTGCAAGAGCACACTGCACAACATGACACTTCTTCGTTCGCATGTGCCACAATTACTCCATAAACCATATACTGCAAACACCAGGACATCAAAACTCACTGACTCCGTTAACCATATACTGCACACACCAGAACATCAAAACTCACTGACTCCGTTAACCATATACTGCACACACTAGGACATCAAAACTCACTGACTCCGTTAACCATATACTGCACATGCCAGGACATTAACACTCACTGACTCTGATAACCATATACTGCACAAACCAGGATATTAACACTCACATACTCTATTACCCACATACTGCACACCAAGATATCAACACTCACCTATTCCATTACAGCTATTCTGCACAGGTCAGGTCAGGTATGGGAGCATGCCCCAGAACAGTGCGTCGCTGTGTCCACTTTCTGCTAGTACTCCAGGGGCCTCCGTCTGGCCATCCCCGTGGCAGATGCTTGGCCCATTCCCATCTCCTTGAGATGCTGATCAACCTGCTGCAAACACGAAGTACGTGGTCGGCCCATTGGCCTCCTCCACTCACGAGGCTTCCTCGCCGAGAGAATCTGGTGAGCAGGATCAGCGTCAGGAAAACGAGCCACATGTCCATACAGCCGTAGCTGATGCTCACAGACTATGCAGGTAACAAATCTCATTTGAGTCTCTCAGCAACCACTCGTTGGACACAAAGACCGACCAGCGATAGCCAAGGATTCTCCGAAGAGACCTGGTACCAAAGGAATTAAGTGTCCATCTCAGATCCCTGGTCAGAGTCCAACTCTCACATCCATAGAGCAAGACTGGAAGCACCAAGGACCTGAAGACTCGGACCTTTGTCCTCCCGCACAGGTACCAACAGCGCCACACCCCATGATCGAGTAAATCCATGACTCCCCAGGCCCGACCCAGACGTCGATTGACCTCTGGCTCACAGCCAGCAGAGACATGAATATCACTGCCAAGGCAAGTAAATCTCTCCACGACCTCAACATCCTCACCACAAACAGGTACAAACAGGACAGCAGCATCTAAGATGTCATTGAAAGCCTGGATCTTAGTTTTGACCCAGGAAACCCGTAATCCCAATGGCTCAGACTCCTCATTCAGCACCTCGAGGGCCTCCAAAAAGAAATCTAAAGTTTCCGTAAATATGGCTGCATCATCTGTGAAATCAAGGTCAGAGATCTTGACATTCCCAAACGATGCACTGCAGCTTGATCTCTCCGACATCCTCCTTAGAATCCAGTCCATACAAGTGCTGAAAAGTGTGGGGGGCAGTACACACCCCTGACAAACTCCAGTCACAACTAGAAATAAGTCAGAGATGCCATCACCGCATCTCACAGCCCTCTCAGTACCAGAGTAGAGTTCAGACATCAGATCGATCAGTTTTGGTGGCACCCCACGAAGACCAAGAATCCTCCAGAGGACATCCCGATTCACTGAATCGAACGCTTTACAGATATCAATATAGGCTGCAAGCAGCCCCTGCCGAAACTCTCGCCTGCATTCGGTGAGGACCTGAAGAGCAAGGATACGGTCAATTGTTGACCTCTTTGGTGTGAAGCCTGACTGCTCTGGATGTGGGTACCCAAGCAGATGGTGGCGAACCCGATCAAGAATTATCCAAGCAAAGACCTTGCCTGGCCCTGAGAGTAGTGTCACCCCTCAGTAGTTGTTGCAGTCCTGGCGATCACCCTTCCATTTCCAGAGGGACAACAAGGTCCCTCTTAGAGTCAGTTGGGATGATGCCTGTGTTCCAGGCAGAGCACAGAACTGCATGCAACGAAACGAGTACAGCATTTCCACCAGCCTTGAGAAGTTCAGCATGGATGCCACAGATCCCTGTTGCTTTACCCCATTTTAACCGGTTCACCGCAGCCTGTGTTTCCACAAGTGAAAGTGGACCACAGTTTCCAATGCACACACTAATACCTCGCTATACATTGATTCCGATGCACACACGTCCATCATTGCCGTGACCCGTGATGACACATCACACCCACCAGGGGTCGCCCCTCACGAGCGGTCCAGCAGTCCCAGCGTGCCCCCTGGAGCCTGTTGCAGGCTCCGGGAACCAAAGCATCTCTCGAACCGAGACGTGGGAAAGGTCACGTGATGGTGGATCGCACACAGCGAATCACAAAGCGTCGGTTTGTGTCTCGTGATGGGAACGACCGAACCAAGGCGTCTTCTTCTTTTCCCTTTGAAGTTCAACGAGTTTCGTTCTGTTCTCGTAAGAAAAAGTTCAAAAGCGACGAGTCTGCGGTTCCCAGTGGCCGCGTCCGCGGGACGGTAATTTGCGTTGGCACGGCCTCTGTCTGGCAGCGAATGGCTCCGGTCCAAGTGCTCAAAAGAGCCCCACAATGCCCCCCATGGGAAGGGATGGAGGGGGTTGTCACGTGTCCCCGTGACCATGTGAATCGAACGAGCTTCCGAGCACATGCGCAAACCAGCTGTCGGTGGACGTCATGACAGAGGTCTGTGGGTCTGATTTACACCAAGGCGAATGTGGGATCTGCCAGTCTATTCGGGAAAGGTTACCATGGTAATTCAAGTACCAGATACACCACTTACACCTCAATGAAGCCAATGGACAAACCCTTCATGTTGTTTATTCCAACGGGATGAAGACATCATTTTATATCAGCTGACCCACACCGCCCTGCGGGGAGATACCGTGAAATACCGTGAACCGTGGGAGTGTGGTAATACGTGCTCCGCTGTAGATGCATTCAATGGCTTTGGCATTTCGTACAGGGAGCGAGTACCAAGTTAACCCAGGTTGGAAGGAACCCATGATGGGAGCCATGAACTCAATCGGGGGAGTAATTTAATTATTTTATTGAGTGACGCAGCTGGATGACCAACCGACTAAGGGAGTGTTCAGTTACCAAGTTTCATGGAGAGCACTCGCCAAGTGGCTTAAGCCCTCGATTTGAAACAGCTGATAAGGAACAGATGGCTTGGCAAGCGCGAGCTTGCTGCTTGGTAACTGAAAACTCTCCTGGTCTGGTAATACCGGTGATCGGACAAAATACAAACAAACTAACACCGGTAATTATAGACAATACAAACACACCAATACCGGTAATTATAGACAATACAAACACAATAATACCAGTAATTATAAACAATACTAACACACTAATACCGGTGATTATTGACAAGACAAACACACAAAAACCGGTGATTATATTCAATACAAACACACTAATACCGGTGATGATAGACAAGACAAACACACTAATACCGGTGATCATTTACAATACAAACACACTAATACTAGTGATTATCAACAACACAAACACACTAATACCGGTGATTATCGACAATACAAACACACTAATACTAGTGATTATCGACAATACAAACACACTAATACCGGTGATGACAGACAAGACAAACACACCAATACCGGTGATGATAGACAAGACAAACACTAATACCGGTGATGATAGACAAGACAAACACACTAATACCGGTGATGATAGACAAGACAAACTCACTAATACCGGTGATGATAGACAAGACAAACGCACTAATACCGGTGATGATAGACAAGACAAACACACTAATACCGGTGATGATAGACAAGACAAACTCACTAATACCGGTGATTATAGACAAGACAAACGCACTAATACCGGTGATCATTTACAATACAAACACACTAATACTTGTGATTATAGACAATACAAACACACTAATACCGATGATTATCGACAAGACAAACACACTAATACAGGTGATCATATTCAATACTAACACACTAATACCGGGTGATGATAGACAAAACAAACACATTAATACCGGTTATGAGAGACAAAACAAACACACTAATACCGTTGATGATAGACAAGACAAACACACTAATACCGGTGATGATAGACAAAACAAACACACTAATACCGGTGATGATAGACAAAACAAACACACTAATACCGTTGATGATAGACAAGACAAACACACTAATACCGGTGATGATAGACAAGACAAACACACTAATACCGGTGATGATAGACAAGACAAACACACTAATACCGGTGATCATATTAAATACCAACACATTAATACCGGTGATCATGTACAATACTAACACACTAAAACCGGTGATCATGTACAATACTAACACATTAATTCCGGTGATCATGTACAATACTAACACACTAAAACCGGTGATCATGTACAATACTAACACATTAATTCCGGTGATCATGTAAAATACCAACACACTAATACAGGTGATCATGTACAATACGAACACATTAATACCAGTGATCATGTACAATACTAACACACTAATATACAGGTGATATTATACAAATCAAACACACTAATACAGGTGATCATGTACAATACAAACACACTGATACAGGTGATCATGTACAATACTTACACACAAATACTGGACAGATTATAACGCTTGGTCCTTTGTCGAAGATCCGATGGGAATCCCAGGTTGGCTTTCCAATCACATCCATCCTCGAGCATGGTGATCATCACTCAGCATTTCATTTCAAAAATAGCACCAAAATCATGTCATGGGAAATGTACTCATTCTTTGGAAGCCGTGACATCATCAAGCCGATTACGTCGATTGTACACTAATATGTAATAACTGTGTGAAAGCAAGGAGGGAGCACCTCTCCGACAAGAGGGCACTCGAAGCTTGAACTCAGCTGCATGGTCAAGTCGATGTAAATTTACTAAACTTATCAGCAGAGTCGAAGGAGGGAGACACCTCAGCTCTGTGATCCTGTGGGATAACGAATGTACCTGCAAGTACTGTGCCAGCAGAGGTGCCGTATCCAGAAGCACACCGTTCCTCGAATAGAGACTTTCAACTCGGCTGGCGCATTTATTTTTCTGATATTTAACGTCCCACAGTATGTTTCACCAGGCTATTATTCGGGCTGGTGGCACATTCGAATCCCAAACCCTCTGAACCCTTCCACATCAAGTGTGCCAGTAATCCAGGTGCTCCAGGTGAGCCACCAATGGCAATCACATTATACGATATTGGTTTCATCATAATATCCAAACAATTTCCATCAGGGCAAGCGATTTAACTTTCATTATGTTCTTTACGAGATCGAGGTTCATGGAATAGTGAGGAAAAAAACACAAGGTACATTGCTTTCAGAATGTATTCACACCCCTCGAGTTTTGTCACATTTTGTTGTTACAGCCTGAACTTCAAGTGGATTAAACTACAAAAAAATTTTCACCGATCTCCACAAAATACCCCAAAATGACAAAGTGAAAACTTTTTTTTTGGAAATAATTACAAATTAATGAAAAATGAAGAGCTGGAATGTTTTTCCTCATTAGGTATGAAACCCCTTTGCTTTGACACTCCAAATTGAGCTCAGGTGCATCCAATTTCCTTTGATCGTTCTTGAGATGTCTCTATAACTTGATTTGAGTCCACCTGTGGCCAATTCAATTGACTGGACATGATTTATAAAGAAACACACCTTTCTATATGAGGTCCCACAGTTGGCAGTGCATGTTGGAGCAGAAACTCCATCATGACGTCCAAGGAACTGTCTGTAGAACTCCGAGATGAAAGTGTGAGGAGGCATAGATCTGGGGAGGGTATAAAACAATTTCTAGAGTGTTTTAAGTTCCCAAGAGCACAGTGAACTCCATCATTAGGAGATGGAAAGAATATGTAAGTACCCAGACTCTTCCGAGAGCTGTTCGTCCGACCAATCCGAGCAACCGAGCAAGAAGAACCCTGGTCAGGGAAGTGACCAAGAACCCAATGACCACTCTGACAGAACTACAGAGTTCAGTGGCTGAAATGGGAGAATCTCCTGGAAGGACAACAGCCTCTGCAGCACTTCACAAATTTAAGCTTTATGTGAGAGTGCGCATACAGAAGCTACTCCTGAGAAAAAGGCACAGGACAGCATGCCTTAAATTTGCAAAAAGGCATGTGAAAGAATCTGAGAGCATGAGGCAAAAGGCTCTGTGGTCTGATGAGACGAAAATTGAACCCTTTGACCTGAACGCAAAGCATCTTGTCTGGCAGAAACCAAGCACAGCTCAACACCCATCTCACCATCCCTCCCGTGAAGCATGGTGGTGGCAGCATCATGCTATGGGGATGATTTTCAGTGGTAGGGACTGGGAGACTTGTAATGATTGAGCGAACAATGGATGGAGACAAATACAGGCAAACCCTTGAGGAGAACCTGCTTCAGAGTGCAAAATATCTTTGATTATGGTGAAGAATTACGTTTGAACAGGACAATGACCCCAAGCAGACAGCCAAAGCAACACTGAAATGACTTCAGAACAAGAACGTGAACGTCCTTGAGTGGCCCAGCCAAAGCCCAGACTTAAATCCCATCGAGAATCTGTGGAAAGACTTGAAGATTGCTGGTCATTGATGCTCCCCATCCACCTTGACAGAGCTTGAACAAATCTACAAGGAAGAATGGGAGAAAATCCCCAAATCCAGATGTGCAAAGCTGATACAGACATACCCAAGAAGACTCAAAGTTGCAATCACTGCCAAAGGCACTTCTACAAAGTATTGACTCGGGGGGTTGAATACTTATTGACGCAAGACATTTCAGCTTTTCATTTATTATTGATTTGTAAAAATTTCTAAACACATGTTTTCACTTTGTCATATTGGGGTATCTTTGTAGATCGGTAACAAAAAAAACTTATATTTAATCCATTTTAAATTCAGGCTGTAACAACAAAATGTGACAACAGTCAAGGGGTGTGAATACTTTCTGAAGCAACTGAATGAACTGACATTGATGCAGCAGGAAAACTCTTGGACACATGACACATATCAGCAAATCAACAAATGGATACCATGAAACATTGGGGCAATGCCCCTGGGCACTCACCTGGTAGTGGCTGGATAAGATAACCAGACAACCACTGGTAGGCATGGATGACCCACAAAATATGTAACGGAGAAGAAAGTAAATACCGACGGAATTTATTTTTTATGGCCGTGAACAAACTTTCGGACAGCACAGGTGATAATGGTTGTGGTGAAGTTTCATCGAAATTGTGGATGTGGTTTTAGAGAAGAAAGCAAATACCTCTTTTGGGGGGCAACCCCAAATGTGGACCCCCTTAGAACCCGATTTTATAAATGCCAAGAACGATCTTTGGTATGTCATGGGTGATGAAGGTTGGAGTCAAGTTTCATTGGAATTGTGTGTGTGGTTTCTGAGAAGAAAGCAAATACCTATTGTGGGGGGCAACCCTTCCACCCCCTTCTACCCCCGTAGACCTCCTTATGCCTCAATTTTTTAATGATGTGAACAAACTTTAGTACATAATGGGTGATGAAGGTTGTGGTTAAGGTCCTTTGAAATTGATTCTGTAGTTTTGGAGAAAAAAAGCAAATACATATTTTGGGGGGCAACCCCCCATTCCATCACCCAGATCACGATTTTTCTAATGTCATGAGCATACCTTGGTAGATCATGGGCAACGATGGTTGTGGTGAAGTTTCATTGAAATTGTGCATGTCGTTTCAGAGTAAAAAAAGCAAACATATTTTGGGGCAACCCCCTTACGCCCAGATTTTTCTAATGTCATGAACAAACTTTGGTACATCATGGGTGATGAATATTGTAGTGAAGTTTCATCGGAATTGTGTGTAATTTCTGAGAAGAAAGCAAATACTATTTGGGGGGGGGCACCCCCTTACACCCACTTAGACCCCAATTTTTCTCATGTCATGAATCAACTTTGGTAAACCATAGGTGCTGAAGGCTGTGGTCAAGTTTTTTCAGAATTGTGTTTGTCGTTTCAAAAAAGAAGCAAATATGTCTTTGGGGGAGGGTAACCCCCCCCCAACCGTGCAGTAAACTCCCTCCGGAGACCCCCTCATACCTGGATTTTTTTAATGCCTTGAACAAACCTTGGCATGTCCTGGGTGATGAAGGTTGTGGTCAAGTTTTATCAGAATTGCATGTGTAGTTTCTAAGAAGAAATCAAATGCCTATTTTGGGCATCAACCCCATGCACCCCTTTTGGGCCCAATACTTGTAATGCCAAGAACAATGGTACATACACGGTGATGAACTTTGTGGGAAAGTTTCATCGATATTGTATGTGTAGTTCCAGAGAAGAAGTTGAAAGTATTTGTGGACGGACGGACAGACGGATGGCATGCCATCCCATCAGCTCCCCAGAACTACGTTCCATGTGAGCAAAAAATCAACAATTAGAAATCATTAAATCAACCTTTGTGGAGTTTTGGTGAAAAATGGTAAAATGTCTGTAATTGGGTCATAACCTTAAAAGTTCGGTCAATGTCAAAAAAAAGGTCAACCCTTCATACTTCTTTTTTTCCCTCATTATTGATGCAGAGTTAAATTCCAAAAGTCCCAGCCGGATCCAGGATACAGCTCGAACATTGGCAGAAAAAAAATGGAGGAAAACCGAAATAGTGTTTTCGTACTCCAAGGCATGTAACTGTGTAAGATCTTGACTTTAACCCAGAGGGATATGATGTAAATTAAGCTTAAATGCACCTTGCTCTCAGCTATCTGTAAAAGGAAATTTCGTTCTAATCGGACAAACCTTCGTTGAGATTTCGTTAAAATAGTCAAAATGACTAATTTGGTCATGACCTTGAAGAATCGGTCAAGGTCAAAAACGTTTTTTTGTCATACTTTATTATTCATATTATTGATGTACTTTCTATTCGCATTATTGTTGCAAAATTTATATACGAAAATCCCAGGCGGTTCTAAGATACAGTTCGGACATTGATAGAGTTCGAAAATTGGGAGAGTTGAGAGCGCAGGAATTTTTTATTTATTTTATAAATGGTAGTTTCGTACTCCTCGTGGTCTAAGAAACTCTGTAGTACCATTGAAAATAGGGGCAATACCCCTGGGTGCTCACCTGGTAGTGGCGAGATAAGAAAACCAGGGAACCATTGGTAGGCATGGATGACCCACAAAATATTTAACAGAGAAGAAAGTAAACAAGCCGGTAGGCGGACATGGGTAGTCGACTACCCAATAGAACCGAACGCGATGGGCCCGTTCAATGGGGAATGACCTAAGCATTAAGCAAAATAAAATTCATGATTCTAGCTTCAAGGGTTAATGCTGCAGATTGTTTTTTCGTTAAAATACCCCCACATTTAGAGGTTTTTTCGGCCGTTGCTAGGCAACGGAGGGGTCCATAGCAACGGTTCTTTCTCACACATAACTCGGACATACCATGAACCTACCATACCAGTTTCATGTATATCTGACTCATAGTCTCTGAGATATAACGAACTTCGTTTTTTTAGTGTTTTCGACCAGGGTTCATTCAAAGTCTATCTTCTCCGACAGTTTTCATAGGATCCGGCTGGAAAGTTTTTGACAATATGGCTGAATGTACTGCCCACAGTCGCTCGTGGCCCGATTTTTGATTTTCAAAAAAATTAACTTTTTATGATTTTTCTTAAATTTCAAAGTCCCATTACTAGGCAACGGTGGTGTCCATAGCAACGGTTCTCATTTGCACACAACTAGGTCATGGTATGAACCTACCAACAAAGTTTCATCGAAATCACCATTGTAACAATGGAGCACTGGACCGAACAGACAGACAGACAGACAGACAAACAGACAGACAGACAGACACAGACACAAAATTTCAAAGTCCCGTTGCTAGGCAACGGTGGTGTCCATAGCAACGGTTCTCATTTACACACAACTAGGTCGTGGTATGAACCTACCAACCAAGTTTCATCGAAATCACCATTGTATTAACTGAAATCACCATTTTAAATACTGGTAATAAGGGTAGAACAAATCTCAAAAAAAAAATTTGGGAATTTTTTTTTTTTTTTCGACTAGACCGACTCCCCAATACCGATGGATTATTTTTTAATGCAGCAAACAAACTTTGGTATATCACGGGTGATGAAGGTTGTGGTCAAGTTTCATAGTAATCTTGTGTGGAGTTCCTGAGAAGAAAGCAAATACCTCTTTAGGTGGGCTACCCCCACCCACCCCCTCCTCCCGTCCTCCTTAGTGCCCGATCACGACCCAACCTCAGCTGGTTGTCAAACGTCATTCCATGGGATTGTTATTTCCCTTTTCCAGCATCCAGATGTTAATCATGTCGGTATTGCACAAGCACGTCCCCCACTGGCCAAGTAAAATCGCAAGATTGCAAAACTGCCAAACGACTACACCTTAGTACCAGCTGTTGTGGCAATCAAGGATCCACCCATTCCAGAAATAAATGAGCTCAAGAAACCTGATTCTGTAGTTGATCTTGCAGCAGAAACTCAGTGTTGTGAACATGTCTGTGTTATCAGTGTGCCACAAGACCTTGACAACCCACATGAGGAACCCAATGGAAAAGACAGAGAGCATTATCATGGTCCGCTCACCATGCCAACCATCAAAGTGAGAATCAAAGAAAAACAGCAATCAGTACACTGCCGCCATTACTCTAAGATGATTCCAAGTCAGTTGCCATGATAAAACATGCAATGGATGCAGTGAAGAAAGCTGTCATTGTCCTCAACCAGGGACAAACCCCTATCATAGCCTGCGACCAGCCCCTGCTCAAAATCGCCATGGACATTCAATGGCCATGACCTGAGACACATGGAGAAGATTCCGACGTGGTGATGTTGTGGGGGGCTTCACATCACGATGACATTGCTGAAATGCTTGGGGTGGCTGACTTGATGGGAGTGGCTGAACATCATCTATATCCCAGGCTGAAATAGCTAATCCTGGTACAGCAGAGAGCTTTCTCAAGGCTTCCCATGTAAAGAAGACAGTAAGGGCTCACCAAGTGACAGCTTTTGCACTCCACAAACTCCAGCAAGATGCCTACACTGAAGATGGGACTGATGTAGCTCAAGATGTTTGGTCTAAGGAACGAAGAGCTAACGGTGTTCAGTTCATGTTATGGAAACATGATTTCATATCATTATTTTGAGCCGAGATATTAAGGAAAACTATCAATTTTAATGTAAATGGCGGCCATATTGGAAAACAAAATGGCTGATACAAGATGATTTGAAAATTGTCATATTTGGATTCCTTGGCCCTGAAAACATTGATATAGACACCAAAATTAAGTTCCTATCTATAGTTTTAGCCGATATATGAGGCATTGAAAATTTGCACGTCGGCCAATTTTTTTAAATGGCTGTCACAGCCGCCACAGGTCAAATCCGGTTGGGGTCAATCTTTGAAATAAACTGTTATGGACCATAGCAACTGTGCAAAATTTCATACTGGTATAACTCAGTGCACAATTCGACTCCAGATGGGGCTTTAAGCCTGCAGACTATAATGTCGTGAACAAACTTTGGTACATCATGGGTGATGAAGGTTGTAGTGAAGTTTCATCAAAACTGTGTGTGTAGTTTCGCAGAAGATCCGAGTGTTTACATACTGACTCACTGACTGACTGATGGACACTGTACGATGCTCATACCAAACCTGAACTCTGATCCAGGTGAACTAAAGACGGGGGGGATATTTAATCGGCTCTGTCAGTTCATCCGTCTGTCTGCCCATCATGCTATCTACTCCTAAACGGTTGTGCAGAAATTCACCAAAATTGGAAGTTATGATCACCACATGGAAAGAAGGTGCACAAGCAGTCATTTTTGGCCTCAACACCCTGGGGCAGAGTCAAAAGGTTAAAGGGGCCAAAATGGTAAAAGGGGCCAAAAGGGCCAAAATGGGGGGAGGGGAATTAACTCAAAATTTGATGTTGGATCATTCCTGATGGAACTTTTTGCTATCTTTCAACCTTGCTTGAGGTGAGAAGCGTAGGGATTTGCGATGGTATACTATCGACTTTGCTGTAGTTGTTAATCATCATTATGTGTGGAGATCACAGAGGAGATGCAGACGGCATTGAGGAGAATGAAGAAGGGAAGAGCGCCAGGCATTGATGATATGTGTACAGAGATGATAATTGCAGTGGAAGAAGTTGGAGTCAGGTGGACCAAGAGGCTGTTGAACATATGTATGAGAGAGGGTTCAGCTCTGGAGGATTGGAAAACAGGGTTAATTGTTCTGATATTGAAGGGCAATGGCAATGTTCAAGATCTGGGGAAATGGAGGGGCATTACATTCATTCATAAGTCATGTAACAAAGGTGGGGGAGAGGATTCTACACAGGAGGATAAGGAAGATGGTGGAGATGGAGATCAGAGAAGAGTAGCAGGGGTTTAGATAGGGTAGGGGGATGATGGATGGGATGTTCATGCTGAGACAGCTGGTGCAGAAGTTGCTGGAGGTGCAAGGTCAAAGGGAATTTGGATTTGTGGACCTGGAAAAGGCCTATGGCACTATCCTGAGAGAGATGGTGATGGTGACACAGATGGATGGGAGTTCCAGAAGCAGAAGTTCGGTTGGTGGAAGGGATCTGAAAGGGAATTCATGGAAGAGTTTTGGTTGGTCCTGGGATGTCTGAAGAGTTCAGTGTGAGCATTGGTTTGAGGCAGGGAAGCTCTCTGAGCACATTCATGTCTATCACGGTGATGGAGCTGGTAATCAGGAAGGTGAGCTTGAGGGGTAGTATGGGGAGGATGCTGTATGTGGACGATCTGACTGTTGTGGTAGAGAGTAGACAGGAGATGCAGGAACTACTGGGGGAGTGGAAAGAGGAATTTGGGCAACATGGGCTGGTGATGAATATGGAGAAAACTGAGGTGTGTTTGTTGGGCAGCAGAGAAAATAAATGAATTTCAAGTTAGAGGGGAAGGAGATCAGGCAGGGAAAAAGGTTTGAGTCTCGGGGGAACAGTGACTGGAGATGGTAAGTCTGAAGCAGAGGTGCGGAAGAGGATTCTGGTGGGTGTGTTGCAAGGAGGAGCATGGAGGAAATCAAGGGAATTGAAAGGGAAGGTTCTGATGTTGTGTGTAATGCCAGCCTACCTTAACAGCCTGGAGATGGTGGCACTAACAGCAAAACAGCAACAGAGGCTGCAGGTTTGTGAGAACACTTGGGTCATGAGGATTATGGGAGTGAAGAGGATGGATAGAAGGAGGACGGATGAATTGAGAGAGAAGATTGGTGTGCAGATGATTTTGATGGGGAGATTGGTGAAATGTTGGCTGAAATGGGCTGGACACTTGGAGTGGATGGAGGAAGAGAGAATGGAAAAGAGAGTGATGGATTGAGGGAGCAAGGGAGAAGGAGAAGAGGTCGACCGTGGTTGAGAATGGAGAGTTGGCCGAGTAGAGAGGGAGGTGGAGAAGTATCGTGGTCAATGCAGGGCAGAGGATTGGTAACATCACACCTCACCCTTTATGAATGGAATAAGAAGGTGAGAAGAAGATGAAAATGTGTCATGATTATTATTGGTTCACGAAAAAATATTTTCACGATAAAAAAATAAGTGACCACTATATTCGTTATTGTTGTGTGTCCGTCTGTCTGTCTGTCTGTGTCTGTCGATGTCTGTCCCGAGCATAGCTCCATGGGTTTTGATCCGATCCTGACAAAATGTTGGTGGGAGGTTTATATCATGATCTAGTTATGTTTTCCTGAAAATGGGCACGGTGCAACCATTATGGGCGGAGCCACGCCCAAAAAATGTGTTTTTAGGGGTAGCTGATTTCAATTTGCATCTTCTCCTAGGGGGGTTGTCGAATCTGACAAGGGTTTCGGTATTTGGTTAGCCCAATGGCACCTGCATAGCCCCACGGAGCTCGATTTTTCATTTTCATCCCAAGGTCAAGATCAAGGTCACAAGGTCACGAACTTAGAAAATTGCGAATTTTGACAAAAATTTTCTTTTCCGAGGGGTTTGTCGAATCTGACAGTGGTTTCGGTATTTGGTTAGCCCAATGGCACCTGCATAGCCCCACAGAGCTAGATTTTTCATTTTCATCCCAAGGTCAAGGCCACAAGGTCATGAACTTAGAAAATTGCGAATTGTGTTTTTAGGGGGTAGCCGATTTCAATTTGCATCTTCTCCGAGGGGGTTTGTCGAATCTGGCAGGGGTTTAGGTATTTGGTTAGCCCAATGGCACCTGCATAGCCCCACGGAGCTCGATTTTTCATTTTCGTCCCAAGGTCAAGGTCACGAACTTAGAAAATTGCGATTTTGACATAAAAATCCATCTTCTCCGAGGGGTTTGTCGAATCTGGCAGTGGTTTCGGTATTTGGTGAGCCTAATGGCACCTGCATAGCCTCACGGAGCTCGATTTTTCATTTTCGTTCCAAGGTCAAGGTGACAAGGTCACGGACTTAGAAAATTTCGAATTTTGACATAAAAATCATACGACCGCCCAAACGTTGAGAGCTTGGATGACAATATTTTTTATGCATAATTTTGAGGTCATTCCCCACCAAAAGTCTTGAAACCATTTTGCTCTATCTCAAACACCTTGCCCGTGGCGCCCCCTTCAAGTTTGTTTTTACGCTGCTTTCATCAAAGTATGGGTAATCCAAAGAGCGCGAAATGCCATATAGCCTATATGACGTTATTTTCTTCCTGGAATGTTCCAGAGGAAGTTTTGCACCAAAGGTCATAATCCTTGACCTTTGACCTTAAAAGTTCACAAATGTCAAATTTTCAAAGTTGTGGGAATTGAACCGGGTTTTCGACCTTCTTCGACGAACTAACTCCAAAAAGCTATAGCACGTATCCTGTTTCCTTATTTTAATGTCCACAACATTGTTTTGTGACGTTTAAAGGTTATGCAAAGGTCAAATTTTTGAAGTTGTTGAACGAAACCGAGTTTTCGACATTTTGCAGCTAATATCCTGTCACTCGTACCACATCATGTTGATCATTTTTATAACTTGGTCAAACATTACATTGTCTCATCCTTGACTTCTGAAACAATCTACATCGTCAAGTACCGCTCGTGAACCATCGTAGTCTTCAGACTTGTTATTATCATTATCGTTAGTTACCATTACCATTACAATAGTATGTAATTAATGGAAAAACTCACGTTCTGTGCAGACAGACAAACAAACACACAGATCAAACTTCAATACCCTCTCCTGTGGCAAGGGTAATCAGATACCATGATACACATCAGCAAATAAACAGATACCTTGATACACATGAACAAATAAATAATCAGACATCATAATGCATATGAGCAAATCAACAATCAGATACCATTATGCATATCAGCAAATCAACAATCAGATATCATTATGCATATCAGCAAATCAACAATCAGATATAATTATGCACATCAGCAAATCAACAATCAGATATCATAATGCATAACAGCAAATCTACTATCAGATATCATAATGCATAACAGCAAATCTACTATCAGATATCATAATGCATATCAGCAAATCTACAATAAGATATCATCATGCATATGAGCAAATTAACAATCAGATATCATCATGCATATGAGCAAATGAACAATCAGATATCATAACGCAAATGAGAAAATCAACAATCAGATATCATAATGCATATGAGAAGATCAACAACCAGATATCATCATGCATATGAGCAAATCAACAATCAGATATCATAACGCATATCAGCAAATCAACAATCAGAGATCAAAATGCATATAAGCAAATCAACAATCAGATATCATAATGCAAATAAGCAAATCAACAATCAGATATCATAATGCATATGAACAAATCAACAATCAGATCTCATAATGCATACGAGCAAATCAATAATCAGATATCATCATGCATATGAGCAAATCAACAATCAGATATCATAATGCATATGAGCAAAACAACAATCAGATATCATAATGCAAATCAACAATCAGATATCATAATGCATATGAGCAAATCAACAATCAGATATCAAAATGCATATGAGAAAATCAACACTCAGATATCATAATGCAAATCAGCAAATCAACAATCAGATGTCAAAGCATAGGAGCAAATCAACAATCAGATATCATAATGGATATGAGCAAAACAACAATCAGATATCAGAATACAAATCAACAATCAGATCTCATAATGCATATGAGCAAATCAACAATCAGATATCAAAATGGATATAAGCAAATCAACAATCAGATCTCATAATGCATTTGAGCAAATCAACACTCAGATATCATCATGCAAATCAGCAAATCAACAATCAGCTATCAAAATGCATACAAGCAAATCAACAATCAGATATCAAAATGCATATAAGCAAATCAAAATTACATATCATAATGCAGCTCAGGAAATCAACAATCAAATATCATGCATATGAGCAAATCAACAATCAGATATCATGCATATGAGCAAATCAACAATCAGATATCAAAATGCATATAAGCAAATCAACAATCAGATATCATGCATATGAGCAAATCAACAATCAGATATCATAATGCATTTGAGCAAATCAACACTCAGATATCATCATGCAAATCAGCAAATCAACAATCAGATATCATAATGCAAATCAGCAAATCAACACTCAGCTATCAAAATGCATACAAGCAAATCAACAATCAGATATCAAAATGCATATAAGCAAATCAAAATTACATATCATAATGCAGCTCAGGAAATCAACAATCAAATATCATGCATATGAGCAAATCAACAATCAGATCTCATAATGCATATGAGCAAATCAACAATCAGATATCAAAATGGATATAAGCAAATCAACAATCAGATCTCATAATGCATATGAGCAAATCAACATTCAGATATCATCATGCAAATCAGCAAATCAACAATCAGATATCATAATGCAAATCAGCAAATCAACAATCAGCTATCAAAATGCATACAAGCAAATCAACAATCAGATATCAAAATGCATATAAGCAAATCAAAATTACATATCATAATGCAGCTCAGGAAATCAACAATCAAATATCATGCATATGAGCAAATCAACAATCAGATCTCATAATGCATATGAGCAAATCAACAATCAGATATCAAAATGGATATAAGCAAATCAACAATCAGATCTCATAATGCATATGAGCAAATCAACAATCAGATATCAAAATGCATATAAGCAAATCAAAACTACATATCATAATGCAGCTCAGGAAATCAACAATCAAATATCATGCATATGAGCAAATCAACAATCAGATCTCATAATGCATATGAGCAAATCAACAATCAGATCTCATAATGCATATGAGCAAATCAACAATCAGATATCAAAATGGATATAAGCAAATCAACAATCAGATCTCATAATGCATTTGAGCAAATCAACACTCAGATATCATCATGCAAATCAGCAAATCAACAATCAGCTATCAAAATGCATACAAGCAAATCAACAATCAGATATCAAAATGCATATAAGCAAATCAAAATTACATATCATAATGCAGCTCAGGAAATCAACAATCAAATATCATGCATATGAGCAAATCAACAATCAGATATCATGCATATGAGCAAATCAACAATCAGATATCAAAATGCATATAAGCAAATCAACAATCAGATATCATGCATATGAGCAAATCAACAATCAGATATCATAATGCATTTGAGCAAATCAACACTCAGATATCATCATGCAAATCAGCAAATCAACAATCAGATATCATAATGCAAATCAGCAAATCAACACTCAGCTATCAAAATGCATACAAGCAAATCAACAATCAGATATCAAAATGCATATAAGCAAATCAAAATTACATATCATAATGCAGCTCAGGAAATCAACAATCAAATATCATGCATATGAGCAAATCAACAATCAGATCTCATAATGCATATGAGCAAATCAACAATCAGATATCAAAATGGATATAAGCAAATCAACAATCAGATCTCATAATGCATATGAGCAAATCAACATTCAGATATCATCATGCAAATCAGCAAATCAACAATCAGATATCATAATGCAAATCAGCAAATCAACAATCAGCTATCAAAATGCATACAAGCAAATCAACAATCAGATATCAAAATGCATATAAGCAAATCAAAATTACATATCATAATGCAGCTCAGGAAATCAACAATCAAATATCATGCATATGAGCAAATCAACAATCAGATCTCATAATGCATATGAGCAAATCAACAATCAGATATCAAAATGGATATAAGCAAATCAACAATCAGATCTCATAATGCATATGAGCAAATCAACAATCAGATATCAAAATGCATATAAGCAAATCAAAACTACATATCATAATGCAGCTCAGGAAATCAACAATCAAATATCATGCATATGAGCAAATCAACAATCAGATCTCATAATGCATATGAGCAAATCAACAATCAGATATCAAAATGGATATAAGCAAATCAACAATCAGATCTCATAATGCATATGAGCAAATCAACATTCAGATATCATCATGCAAATCAGCAAATCAACAATCAGATATCATAATGCAAATCAGCAAATCAACAATCAGCTATCAAAATGCATACAAGCAAATCAACAATCAGATATCAAAATGCATATAAGCAAATCAAAATTACATATCATAATGCAGCTCAGGAAATCAACAATCAAATATCATGCATATGAGCAAATCAACAATCAGATCTCATAATGCATATGAGCAAATCAACAATCAGATATCAAAATGGATATAAGCAAATCAACAATCAGATCTCATAATGCATATGAGCAAATCAACAATCAGATATCATAATGCAAATCAGCAAATCAACAATCAGCTATCAAAATGCATACAAGCAAATCAACAATCAGATATCAAAATGCATATAAGCAAATCAAAATTACATATCATAATGCAGCTCAGGAAATCAACAATCAAATATCATCATGCATATAAGCAAATCAACAATCAGATATCATCATGCATATGAGCAAATCGACAATCAGATATCAAAATGCATATAAGCAAATCAACAATCAGATATCATGCATATGGGCAAATCAACAATCAGATATCATAATGCATCTGAGCAAATCAACAATCAGATATCTAAATGCATATAAGCAAATCAACAATCAGATATCATAATGCATATGAGCAAATCAACAATCAGGTATCATAATGCATATGAGCAAATCAACAATCAGGTATCATAATGCATCTGAGCAAATTAATCAGATATCAAAATGCATATTAGCAAATCAAAATTACATATCATAATGCAGCTCAGGAAATCAACAATCAAATATCATCATGCATATAAGCAAATCAACAATCAGATATCATCATGCATATGAGCAAATCGACAATCAGATATCATAATGCATATAAGCAAATCAACAATCAGATATCTAAATGCATATAAGCAAATCAACAATCAGATATCATAATGCATATGAGTAAATCAACAATCAGGTATCATAATGCATATGAGCAAATCAACAATCAGGTATCATAATGCATCTGAGCAAATCAACAATCAGATATCTAAATGCATATAAGCAAATCAACAATCAGATATCATAATGCATCTGAGCAAATCAACAATCAGATATCATAATGCATATGAGCAAATCAACAATCAGGTATCATAATGCATCTGAGCAAATCAACAATCAGATATCTAAATGCATATAAGCAAATCAACAATCAGGTATCATAATGCATATGAGCAAATCAACATTCAGGTATCATAATGCACATCAGCAAATCAAGAATCAGATACCATAATGCACATCAGTAAATCTACAATTACATACCATGATACATATCAGCACACACACAATCGGATACCATGATACATATCAGCACTCAAACAATGATATACCATGATACATATCAGCAGATAATCAGATACGCTGATATATATATATATATATATATATATATATATATATATATATATATATATATATATATATATATATATATATATATATATATACACATCAGCACACAAACAATCAGATACCATGATACATATCAGCACACACAATCGGATACCATATCAGCACACAAACAATCAGATACCATGATACATATCAGCACACACAATCGGATACCATGATACATATCAGCACACACAATCGGATACCATGATACATATCAGCACACACAATCGGATACCATGATACATATCAGCACACACAATCGGATACCATGATACATATCAGCAAATCAACAATCATATACCATGATACATATCAGCACACACAATCGGATACCATGATAGATATCAGCACACAAACAATCATATACCATGATACATATCAGCACACAAACAATCATATACCATGATACATATCAGCACATAATCAGATACCCTGATACATATTAGCACACAAACAATCAGATACCATGATACATATCAGCACACACAATCGGATACCATGATACATATCAGCACACACAATCGGATACCATGATACATATCAGCACACACAATCGGATACCATGATACATATCAGCAAATCAATCATATACCATGATACATATCAGCACACACAATCGGATACCATGATAGATATCAGCACACAAACAATCATATACCATGATACATATCAGCACACAAACAATCATATACCATGATACATATCAGCACATAATCAGATACCCTGATACATATTAGCACACACACAATCGGATACCATGATACATATCAGCACACACAATCAGATACCATGATACATATCAGCACACGCTCAATCAGATACCATGACACATCAGCACACACACAATTCGATACCATGATACACATCAGCGCACACACAATTCAATACCATGATACATATCAGCACACAAACAGACACCATGATACATATCAGCACACACACAATTCAATACCATGATACATATCAGCACACAAACAATCAGACACCATGATACATATCAGCACACAATCAAATACCATGATACATATCAGCACACAATCAAATACCATGATACATATCAGCACACAAACAATCAGATACCATGATACATATCAGCACACACACAATTCAGTACCATGATACATATCAGCACACAAACGATCGGACACCATGATACATATCAGCACACAATCAAATACCATGATACATATCAGCACACACAATCGGATACCATGATACATATCAGCACACACAATCGGATACCATGATACATATCAGCAAATCAATAATATACCATGATACATATCAGCACACACAATCGGATACCATGATAGATATCAGCACACAAACAATCATATACCATGATACATATCAGCACACAAACAATCATATACCATGATACATATCAGCACATAATCAGATACCCTGATACATATTAGCACACACACAATCGGATACCATGATACATATCAGCACACACAATCAGATACCATGATACATATCAGCACACGCTCAATCAGATACCATGACACATCAGCACACACACAATTCGATACCATGATACACATCAGCACACACACAATTCAATACCATGATACATATCAGCACACAAACAGACACCATGATACATATCAGCACACACACAATTCAATACCATGATACATATCAGCACACAAACAATCAGACACCATGATACATATCAGCACACAATCAAATACCATGATACATATCAGCACACAATCAAATACCATGATACATATCAGCACACAAACAATCAGATACCATGATACATATCAGCACACACACAATTCAGTACCATGATACATATCAGCACACAAACAATCGGACACCATGATACATATCAGCACACAATCAAATACCATGATACATATCAGCACACAAACAATCAGATACCATGATACATATCAGCACAAACACAATTCAATACCATGATACATATCAGCAAATCAACAATCGGATACCATGGTAAATTACAGAATGTATACAGTCGGATACCATGATACATATCAGCAAATAAACAATTGTATACCACGGTACATATCAGCAAATCAGCAATCAAATACCATCATACACAACAGCAATTGCACAGTCGAATACCATGATACACAACAGTACGTGTTCAGTCGGATACCATGAACACATAGCACGTTTAATGAAGCCGTGTTTCTCACTGTTAAGAATGTTGATCTGCAGAGAAGTTATTTATATATAGAAAATATATATACATATACATATATATATATATATATATATATATATATATATATATATATATATATATATATATATATATATATATATATATATATTATCCCTGTGTCGTAAGAGGCGACCAGGGTTGCGTCAGGAAGGGCATCCGGCGTAAAACATGTGCCAAATCACTATGCGGATCATACGGATGATCCGCTGTGGCGACCCCTAACGGGAGCAGCCGAAAGAAGAAGAAGAGAATATATATATATATATATATATATATATATATATATATATATATATATATATATATATATATATATATATATATATATATATATATAAAATCGAAATTACACTACTTACTCCGACCGTCATTTCATAATGGACCTTTGGTGTCAGACCCATGCAGAAAACAAATTGTATACAGTGCAAACACCGTCCATAATAAACACCACCTTGTGATTAATCAATGAAACCATTCAGTGAGCAGGTTGCCAATTATCTTCACTCGCACCATGAACTTTATTGAGATTTAATCCATTCTCACAAAGGAATAGTGTTAAAAAGCCTTTCTCGACAATAATACAAACCTCATCCGACCACGTTGTCAGTGTAGCACGTAAGCCCACTGCTCAGTATCTAATCAATGGCCACATAGATCATACCCGTTTGGGTTGGTCGACACTTGGTGGCAAGTCCACTTCATATGTGGATGACTCAATAGCTCTTCCATGGTATTGATCGGCATTGACGTTATAGTCCCAAATAGCCAGAATCTTTAAGCTTCATGGAATACAATGATCCAACTTTGTCGACGGGTCAAAATAAGCCTCCTTGTTTACCTCCTGATGTCACACAGCCTTTACAGGTTTTCATTCAACCCCAGTGATGTGGTCAACAGCACAATGAATTGTACATCGTTGAAGCTGGAGGTTGTGGCTCAGGATTGGTATGCGAGAGATCGGTGGAGACATGAAACCCATGTATTGCACAAGGGAGGTCTGTGAGTGGCATCATTGGCTGGGGTGCGTGGCCCCTGTAGGTAAGAGCAGGTATTTGGGATTTGTTCAGTGCCATCACACACAACAGCAGCTCGCCTACACAACAACATCATACACAACAACAGCAGCAGCAGCAGCAGATAGCTCGCCTACTCTTTGTTAAGGACACCGTGGGATGTTTAACGTCCACTAATTAACGCTAGCATATGGAACGCCCGGCTTAACGTCCATCCCAAGGGATAGCACACACATTGGATGAATCCCCCTGCCTGTATGGTACCAGGGTGACAATTTATAGCTTGGTCGAGATTCGAACCCAGGCTCGCCCGCTCTGAGGCGAGTGTGCATACCTCCACTGTGCTTAGGCAATTCTGGCAGCAGCCCACCCAGGGATTGTGGGAAATATATGAATCGTCTCCATAAAACTCCTCTAGTACTGACAGTTAAACTCAACTTACAATCTACATAGTATGTACGTTTCTTACAGCAATGGAAAAATTGTTGATACCCGGAAGTAGCTCCTCCCGACATGGCAACGCCATGTCGGGAGTAACTGACATGTTATCCTTAATATCCTACACCAAATGTTATAGAACGCAGTTTTATTGAGCAGCCTCGGTGTACACCTGCAGAACTACTCTTCCATAGCATCCTTTAATATTCACGGTTTGGGGAACTGATCCCAACGACCCGTCCACGACCTTTGCATCTCTGTTGGAACTGTCCTGGTGCTTGCCTGAGGTCCCAAACACTTTCTGAACTTTCATGGATGAAAGAGCCATCTATGTCTGCTCCATTTAACAATCCATCTGGGTTCTATATTCCCTCTCAAGATGATTTTCCATGGTCAGCTGCCAGATCCATCTGCTCCCCATTTTGGGATGGCGTTCACCGTGCCATGGTTGATCTCGGCATGGTAAGGATAGGCTGAGAGTCTCCTCAGGGTGGTATCCAATCTCTCCATACAAGTGATTATCTGTATTCCTCATGGGAAGTGGCATCAACTCCTTCGATACCCTAAAGAGACCATTTCCGAGTTTATTGATACCAGGATTGTGTTCAATGTTATGCAAATCAAAGCAGTCTTGAGGCACCTTCCCAACTGGAAATGGGCATCCCATGTTTTTTTGTCAGAATACAAATGTTTTAGTGTCCTTCCTTTGCTATTTGTACTTCCCTAACTTCCTCTCCCTTTGTATTTCCCCTTTCCCCATCTAATTTCCAATTCCCCAACCCCCCTACACACACACACACACACACACACACACACACACACACCCACACACACACACACACACACACACACACACACACACACACCCACACACACACACACACACACACACACACACACACACACACACACACACACACACACACCTTACATACACCTTACATACTACCTGAAGTACCCAGCATTGCCCGGTGAAAGTCCATGAAATCCTCTTGTCATCAAATTTGTGTTGACAACACATCACCACAACCTCAACATACGATCTTTACAAAACATGTTACTCGATCGCTCCTGGGGGGGGGGGGGGGGGTAACCAGGCAATGTTTAAGCACAACACCTGATCGAGGCCTAAAGGCCAATTATTCCGGTTCTGGGTTTGGAGCAGACAGGTCTCCTCCAGGGCTCTCTGCTGACGATCTCAAAGTTAAGTTTCCGGTCGTTATCTGTCCCATTTTAACTCTATATTTTCTCACCTACATGATAATGTGTGTTCCTAGTTCGGTTTTGTTTAAAAAATCCTGCTATTTTGTCGACCTTGTCTTACTGGGTGCTTAAGGCCTACCCTTGAGGCTTGAGGCCTACCAGATCCCCTTGGTGTACGATCGTGTTTATTTGTTTTTTCTCCCCCATCACCTTCAATTTCTATCTTCCCCACTTTCCTAACATCCCCCATTCCTCCCAACCAATCACTCTATTTCTTCTTTTAAATCAAAAACAAACAAACAAACAAAAAAAACGCTACCACTCTCCTTGCACACTCACGAGTCTTGATTCTTCTTCTTATTATTCATCTCCTCTTCCTCTTCCTCCTCTCCTTCTTCTTCCTCGATTTTTTGGAACAGTTTGATGAGCTAATCTGTTGAAAACTCTCGCAAACATTAATAATAATAACAAAAACGATATCTTATAATGCTTCATCTTCCTCTTTCACATGTGTGGTACTCTTTAATGTATCATAATGCACTACTCTTCTGCTATTTAAACAGACTGCTCTCAATTCGACCTCCACTTCATACCTTGCCTAAATAATCCAACAATCACAGCGTTTCTTCTGTCCATTCTCTAAATTCGCCTTAATTGCATCTATCAAGAAACGTGTTCAATCGCATCTCTGACCTAAAACTTTTTAAAACCCCAGTTTGCTATGAATGAATGCTTTCCATCAACCATTCTTTTTTTCCAACTTCAGTGCCAACTCACCCCTCACTCTCAAAGCAACCATCCCACTCTTCTCCCTGCAAGCCTCCCTCTCACCTCTCTCAAAAACTCCCCCCTCACCTTTCTCCCACCATTCATCCCCCTCACTCATCCTTCTCAAAGTTTCCCCCCCTCTCATCCACAAAGCTGCCTCCTTCCACTGTCCTCGCTCCTCCGTCTCTTCACTCCCCCTCCTCAAATCCTCAACTGCCTTCTTCCCCCTCTCTTGCCGCCCGTCTCCCCCAGCACCACAGAGCCTTTTCTCCTCCTCATTCGGCCCCTCCCCTGACTATTCTGCAATCCCCCACCCTCTTTCAACAACCCTCCTTACCTGCCCCCCTCGTCCCTTGTCCTACCCTCCCCCTCGCCCCCCACCCCCTGCACCCAAAGCCTCCTCCCCTACCTCTTCATTAAAAGTGTGTACCTCAAATATCCAGGGCCTTTGCTCAAACCTTTCAGATCTTTCCATACAGGTTGCCACTGACAAATCAGACATAATCTGCCTCACAGAAACTTTCCTCCCCCAAGATGTGTCTGACTCCCAAGTATCTCTCATGGTTACTCCCCCCTCTGGTATGACAGACCTGAGCCTCGTCCTGGTGGAGGAGTTGCTCTCTTCATCAAAGACTATTCCTCACTCTCCATGCACTGCCCTCACTCCCCCACACCCCCAGGAATACCTCTGGCTACGGCTTCCCCTCCACTCCCACCTCATGTTTATATGTGCACTGGACCGTCCACCGAACAGTGATGACTCCATCGACACCTCACTATCCGAAAACATGGAGCAACTTCCATCTTCTCATCCAAACTCTCTCTTCCTCATATGTGGTGACTTCAATTGTCATCATGCCAGTTGCCAAGGTGTGGGTACCTCTCTCACCTGTCATGGCACCTCAGCAAAAGCTTGCTGCAACTCATTGGGACTGACTCAATCTGTCAACTTCCTGACCCAGAAGCAATGGCTCTCAAGCCATGGTAATCCATCTCTTCTGGATCTGATTTTGACAAATTTCCCTGACAATATCTGCTGCTCTTTCTCCGCTCCAATCGGTTCTCCTGACCACGTCCTTGTCAAAGTGGACATCTCTCTGGCTATTATCAGAGAACCACCTCACCGCCGTCGAGTCTGGCATTTCACTCAAGCTGACTGGCAGGGTCACCAAGCAGCCATCAACCTTATAGACTGGTCTCCTATCGCTACTTTCTCCAACATAAACTCATCCTGGGAATTCTTTCAAAGAAACTTGCTCTCCCTCACGCACAGATTTATTCCCTCTCATCTTCAGTTGTCCTACCCTTCCTCCCGCCCTTGGTTCGCTGAAGCTTGTGGTGAGGCAGTTGTCCTGAAACAACTTGCCTTTGCCTCATGGAAAGCAAACCCAACTGAGGGCAATCTCAGTTCCTTCCATAAAGCTCGGAACAAGTGTGTATCTACCCTCAGGAGAGCCAGAAAACAACATCTTTCTCATCTCAAGTCCTCTCTCAAACCTCTCTCCCTCCTCAAAATCCTGGTGGCGTCCAATCAAATCTGTTTCTGGTGTATGTACTCCCTCCATCCCCTCCCGTACCTCAAATGGCCGCACTGCTGATACCACACGTAAAAAGGCTGAATGCCTAAACTCGGTGTTTGTAGCTAAATTTGTGTCCAAAACCCATCACTTTCTCTACCCACCTTACCCAGTCGCACCCAGCTGTCCCTGGACTCTGTGTCCTTTTCTCCTGACAAGGTGGAGAGCTTGCTGTCAAACCTCGACTCAGATTCTGCAACCGGTCCAGACAGCATCAGCCCACATGTCCTCAAAGCCTGCTCTTCTGCTCTTGTTCACTCTCTCCTCTGTACTATTCACCCTCTCATTTGCTCAAGGTCATCTGCCATCTGCTTGGAAATCAGCAAACATCACTACCCTGCATAACAAGGTGCAAAAACAGATCCCTGCAACTACAGACCAATCACCCTTCTCCCAATCATCAGCAAGGTTATGGAATCCATCATCGCTTCAGACATTAAATCCTTCCTCTTCTCCAATGGCTTGATTTCCGATCATCAATTTGGTTTCAGACCAGGTCCCTCTACCCTGGATATGCTGCTTCTGCTCTCCCAACAATGTATGGAGGTCCTCAATGCCGGACATGAAATCAGAGCCAAATCACGAGACATATCGCGTGCTTTTGACATGGTCTGGCACCCTGCTCTGCTCACCAGACTCTCTTCCTATGGTATCCAAGGCCATCTCCACTCATGGCTCACAGACTTCCTCTCCTGCCGCAGTCACCGTGTGGCCCTAAATGGAGTTCTTTCATCCCCTCTTACTGTCCAGGCTGGAGTTCCTCAAGGTAGCGTTCTGGGCCCTGTTCTTTTTCTGGTTTTCATCAATGATCTCTCCAACTCTCTGGAAAATCCCACATATCTCTTTGCTGATGACTCCACCCTCTGCCGTACCATGCTTAATCCCTCACACTGGCAAGCAGCAGGTTCTTCGCTCACTGCAGATCTGGATAAAATCACAAACCGGTCAACACATGGAACATGTCTTTCAATCTGGACAAATCTCACACTCTCACTATGTCTCTTCGAAAGGACCGTTTAGCAAACCCCCTCATCCACTTTCTCAACAATCCTCTGGAAGAAGTCCTTTCTTTCAAGCTTCTGGGTCTCACTATCTGCAATGACCTTTCCTGGGAAAGCCACATTTCAAACCTCGCCTCCAAAGCCAGTCGCCGACTGGGAATCCTCCATCGTGCAAAGTTTCCTCAGCTCACCTGAGCTCCTGACCACTTACAAAGCTTTTGTCCACAGCCTGATGGAGTACTGCTCTCCCCTCTGGGATGGTAATCCTGCCGCCCACCTTTCTCGGCTTCACGCTGTGAAAACCAAGGCATTTCGGATCATTGACATCTCCTGCAATGAGGCTGAGTCTTTGGGCCTCTCACTCGATCACCGCAGGTTGGTCGGTTGGCTTTCTGTCTTCTACCGTCTCCTCTCCAGCCTCGCCGCCCCCCCCCCTGCTCTCTCTGCGATTTGTCCCCACCACATTTCCACAGGGTGCTCAAGGTCTGCTAACAACCCCCTTCTGGTAAAACTACCAAAATCACGAATCACTGCTCATCTTCACTCTTTCATTCCTCTTTTTCCCACCTTTGGAATAATCTCCCTCACTCTAGTCATTCCCATTCCTCTCTCCAGGCCTTCAAAACAGCTGTTCACCATCACCTCTCATCATCCCCCATCCAAATCCTCGATCTTTTCTACTCCCGATAATCCACCCACACCTCCTTCAAATTCCCTGCTTTCCTTCCTGAAAGTCCCTGTAATGTCCATCTTCTATTCCCCATGTTCCCCATCCCATCCCTCTCCCTTCCACAGATCTCCTAATGTCTCTGTTCCCCACTGTTTTGTCCTTCTCTTTCCCTCCCCTCTTGTCTCATGCCCCCCCCCACCCCTTTGCTGTGAGTTGTGTGTTCGCTCTCACACAAGCCTCGACAAGGTATACAAAAAAATAAAAATTAAAATCTGATTTTTTTTTTATATATACAAACATAGCCCTCGACCTTCCTCTGGATGAAAGCGGAGGCCATGCAAAGTCTGGTCACACTGGTTCCTGCAGGGGCCGAATGCATGAATGAACAAGCACACAAATTTATTTATACATTAGATAGCAGAGTCACCACCCACTGGGTGGGTCGAGTTTGCACATTACTTGCTGGAAAAAGGTATAGTCTGTGTATTGTAAGAAGACTATAAGTGGTTGTGTGCTGCGTGCACTTAAAACGTTCTCGATGGTCGAAAGGGTACATCCCAATAGTGGTATCTAAGGGGTCGAAAGGGTCTAATCTCTCAAACATGTAAAAAGGTCGAAGGCTCTCAATGGTCAAGGGTCTAATCTTTCTGAAGGGTGTAAGGGTTCAAAATGGTGTTAATGTCTTAGCTCTGAGGGGTCTAAACTGACTTAAGGGGCATAAAGGTCTGAAGGTTTTGGGGGTCTAACAGATAAAAAGGTCAAAAGGGTGAAGGGATCTAAAGGTGTCTAAAGTGTCAAAAGGGTCTTAAAGCTAAAAGAGGTCTTAAGGGGTCTTCAAGGGTCTTATGGGTCTAAAGGGTATAAAGGGTCTTGGGGATGGTTGAGGTCTTAAAGGATCTTAAGAGTCTTTATGGTCAGGGGCTCTGAGGGTCTTCGTGGTCTTAACAGTCTAAAGGGTCGAAAGCTTTAAAAGGTGCATTCCAATAGTACATAATTATGAGACGTACATGTCATCATGGTGCAACCAATGGTCAAACAATACGTAATTCATGGACATATAGTTACAAGGCTTCATGGACATCTTCAATTATGGACATGATGGACATCATTCATGGACATCTACAGGACATCTACAGGATGGACATCTTTCATCTTCATGGACATCTACAGGACAAAGTATCAATGGTCTTCAGGGTCTTCTGGTGTTTTAGGGGTCTAGATGGTCTTTGAGATCTTACAGGTATAAAGGGTCTTTGGGGTCTAAGAGATCTTATGGGTTTTATGGGGTCTTGGGGGTCATTGAAGGGTGAGGTTGTGGATGAAAATACTCTTAGCACAATCCACGGGTCGGACTTTGTCTGTGTCCCAAATGTGGTGGTTGTCGGCCCAGCGGTCTTTGCACAATACACGAACAGACAGATAGATGGACAGCATTAGCTGAATATATATTTTTTTATATATTTATTTTTCTTTTTTTCTCAACGTGGACTCCACCTTCCCCCTTTCTCCAATCATAACATGTATAGATAACCCCTTACCCTTTATACATCATATATGATTCATTGTATGATCCACAAGTAAAGCATTTCTTGACAGAACGTTTCCCTCTGTATTTATAACTCGATGACAAAATGGCGATTCCTCGATCTTCAAATCTCATCCCTTCATTCCTGTGCACGTCATGCCATTTTGCCTGGTTGTCTACCATGGTGTGCCTGTGGCCTTTGGCCTATTCACGCGCTTGTGTGCAGACGTGCAGTGATGTTTGAGGTTACAGGAGCTGTTGTAGGAATCCTAATGAATCCTTTTGTTTATCTCAAATACACTGAAATAGACCCCCTTGAGTGAGCTCCAACCAGAGAGAAGCAAGATGGAGGACATGGAGCATCACGAACCGACATTTTGAGAATCCATTTGGCGATCTTCCTCTATGTTCCTGTGAGGATGTTTCCTGCAGGTAGTCGGTAAAAGGTAATGGGTAAACCACCAACGGCCTCTCCGAGACGTGGGGCCTGCGGTCGAAGAAGGTGTGACCACATTGTTTGCCAACAGTGAGTATGATGAGATGCTTTGGCACCTGTAGTTTCAGGGAGGAACCCCTCTCTAGTGACGCGTCCTGTCCACAGATCCCACCGATCGACAGGGTGCGTACACGGGTCACACGGCGCCCGAAGGGCCGGTCGATGACCGGCCGGGCCGGCTCCCATCAGGCGTTGTCTGCGCAAGTGGGCACGCATGTGCAGGGGGCAGAGCCGGTTCCCACAACCCCGCTGACTGCTCCTTGGGGAATGCCGACTTTGGGTAGATGCCAACTCGCTGGTACAAAGCCCGGACAAAGAGCGTTGAAATGGCGTTCGCACTGAAGGTATCATGCTCCGTGGATGCTGAGAAGCACCAGGAGAGCGTCGGCATGTTAATCAGCGCGAGCTGGTAAGAGCAATCTGTTTTTCATTCATTTCCTTTACTATAACAACTCCATTTTACTTGTGTGTTCATGGTGTCTGAGGCCTGTGCTCGTGTGTTCGCACCTTGAGTTCCTTTAACCCGAGATAGCTGCACCCCTGGGTGTACCCATCTGTACAGAATGGGAAAACCCAGGGGTACACCTATCTATGGTTAAGGGACTTGCATTTGGGTCCCATGCGTTATAAGCTACGGGGTACCGGTTGGTCTTAACGGACAGATCATGGGTAATGTTGGGTTGCCCACTATGCTATAATATCCAATAAAGGAGTGATGGTGTGAAGATTAAACAGCCCCCCACCATAGCTCCTCAGAGTGATAAAGGAGGGGGGGGTGGCTCAGGTCATGTCGTTACAAACATTGCAGATATGAAGGTAAAAAAGATCTTTAACAATGAACTTATCGGAGGTCTTCAGAGACCGTCGTGTTTGGCAATTGGAATACTTATCAACCACAGTGTGTTTCTATAACAAGTATCCATGCAGGTGTGTTTAAATGTTGGAACACTCATCAAACTCATTGTTCTTATAACAAGTATCCATGTGTGTTTAAGTGTTGGAACACTCATCAAACTCAGTGCTCCCATAACAAGTATCCAGATCTGTTTAAATCTTGGAACATTAATCAAACTCATTGTTCCTATAACAAGTAGCAAGGTGTGTTTAAATGTTGGAACACTCATCAAACTCATTGTTCCTATAACAAGTATCCATGTGTGTTTAAGTGTTGGAACACTCAAACTCAGTGCTCCCATAACAGGTATCCAGGTGTGTTGAAATCTTGGAACATTCATCAAACTCATTGTTCCTATAACAAGTTGCCAGGTGTGTTGAAATGTTGGAACACTCAAAGTCGTTGTGTTCCTACAACAAGTATCCATGTGTGTTTAAATGTTGGAACACTCATCAAACTCGGTGTTCCTATAACAAGTAGCTCGCTGTGTTTAAATGTTGGAACACTCAAACTCATTGTTCCTGTGACAAGTAACCAGGTGTATTTAAAAGTTATAACACTCATAAAACTCGTAGTGTTCCAATAACAAGTAGCCAGGTGTGTTAAAATGTTGTAACACTCATCACACTTGGTGTTCCTATTACAAGTAGCCAGGTGTGTTTAAATCTTGGCACATTCATCAAACTCATTGTTCCTGTAACAAGTAGCCAGGTGTGTTGAAATGTTGGAACACTCAAACTCATTGTGTTCCTACAACAAGTATCCATGTGTGTTTAAATGGTGGAACACTCATCAAACTCGGTGTTCCTACAACAAGTATCCAGGTGTATTTAAAAGTTAGAACACTCATCAAACTCGTTGTGTTCCAATAATATGTAGCCAGGTGTGTTAACATGTTGTAACACTCATCACACATGGTGTTCCTATAACAAGTAGCTCGGTGTGTTTAAATGTTGGAACACTCATCAAACTTAGTGCTCCTGTAACAAGTAGCCAGGTTTGTTTAAATGTTGGAACACTCATCAAACTCGGTGTAACTATGACAAGTAGCCAGGTGTGTTACAATGTTGGAACATTCACACTTGCTGTTCTTATAACAGGTATCCAGGTGTGTTTAAATGTTGGACCACTAATCAAACTCGTTGTTCCGAGAACAAGTATCCAGGTGCGTTTAAATGTTGGAACACTCATCAAACTCTACGTGTTCCAATAACAGGTATTGAGGTGAGTTTGTGTCAAATAAAAGGTGAATGGAAATGCTCAAAACAATTGTGTAGTACCCACAAACGTAAACAAGCAAGAACAAACGAAAATCTTAAACTCCAAAATATTAAACAATGATGACAATAATAATTATTTGAAAATGTAAAAGATTCTTTGAATCGAACAATTTGTTTTGAAACTCCAAACCGGTGTTTTGGATTTACCTCCGTGTTCACCTAATCTCTTTTAGTGTTGGAACCGCTTTCGATACCAGGTTGCGTTGCCTTGACTCTTCACTTCACTGCAATATCGACACAAGAAGAATTCAATTAATTAATTAATTAAATAAGTCTCCAAAAAAACAACAAATCGAACATTCACAAACACTCGACGATCTAAAGGAGGATCGATCGTGATCGGGCCCAAAACGACTACAAGCTGCTACTGCTGCTACACACCTCCGAGTGCAGGGAACTGCGATTAATGTTTCATCAAAACCACAGGTACCTGGTATCGATGCTTTGTGTTATTCGTGAACAAGGTGTATATAACCCCCATCCCTCCTCCGTTTATCAATCGATGCATAGTAAATGGTGAAAGGTCCGATTCGCCCTCAACGCGTACGTCCAAAGGCGCATTGAAAATCCGATCAGACTTAGATCAGTTTGTTCTCTATTTTCCATCAAATTCACTGGAGTTATCTAGATGTGGAGCATATTATTCAGTGAAATAACTCAAAACCGATCGATAATAACCTTTCGGTTCGATGAGACCATAACAAATGGACATTTATGGTTTTGGAGAGCGTTTCGTACGCGATGGCGAAATGCGCGTAACGCGGGGTGAAGGATTATAATGTAATAATGATTATATATATATATATATATATATATATATATATATATATATATATATATATATATATATATATATATATATATATTTGCACGAATTCAACCATTTCATTTTCGTTGACATTTTTGCACTCACGATTTGTTTCGCCGCTTAGTTCCTGGAACTGTAAGCTAATTGGTGTAACCCGACTGTTTAATTCGGTATTCTTACCTTCCGTTCTCCAGACGCATTCCGCCAGGTATTAATGATAATATTGTTCTTACATTGTTATCCTATACATCCTGCATTGTTCTTATATTATGTTGAAAGTGGGATCAAACGAAAGTTACGAAACCAATTGTGCAACTTGAAGAGTCCATTTTTCGGTAACTATTAAAGTACATGAGCGCACACCTGGTATCACCTGGCCAGTGTTAAATAAACAGTGACCGTGTATGGCTCCAACTCTGTGTGAGCAAAATGTTGTAATGTGGTGACCCCGCCCCCTTCGGGTGGACACCTACACATTGCGGGATGGTGACCCCTTTGCGGTATGCATCTGGCGTCACATTACGGAAAAAATGACCCCCTGTACAGCGGGCATTAGGTGGTGGTATGTGGTGACCCATTAGAGCGTACAACATAGAGGATCGTGACCCTTATATAGCAAACACTTGCTTCCACCTTTCGGTATATGGTGACCCCTTAAAGTGCACACCTGTTGTTACATTGAGATGTATGTTGACTCCGATAATTAGATACGGATGTCATTTTAGGTTTGAAGTGTGCATTGTGAGATTTACGAACCGCGTAATCGCATTCCAAAATCGAACCATGCAGAAAATAGAAAGTTAACTCACCTTTCAATCTGATTAGCAGCTTGATTCAAATTCAGGTAAATATATCCCGTTCACACATTAACTTTACAATCTGCAGCTGAATTGATTAATAAGTACATGCGCACGAGGTTCCTTGAGAATCATTGTTGGTTGCACCAAAATGACAGAATACTTTATCACTTTACACTTACACTGGTTTAGGCTTACTACATCACTAGTACGGGGGACGTTCAGAAGGTTAGAGGAACTAAACACACAGTGGTTCTTAACACACTTGAGTGTGTTATATATTTCAATACAAAGGTGTGTGTGTGTGTGTGTGTGTGTGTGTGTGTGTGTGTGTGTGTGTGTGTGTGTGTGTGTGTGTGTGTGTGTGTGTGTACGTGTGTACGTGTGTACGTGTGTGTGTGTGTGCATTGCTTGGCAGTCAAAACCAGTGCACAGAATGTGGCTTATGAAACACACTGTTGCAGTGATCACCCCAAGTAAACTGGTGCAGAGATCTTAACGAGTTTCTTGTTCGTTCTTCTCGAAGTTATTACTTTTTGGATGGACCACAATTGTGGGCTTTGATGAAAAAAACTGTGAATATATTTTGGTCCATTCACTGTCAGGCATGGAGCAGGCTTTTCTTGTGGGCAGTAATGAAGCCAGACCTGGAACCAAATATGAGATGGAGAAGGAAGAATGTATTTCGATTAAAACAACATGTTGGCCATCAGCAGAGGTCTTTCAAAAAGTTTCATCTTGCACAATAAATTCACACCTTTTAGGTGCACACCTTGTCGTTTACAAGAACTGCAGGAGTCATAATACAACACTGTCAGAGACAGATTTGAGACAAGGTGGTGCCTCAGAAAAAGAGACAAGGTGCCCAGCACTTAAACTCAAATAAATAAACAAACCACCAGCACTTAAAACTAAATATATATGACAAACCACCAGCACTTAAACTCATATATACATAACAAGTCACCGGCACTTAAACTGAAATAAAAATAATAAACCACCAGCACTTAAACCCAAATATATATATATATATATATATATCTCTTCTTCTTCTTTCGGCTGCTCCCTTTCGGGGTCGCCACAGCGGATCATCCGTATGATCCGCATAGTGATTTGGGACATGTTTTACGCCGGATGCCCTTCCTGACGCAACCCTGGTCGCCTCTTACGACACAGGGATATATATATATATATATATATATATATATATATATATATATATATATATATATATATATAAATAAATATAAAACACCACCAGCACTTAAACTCAAATAAATAGAATAAACCACCAGCAATTAAACCCAACTAAATATAACAAACCGCCAGCAGTTCAACCCAAATGAATACAACAAACTACCAGCACTTAAATGCAAATAAATATAACAAACCACCAGCACTTAAACCCAATCATATACAACAAACCACCAGCACTTAAACGCAAACATATATAACAAATCACCAGTACTTAAACACAAATATATGTCATAAACCACCAGAACTAAAACGTAAATAAATATAACAAACCATCGGCACTTAAACCCAAATAAATATAACAAACCACCAGCACTTAAACCCAAATAAATCTAAGAAACCACCAGCACTTAAACTCAAATAAATACAACAAACCACCAGCACTTCAACTGAAATAAATATAGTAAACCACCAGCACTTAAAACCAAATAAATATCACAAACCACCATCACTGAAACCCAAATAAATATAACAAACCAACAGCACTTAAACCCAAATAAATATAATAAACCACGAGCACTTTAAAACAAATAAATACAACAAACCACAAGCACTTAAAGTTAAATTAATATAACACACCACCAACACTTAAACTTAAATAAATATAATAAACCATGAGCACATTACAACAAATAAATACAACAAACCATCAGCACTTAAACCGAAGTACATATCTGGAAAACAACGAGAGCGTAATCTCAAGTGAATAGAGTAAACCACCAGCACTTACACGCAAATGTATATATATATATATATATATATATATATATATATATATATATATATATATATATATATATATATATATATATATATATATATATATATATATATATATATATATAAACCACCAGCACTGAAACCCAACTAAATAGAACAAACCACCAGCACTTAAAGCCAAATAAATATAACAAACCACCAGCAATTAAACCCAAAAGTATATATAAAAAAGCCAGCAGCAATTAAAGCCAAATAAATAAAACAAACCACCAGCACTTAAACTCAAATAAATACAATAAACCATGAGCATTTTAAAACAAATAAATACAACAAAGCACAAACACTTAAGCTTAAATAAATATAACAAACCACCATCACTTAAACTTAAATAAATATAATGAACCACGAGCACTTAAAAACAAATAACTACAACAAACCACCAGCACATAAACTTAAATAAATATCACAAACCACCGGCATTTAAACTCAAATAAATAGAATAAACCACCAGCACTGAAACCCAAATAAATAAAACAAACCACCAGCACTTAAAACCAAACATGTATAACAAAATACCAGCACTTAACCCCAAATATATACAACAAACCACCACCACTTAAACCGAAATACATATATGGCAAACAACCAGCACTTAAACTCAAATAAATAAAGTAAACCACCAGCACCTAAACACAAATATATGTCATAAACCACCAGCACTGAAACCCAAATAAATATAACAAACCACCAGCACTTAAATCCAAATAAATATAACAAACCACCAGCACTTAAACCCAAATAAATAAAATAAATCATCAGCACGTAAACGCAAATACATATAACAAACCACCAGCACTTAAACCAAAATAAATATGACAAACCAACAGAACTAAAACGCAAATAAATATAACAAACCACCAGAACTAAAACTTAAATAAATATAACAAACCACCGGAACTAAAAATTAAATAAATAACAAACCACCAGAACTAAAACCCAAATAAACAAAACAAACCACCAGAACTAAAACGTAAATAAATAGAACAAACCATCGGCACTTAAACTGAAATATATATAGCATGCCACCAGCACTTACACGCTGACATATACAACAAATCACCGGCACTTAAACACTAACATATACAACAAACCACCAGCACTTAAACCCAAATATATATACATATACACATATATATATATATATATATATATATATATATATATATATATATATATATATAGACACATATATATATATATATATAGACACATATATATATATATATATAGACACATATATATATATATATATAGACACATATATATATATATATATATATATAGACACATATATATATATATATATATATATATATATATATATATATATATATATATATATATAGACACATATATATATATATATATATATATATATATATATATATATATATATATATATATATAGACACATATATACATATATATACATATATATATATATATATATATACATATATATATATATATACATGCATATATATATATATATATATATATATATATATATATATATATATATATATATATATATATATATATATATATATATATATACAAATATACATATACATATACATATATACACATATATATATATATATATATATATATATATATATATATATATATATATATATATATATATATATAAATAAAACAATCCACCAGCACATAAAACCAAATAAATATAACACACCACCAGCACTTAAACTCAAATAAATATAATAAATCACCAGCAATTAAACCGAACTAAATATAACAAACGGCCAGCAGTTAAACCCAAATGAATACAACAAACTACCCGAACTTAAATCGAAATAAATATAAGAAACCACCAGCACTTAAATCCAAACATATATTACAAACCACCAGCACTTAAACCCAAATAAATATGACAAACGACAAGCACTCACACCCAAATAACGACAACAAACCACCAGCAGTTAAACCCAAACATATATATATATATATATATATATATATATATATATATATATATATATATATATATATATATATATAACAAACCACCAGCACTTAAACCCAAATAAATATAACAAACCACCATCACTTAAACCCAAATAAATATAACAAACCACCAGCACTTAAACAAAAAATAATACAAGAAATGACCAGCACTTAAACCCAACTAAATATAAACCACCAGCACTTAAACCCAACTAAATATAACAAACCACCAGCACTTAAACCCAAATAAATATAACAAACCAACAGCTCTTAAACCCAAATAAATATAATAAACCACGAGCACTTTAAAACAAATAAATACAACAAACCACAAGCACTTAAAGTTGAATTAATATAACAAACCACAATCACTTAAACTTTAATAAATATAATAAACCATGAGCACATTACAACAAATAAATACAACAAACCACCAGCACTTAAACCGAAATACATATCTGGAAAACTAGAGCGTAACCTCAAGTAAATAGAGTAAACCACCAGCACTTACACGCAAATATATATAATAAACCATGAGCACTGAAACCCAACTAAATATAACAAACCACCAGCACTTAAACCCAAATAAATATAACAAACCACCAGCAATTAACCCCAAAAGTATATATAAAAAAACCACCAGCACTTAAACCCAAATAAATAAAACAAACCACCAGCACTTAATCCCGAATAAATAAAACAAACCACCAGCACTTAAACTCAAATAAATACAATAAAGCATGAGCATTTTAAAACAAATAAATACAACAAACCACAAACACTTAAGCTTAAATAAATATAACAAACCATCATCACTTAAACTTAAATAAATATAATGAACCATGAGCACTTAAAAACAAAGAAATACAACAAACCACCAGCACATAAACTTAAATAAATATAACAAACCACCGGCACTTAAACTCAAATAAATAGAAGAAACCAATAGCACTTAAACCCAAATAAATATAACAAACCACCAGCACTTAAAACCAAACATATATAACAAAATACCAGCACTTAACCCCAAATATATACAACAAACCACCAGCACTTAAACCGAAATACATATATGGCAAACAACCAGCACTAAAACTCAAATAAATAAAGTAAACCACCAGCACTTAAACACAAATATATGTCATAAACCACCAGCACTGAAACCCAAATAAATATAACAAACCACCAGCACTTTAATCCAAGTAAATATAACAAACCACCAGCACTTAAACCCAAATAAATAAAATAAATCACCAGCACTTAAACCCAAATACATATAACAAACCACCAGCACTTAAACCAAAATAAATATAACAAACCACCAGCAGTTAAACTTAAATAAATACAACAAACCAACAGAACTAAAACCCAAATAAATATAACAAACCACCAGAACTAAAACTTAAATATAACAAACCACCAGAACTAAAACCCAAATTAATATAACAAACCATCAGCACTTGAACTCAAATAAGTATCACAAACTACCAGCACTTAAACCCAAATAAATATAATAAACCACCAGCAATTAAAGCCAACTAAATATAACAAACCACCAGCACTTAAACCCAAATAAATATCACAAACCACGAGCAATTAAACCCAAAAGTATACATAAAAAAACCACCAGCACTTCAACCCAAATGAATAAAATAAACCACCAGCACTTAAAACCAAACATATATTACAAACTACTAGCACTTAAACCCAAATATATACAACAAACCATCAGCACTTAAACCGAAATACATATATGGCAAACAACCAGCACTTAAACTCAACTAAATAAAGTAAACCACCAGCACTTAAACACAAATATATATATATATATATATATATATATATATATATATATATATATATATATATATATATATATATATATATATATAATCAACCACCAGCAATGAAACCCAAATAAAGAGAATAAACCACCATCACTTAAACCCAAGTAAATAAAACAAACTACCAGCACTTAAACCTAAATAAATAAAACACCACCAGCACTTAAACCCAAATATATATATATATATATATATACATATATATATATATATATATATATATATATATATATATATATATATATATATATATATATATATATATATATAAATATATAAAAACACCAGCACTTAAACCAAATAAATATAACAAACCACCAGCACTTAAACCCAAATAAATATAACACTCCACCAGCACTTAAACCCAAATAAATATATGAATGTGAAGAACAAGAATAAATGGTGTGGCACCCTGTGTGTTTTACCCGATATGAGCATACCCTATCTGCACCATGAAGTTTACTTTCACACATGTATCCCTCAACCCCATCCTTTATCTGGGGTATAAATACACATTGGGCATGCAATACCCCCTTCCCTCCAGCAGGGGCCAGTGTTTAAACTTGTACAGGGGAAAATGCCATGTCGTCTCCCCACACTCACAGGGTGGAGGGGGGTGGGAGAGAGATTTATATAATGCCCATGACATAACCCTGAGTACCCTGAGGATGAATACAAAATTTGGTTAAGGTTGGCCAAGTTGTTTTTTTATTCCATAAGTAACATACTATACATTCAGACATTGCATTATTAGTCCCCTCCCGGTTTCACCAGGCGGACACAGGTTTGCTCTCTGTTTGTCCATCTGTCCCACCTGTGGTTTTTCAGACTTTTTTTCACATACCTCTTTACAGATTCAACTTAAACTTTGTAACTGGCTTTAGTATGATAAGTTACAGAAGAAATTCAAGTTTCAGGGTGTTTCGTCAATTTTTTTTTTTACAGTTATGCCCTTTTTAACCTAAGAAAATATCACATATTATGCATGGGTCAGTATTCAGCTGCCCTGACTCCACCCCACTGCTTTACATCCATTGGCTGGACAGCTTCCCTGACTCCACACCAATAAAATAATGCGCCACCATTGCATGAAGCAGCACAGATCGGCAGGCTTCAGGCTTTCGGCCTGCGTGCTCGTCCATGGCCCAGTGCAATTGCAATCATACCAGGTATATCACCACGATGTATTACATATGCACATAAGCCATATGCATGTTTTTGCTTCATGTATGTACATGTTTTTTTTTAGTACGAGTCAGGAAAAGCTGAGAAACAAACAAACTGGTGGGTTAGAAAGGTTCTTCTTCTTCATTTTGGTTCCAGTCTCGGCTCGAGTGTGCGATGAAGCAAACTAATTTTTATCTCTGGTTTGTTATCCTCGTTGTCTTTCGTGGTTTCTTGTCTACAAAATATATCAGTGAATTAAAATAGCTTTTCCTTTTATTTTGCTGAATCGATCCAAACATCGTGGGTTACAGGATTTCTTCTTCTTCTTCCTCCTCAGCTTGGTTCTGGTATCAGTTCAAGTGTGCGTAATGCACAAACAAATTTTTATCTCCTGAACATTATTTGGGACCGGTAGGGGACATGTACTGCAAAGCAAATCTTGCTCTTGTTTTATAAAGTAGGATACACATTTGGTTTGTGTATACATTTGGTATATGTACACATTTGGTATGTGTATACTGCTGAACATTTGCTCCACTATACTATTGGTACGTGTATATATTTGGCCCATATACATTTGTTGTGTGTATACGGTTGCACATCTGCTGTGCTATGCATTTTGTATCATACACAAACACATTTGGTATATGTACATACATTTGCCATGTGTATACCGCTGCACATCTGCTATGCCATGCATTTGGTGGTGTACGGCGTAGACGTATACATTTGGTATAGGTACATACATTTGGTATGTGTATACCACTGCACATTCGCGATGCAATACATTTGGTATGTGTATACATTTAGCACATGTACATTTGGTGTGCTATACATGTGAGAAACATAAATTTGGTATGCAGATACATTTGGTACATGTATACTGATATACATTCAGGATGCTATACATTTGGTACATGCATACGTTTGGTGATGCATACATTTGGTACATACACACATTAGGAATGCCATACATATGGTACATACATACATTTGGAATGCCATACATATGGTACATGCATACATTTAGTGCAAACCTACACTTGGTACATGCACATACATTTGGTACATGTACATCCATTTGAAACATTCATATACAGTACATACATACACTAATAGGTACATTTGGTACATACATATACATTTGCTACGTACATACACTTGGTACGTACATATTAATTTGGTACATACATATACATTTGGTACGTTCATACATTTGGTACATGCCTGGTGTTGGCTTAATGATTAAGATGGTAGGCTTGGGATCCTAGGGACCTGAGTTAAAATCCCAATTGGCTGTTGAATTAATACCAGGTGGGGATGACTCTGCCTGTCATCCTTCTGAGGTCAGCAAAATGAGTGCCAGCTTGCTGGTGTCCTGTGTCGGAGTGGCGACCCATCCAGGATTGTACCCAATAGCCAAGGAGACTGCTTCGGCAGCACCAATGCTCTGCACAGAGTATGGTCCCAATGGATGGATGGATACAGTTTGAATGCCATACATTTGGAATGTGCATATACATTTAGTACATATACACTTGGTACATGCACATACATTTGGTACATACAGGTACATTCATACATTTCGTAGATGCATATACATTTGGTACATACATATACATTTGGTACATACCTATACATTTGTTATGTACATATTCATTTGGAACATACATATACATTTGGTATGTTCATACATTTGGTCCATACTTATACATTTGGTATGTACATAGATATGCTACATACATATACATTTGCTACATACATACACATTTGGTAAATACATATACATTTGGTACATACATACATTCGGTACATACATACATTTGGTACACACATATACATTTGCGACATGCATACACATTAGGTACATACATTTGGTACAATCATACACATTTGGTACATGCATATACATTTGGAACAAACACACATTTGGTACATACATATACATTTGCTATGTTATACAGTGTATTTGCTATGTTATGCAGTGTATTTTCTATGTTGTACAGTATATTTGCTATGTTATACAGTATATTTGCAATGTTATACAGTGTATTTGCTATGTTATACAGTATATTTGCAATGTTGTACATATATATTTGCTATGTATATTTTCTATGTTATATTTGCTATGTTATACAGTATATTTGCTATGTTGTATAGTATATTTGCTATGTTATAAAGTATATTTGCAATGTTATACAGCATGTTTGCTATGTTGTACAGTATATTTGCCATGCTGTACAGTATGTTTGCTATGTTATACAGTATATTTGCTATGTTATACAGTGTATTTGCTGTGTTATACAGTATATTTGCAATGTTGTACAGTATATTTGCTATGTTATACATATATATTTGCTATGTATATTTGCTATGTTGTACAGTATATTTGAAATGCCATACAGTGCATTTGCTATGTTATACAGTATATTTGCAATGTTGTACAGTATATTTGCTATGTTATACATATATATTTGCTATGTATATTTGCTATGTTATATGTTATATTTGCTATGTTATACAGTATATTTGCAATGCCATACAGTGTATTTGCTGTGTTATACAGTATATTTGCTATGTTATACAGTATATTTGCTATGTTATACAGTGTATTTGCTATGTTATGCAGTATATGTGCTATGTTATACAGTATATTTGCTATGTTATACAGTATGTTTGCAATGTTGTACAGTGTATTTGCTATGTTATACAGTATATTTGCAATGTTATACAATATATTTGCTATGTTATACAGTCTATTTGCAATATTATAGTGTCTTTGCTATGTTATACAATATATTTGCTGTGTTGTACAGTATATTTCCCATGTTACACAGCATATTTGGTATGTTGTACAGTATATTTGCTATGTTATACTGTATATTTGCAATGCGATAGAGTATTTGCTATGTTATACAGTATATTTGATATGTTATGCAGTACATTTGCCATGTTATACAGTGTATTTGCTGTGTTATACAGTATATTTGCCATGTTATACAGTATATTTGCCATGTTATACAGTATATTTGCTATGTTATAAAGTATATTTGCAATGTTATACAGTGTGTTTGCTATGTTATACAGTATATGTGCAATGTTATACAATATATTTGCTATGCTATATAGTTTATTTGCAATGTTATACAGTGTCTTTGCCATGTTATACAGTATATTTGCCGTGTTATACAGTATATTTCCCATGTTATACAGTATATTTGGTATGTTATACAGTATATTTTCTATGTTATACAGTGTATTTGCTATGTTATACAGTATATTTGCAATGTTATAAAGTGTATTTGCTATGTTATACAGTATATGTGCAATGTTATACAATATATTTGCTATGTTATATAGTCTATTTGCAATGTTATACAGTGTCTTTGCCATGTTATACAGTATATTCGCCGTGTTATACAGTATATTTCCCATGTTATACAGTATATTTCGTATGTTATACAGTATATTTGCTATGCTATACAGTATATTTGCAATGCTATACAGTGTGTTTGCTATGTTATACAGTATATTTGCCATATTATACTGTATATTTGCTCTGTTATCCAGTATGTTTGCTATGTTATACAGTATATTTTCTGTTATACAGTATATTTGCTGTTATACAGTATATTTGCTCTTGTGCAGTATATTTGCTGTTATACAGTATATTTGCCATATTATTCAGTATATTTGCTCTGGTATACAGTATATTTGCCATGTTGTACAGTATATTTGCGATGTTATACAGTATATTTCCTGTTATACAGTATATTTGTTGTTATACAGTGTATTTGCTATGTTACACAGTATATTTGCAATGTTATACAGTGTATTTGCTATGTTATACAGTATATTAGCCATGTTATACAGTATATTTGCTATGCTATACAGTATATTTGCCATATTGTACAGGACATTTGCTATGTTATACAGTATATTAGCCATGTTCTGCAGTATATTTGCAATGTTATACAGTATATTTGCTCTGTTATACAGTAGATTTGCTGTTATACAGTATATTTGCAATGTTATACAGCATATTAGCTATGTTATGCAGTATATTTGCAATGTTATAAGGTATATTTGCTATGTTATACAGTAAATTTGCTATGTTGTACAGTATATTTGCTGTGTTATACAGTATATTTGCAATGTTATACAGTATGTTTTCTTTGTTGTACAGTGTATTTGCTCTGCTATACAGTATATTTGCAATGTTATACAGTATGTTTGCTATGTTGTACAGTACATTTGCTATGTAATACAGTATATTTGCGATGTTATACAGTACATTTGCTATGTAATACAGTATATTTGCCATGTTATACAGTATATTTGCCATGTTATACAGTATATTTGCTTTGCTGGAGTATATTTGCCATGTTATACAGTATATTTGCTTTGCTGGAGTATATTTGCCATGTTATACAGTATATTTGCTATGTTATACAGTATATTTGATATGTTATACAGTATATTTGCTGTGTTATACAGTATATTTGCCATGTTATACAGTATATTTGCCCTGTTATACAGTATATTTGCTGTTATACAGTAGATTTGCTATGTTATACAGTAGATTTGCTATGTTATACAGTATATTTGCTATGTTTTAGAGTATATTTGGTACGTTATATATTTTTTGGTGTTAATAAATAAATGTTAATTCTTGAAATTATTTTTGTGACTTGAGAAAGGAAACAGATTAGATTATCAATATTTTTGTTTAGTTTTCTTTGATCCACATTTCTGACCACAGCACAATTTGGTGCACCCAGCTCAAGGTGCCTTGTGTTGGCTTAGCGGTTCGAATGGCTGACTTAGGATCCTCGGGTCCTGAGTTTGAGCCCCGTTGGCCATTTAATTAATTCCAGGTGGGGTTAACTCAGCCTGTCATCATTCCGAGGTCGTCAAAATAAGTACCAGTTGACTGGTAATGGGGACACTGCATCAGCAGCATAGCCGTGTGCCTAACCAATGATGCAACCAGCAGCCATAAGGTTTCACTCGAACGAGAGAGAGCTCAAGGTGCTCGCAAATCCCAGGTTCAAATCCCTTTCACTGTGTTGGATTTGTGCATCCATTCGCTCCTTCACGGGCCCGAAGCATGTTAGAAACAAAGGGTTGCATAATGAGACATCGGTGTACCTTTACCTGGATTACATTGTCATGAGGAGACGATGGACAAATGCGAGAGAGCATATGGGATTGAACTCGAGATTCCAGGATCATGCACTAAGTGCTCAGATGGGAACACCAAACATGCAGACCCAAGCCATACTTTCACCGCTATATATTAGTTTCATAAATACAAACATGTACACCTCATGTTAATAATCTTTGTCCCATTCTTCAACAGATGAATCACTTATGAAGTACTGACCTTACTGTGACATGATTGTGTGAGGTGTTCTTGATTGAGACTCTCAGATATCTACAGGGATCTCAGGAAAATCTTTAGGGGAAGGAAGGACAACAGGCCGACATGACAATTGGGCACCAATAACACACAAAGGTGTTTTGAGGAACCATTTCCTGAATTCACCTGGATTATTGAGTGATGTATAGGAGATCTTCAGTCATCAAATCCAAGACTCAACGTTTCATCATCATACAGATCTTTAAAGGTGATTCGCACTGTGCCACCAACTCCACAACATTGCGGTACTTTGTGGTCAGAGTCTCACTCTTGTCCTTTACCATTACTCAGAATAATGTCCTAGTGTGGAGGACTCAGCTGGGGAGGGGAATACATTGATAGAAATATTTTGCACGAGGAAACATCGGTAGAAATCTAATAGTGCAAAGTTACCGAATAAGTACGCCTCTCTGTCCCACCCACCCACCCCCTCTTACATCATATGTTACAAGAAGCTTTACCCAGGACGACCAGCCTGTAGAGTCCAGCTATGAGACGTCATCAAGCAATGGGCCGTATCGCACGTCATCGAGAAAGTTGGCTCCGGCGCCCAATTCCCAAGCTCCTAGGCCGAAGATGTGGCCCCGATTCGTCGTCACAAAGGACGGGTCTGGGTAACTTGCCTTTCACTTTGGCTCACAGCCTTGGAAGCGTGGGCAAGGGCAGCTGCTCCGGCCTAGCATTGTCTGTCGTAGACTTTCAATGTCTGCTTTTTGCCAGATTGTTGAGCCGGTGCCAACTTCGGTCTACTCGACCGATGCGCGGGCCGGTTTTGGTCACCCCACCCAACCGCAAAAGTTCCCATTTACCCGGTATTAGGTCACTGCGCAATGAAACCCGCGTTTGGAGGAAAAGGAGAAAAAGAGATTTATTTTTCAATCCGAGTGGGTGCGAACCGGAGCTGGTGTGTCAGGAGGAAAAGAAACAGCAGAGGAAGAAAAGAAAATCAACTGCAGCTAAGTCCGGGACAACTGCCAAACCTCAACA
>NC_140962.1:155705692-155733192 GCF_056783735.1 Eptatretus burgeri | reverse complement strand
ACCTGTACATCGTGTTCACAACTCCTTGATGTAAACCTTTAACACGGCGATCATCAATACCTTTACAAATAATCTGAGCGTCCAAACAGTGCACCTGTACCATTACACATCACCTGAGGCTGTACAGCCTGGTGTTGGCTTCACGGTTAAGGTGGCTGGCTTAACATCTTCGGGTCTTGAGTTTAAGCCCCCTGTCGCGTCATGAACACCAGGTGTGGTTGATTCGGCCCGTCATCCCTCCAAGGTCGGCAAAATGAGTACCAGTTTTCTGGAAACAGCGGCACAGCTGCGCTTCCAGTAAATGATGCAACGAGCAGCCATCGACTGCATACGAAATAACAACGTCCTGAGGCTACGAGATGTCTTGTTAAACACGAATCTAGCATAACACATTCCTCCTCTGTACACGTCACACCAAACCAAGATGCACACGACGCACTCACACCGGGGCCTTCACCCACACAATCATACCTACCATCTGAGCACTCGTATTACGATGACGCCATTTCAGAATCATATACCTTATAATGTGTTGTTTGTGCAACGTTCTGGTGATTCGGGTAAAGTACACTCATATCTACTAATGTCCTAATACCTGTTGCTGCATTTGAGCCTGGGAAGTAACTGCTGAGATCGATCTCGCTGGGTTCCTCCAGACATATCTTTGTTCTTCGTTCGTTTCACACATTTCTCTTTATTAATTATAATTCTTAACTTTTCTGTTCTTTTATCTCCTTTACTCTCCATTCCTCTCTTTTGTTATCGATCTCTCTCGGAAGAAGTGAATTCATGCAGAAAGTTTTCTATCAGGTTGACTTGGCTGCACCTGGATGAGTTTGAGGGCAGTGGAGTCACGGCTGAACCCCGAATCCTATCCAGGTTCCTCCTGATGGCTCCATCTTTGTCCTTTGCTTATTCGGGTTCCTTCTGAAGACTGCAATGCAGCATTTGGTCTTCTATTTAATTAGTGTGAGAAATTCCTGAGGTTATCCTGAAAACTTAATTGCTCAGTGGGCTGTTACTTCGTTAGCAATGAGGTCCTTGTTTTTGAGTCCCATTTTCAGTCAGAATATTTCACACTTGGCCCATACAGGAATTTATTCCTGTTTATTAAAAAAATTATATATATATATATATATATATATATATATATATATATATATATATATATATATATATATATATATATATATATATATATGTTGTTGTTCGTCTTTCGGCTGCTCCCGTCAGGGGTCGTCACGGCGGATCATCCGTTATGATCAGCATACCGATTTGGCATAGGTTTTACGCCGGATGCCCTTCCTGACACAACCCTGGTCACCCCTTACGACACAGGGATAAGGATTGGGTTTCACCATGATTCCGCGATGCCCTACACCCTCTAATAGCGCGGCCCAGCGCAGAGCTCCCGTCCTCAAGCGATCCTCCAACCCAAGCCTCCGAGTCGCCGGATTACAGGCGCACGCCACTACGCCCGGTATATATATATATATATATATATATATATATATATATATATATATATATATATATATATATATATATATATATATATATATATATATATATATATAGATACATACACACAAACACATCTCTTGGAGGGAACAACCAATCACCTCACCGAATCAACTATACCTAGTTGTGACTCGGACCTTTCATTGGATACCTCTGTCCTTCTGCCCTTTTACCTAAAAAAAAAAGCTGAATAAAGCTACAGGGTAAAAGCACTTTGCTGTTTCAAACCCTACTCAGGTAACTCCACAGTTGCAGACATTTACAAGTAGCACATACATGAGAATCTCAATGGGACAATCCCCGTTGTCTGCCAGACCGGTTTCTTCATCAGCGTAGACAGAAACGGGCTCCTCACCGAAGCTCCCAAACATGTACCATGTGCAACGCCGATAGCAATAATCATATAAACACCAAGACCCAAGCATGTCTCTCACCTGTAATTTTACTTGATCGAGTGAGCAATTCTGTCCACTGCACAGCAGCTCAATGGAAAGAGCAAACGAGTTATCGAATGCACCGAGTCGAGCAGTCGACACACCTCAAAAGGACCATGTCAGAAAGGGAAGTGAAGCACGAATGTCAATAAAAGCAAAGATATAAATGAAAATATAAATATGAAGAGGAATAACAGCTTAGAACTACAAGGCTCTAACAAAAATAAATAAACAAGTCTGGAGATGGCGATGGTTCACGAGCAATGTACACGGTTCGCCTTTTTATTTTTTGACTTTCGAGGGGACGCCACGGGCAAACTGGCGGGAATCGGGAAAAACGTAAATGATGAAAGTTGTAATACTCGAAGAGCACTACTTGCATACCAACTTTCATTCGAAACGGTTGAAAACCCTAGCTCGATGCCCAATTTATTGATTTTTTTGACATTTTCTAAGTTCGTGACCTTGTGATGAAAATGAAAAAAAAAAAAATCGAGCTCCGTGGGGCGATGCAGGTGCCATTGGGCGAACCAAATACCGAAACCCCTGCCAGATTCGACAAACCCCCTCGGAGAAGATGCAACTTGAAACTGGCTACCCCCTAAAAACAAGTTTTTTGGGCGTGGCTCCACCCATAATGGGCGCAGCACGCCCATTCTCAGGAAAACACAACTAGATCATGATACAAACCTCGCACCATAATTTTATCAAGATCGGATCAAAACCCACGGAGCTATTCTCGGGACCGACAGACAGACAGACAGACAGACAGACAGACAGACAGACAGACAGACAGACAGACAGACAGACACACACCCATAACGAATATAGTGGTCACTTACTGACTCATGAACCAATAATTTTTTATCCCCGCCACAGAAGGACGACGGAGGTCAAGTTTTCACCCATGTTTATCTGTCTGTTTTTGTTTGTTTGTATATCAATCGCCGAGAAGACACAATCTTAAACCGATCTTCATGAAACTTCACTGAATGGTGGAGTTCGTCATAAGCAAGAAGCCTATTGGTTTTGAGATCAAAAGGTCAACATAGGCCAAAGGTCATCACTTTTATCAAATTTCTAAAAAAAAAAATCAAAAAAAAATCTATTTTCATTCAGTCGACTGGAAATTTGAACAGGGTTTGCATTTCAGGTTACTGAATTCAATCAATTATTTTTGAAGTCAACATAGGTCAAAAGCTCAACAACTTAGGTGGAATTTTTCAAAATCATCAATTTTCATCCCAATGACTTGAAATTTTAAGAGGATTTGCAGATCAGGTTTACTGAATTCAACCACCAATTATTTTAAAGTTCAAATTTGCTTTTGGGATTTTGCAAGTATAGTGCTCTGCACAACGTCCTTCTTGTTTGTTTGTCTGTCTGTCTGTGAGCAGAATATCTTTAAAAGTTGTGCACGGATTTGAACGAAACTTGGTGGACAGATTGCATGAGTGACAAGGATGAATTGTTTCGATTTTTATGAAGATCCGAATCTGGTTACGAGAATTTTTACATTTTTAAAAAGTGATTCTTCACCATTGAGAGATGGCATCAAAAACAACATAGAGCATGACATTTCAAAATGTTGTGGACGAGTTATGACAAAACATGGTGGATAATTTGGTTCTGTGACAAGAAGAAGCCGATTCGATTTTGGTTCAGGTCTGGATCCAGATCCGGCCCATCATTGGGATACAAAACGTAAACTGTTCATCTTGGTGGAGCTATGTGTTCTTCCGAGTGCCACTCCAGTTATTAGCCCCCATTGAACTTAGTCCGAAACGGGGCTTATGGATTGAGTCTCGTCTCTCCGTCCGCAGCAATATATCGGATATATTTGGACCGATTTTGTTCAAACTTGGCAAAAAGACAACTCATGATGATAGACATGAGCATATCATTTTGTTACGCGATTTGATCAAAGATGGCCGACTGGCAGCCATTTTAGTTGTAAAAATCCTGATGTCGAATACATCCTCAACCATTACTCGGAAATGCATTTACCGATCTTGTTCAAACATGGCACACAGATAAGGAATGATGGCTTACATGTGCAAGTCGTTCTTTTTCGAGATCACATCCAAGATGGCCGACTGGCAACCATTTTGTTACCTAAACGTGTCCCAACTATTTCTTGAACATCCATGGTCCGATTTTATTCAAACTTGGCACAAGCACAGTACATGATGGCATATACATGCACCTCACTTTATTTTGCGATCTGATCAAAGATGGCCTACTGGTAGACTTGCAGCCATTTTAGTTGTAAAAAAAAAACAACTTGTAGTTGTTTAGTTGCTTGGCTGAGGTATGCTCTCTACCAAGTGCCGTTCTAGTTTTTTCCATTGACATTAGGCTCATGGAGGAACTTGTTCTGAAATCACATACAGGACAAGGCCATAAGGAGACATCGACGTACTTTTACGTGAATTACACAGACATTACTAGACGAAGAACAAGCACATGTGATATGGGGGTTTGAACCTGTGTTCACCCATGTCATGAGCCAGGGATTCAGATGGGAACACCAACACACCGAGCCAATGAATGACAATATGATTGTGTGCTGTGGGAACCAGAACTCAGTGGGAGATGAAGGTGTCCTGATTGCAAAGTATCACCAATAAGAGAAGATTTCAGCATCATCTGCAATCCCTCAACTTCTTCAACTTCATATTGTCCTCCACAACGAAGAACTGATCAGATCGGATCGACCGGACCGTCCTCCATGGACATGTATGGTGTGAGCTCAAGGTTGAACTTTGAAAGACTTTCTTGATCGGACAATAGCATGTTGCATATTGAGAACAGAAAAATGTGCGGATTGGTCTTCGGATGATGGTAAAGGTGGATCTTGCTGTCGAACTTATCTCTTTCTCAAGACTTGAGGATGTAGAACCCAATGACGGTAAGATTACATTTCATACCTATCATGGTGTTGGCGCCACATCATATGTGGAGTGGACTTTGACATCGATCACAGAGGGCTCGGTTAAGCTAATGTTCCTGCAGCAAGAATAAGGGACAGATGGAAAGAGACGATGATGACATTTGCAGAAGACAAAGTGAACAGCTGACGTACACACCATAGGCTCCAACAAGTGCTTAGCAGCATAGATAGCACTCCAATAAAACCATTGACAGATATTTTGCTGCACAGGTAAGATTGTGAGAACAAGAAGAACAAGAAGAACAACAAAAGGTGACCAGTCAAGGAAGGTGCTCCAGATTGAATCTTGTGTGGTTCTTCGTACGAGCCTGGTGATTGGTTAAAAATGAAAAATGGGTTTGCTATGCCCTCTGCTGTCATACCCATTGTGGGTTATCCTGCTCGGTGTTCCCATCTGAGCACTTATATGACGACGATGCAATGCCAGAATCACATCCCGTATACTGTGTTGTCTGTGCACTGTCCTGGTGCTTCGGGTAAAAGTACACTCGTATCTCCTCATGTCCTAATATTCGGGTCCAAGTACTGCACCCTGATAAAGATGTACAGGGTCTTCCACGAGCCTCTACCTTTTGTAATCCAACGTAGATCTTAGTTGCGTGTTCCTTGAATTAATGCGTAGGATCGGAATGAAAAGGTAACTGTTATTTTCATCAAAATACATCAAAAGGTTAAGCACTAATTCTCTACTTGATCTAAAAGGTCAAGATCTGAGAGCAAAGGGTTGTTTTTTTGCCATCATCAGATCACTTTTACAAATGTCGAAGCTTGATCGTGTGACAAAGTAGACCTTGGCTGGATGATGACGATGATTCCTCCCCCCGACGTGACCCTATCACGGTGGACAGGTTCAGCAAAGTGAATCTCAGGTGAAGAACACGAAGCCGTACGAAAGGCGATAACCCAAGTGGGAGCTTCTCCACCTGTTCCGTGAGATATTCTTGCTGTCCCTCGGTGGAGAGCGTTGCCTGGTGACCGATGCACAGTACGGTGGCGATTGTTTTCTCTTCTTCTTCTTTCTTTTCGGGATGCACAGCATTCCCAGACGAAATGACGTGCCAGGCAAGCCAAGGGCGGGCTTCGGAGCCGGGCGGTGCCCCCCGACGCACACAGCTGGCGAGCCTGGCGCATGAGCTAGAGGATCACGATGTCCGAGCTGTGTGCGAAGCGCTCTCGTGGCCGGGCAGGTAGTCGTGACGCCAGGAGAAACGTCTTGGGGAACCCAAGGGGTTGGAGTTCAGGTGGCTTGCAACGTGTGACCTTCCAGGGTGTTCCAGGGAAAAAAAGAGGAGCCACCACTGATCACCACTAGACGGACCATATGATGAAGGGGCTTCACTGTGGGAGGATTTGACGGTGAATGGAATCGTTATGGAACGACAGGTGAGGACAAGGTGAGTGTGGATGTGACGGACATGATTGCACAACTCTTCCTCTCGAGCTAATGTCGACCAAGTCTCGATGATCTTTCCCTCTGGTCATCCCAACTACCCTGAACGTTCTCATACTCTTCTCGTGCGATCGTTCGACTCGTTTCCACGAAGTTGCTTTGAAACATTTGAATTGCGAGGCACCAAGAAAACGACCTGTTGTCGTGGATAATTAGCTTGCTGATATTAGATTGTTCATTAGAAACCCAGCAGGTTCACTAATGACCTTGAGGGAGGGTGTAATCTGCGTGCTGTGCTTTGCAGGTGGTGCGAGTTCGCCCTCTTTTGGCAACAATGCCCTTAAGGGGATATGAAACGCCCTGAGGGCTTGCGTTACCTTGTCATGTGCTTTAAAATGTCATCTCTGAAAAGCCGTCTACAAATTACATCCACTTCACCATGAAAATATTAATCTTCCACTTTCGTCTGAGATCCAAGTACAATGTTTCCTTCGCAATGTATCTCGCACGAATAGCCCTGCACCCCTCGAGTGGGCTGTACACTCCGCTGCACAGGCCGTGGCCATCTTGTGAATATATCGTTCGCTGTGCAATGTCGAGGATCATGGAGGAGTTGGAACACAGGACGTGACAGAACGATAAGAACAGCAGAAATAGATGGGGGGGAGGGGTTGGGGGAGGGGTTACTAACTGCAGGGTTTAGGGACAAGATAGAGGGAGACTTGAACGAATGAGGGGTATGGGAGGATGCACAAGGTGGACGAGATGGACACAACCCACAGAAGTGGAATGAAAACTGGACATTTGGAAAGAGGTGGGTTTGGGAGCGGGTGGGGTTAACGGGGGTAGAAAAGATCATGGTTTTGGATGGGGCATGGCCTAAGATGGAGAACCACAACTGTCTTGAAGATTTGGAGGGAAGAATGTGATTGAAGAGGCTGTGGAAGTTGGCTTCACAGGTGGGGAAACAAAGAGGAACGAATGATTTGAGGCCAGCAGTGATCCTGGTTTTAGGTCGTTTTACCAGAATAGGGTTACACCCTGCAGAAACCTGGGGGGGGGGGAGGAGGGCGTAGAGCACGGAAAGGGATAGTAGGGTGCGACACCAAATAGGAGGCGGTAGAAGACAGAGAGACCACCGACTTGTCTGTAATGTGAAAGTGATAGACCCAGAGATTCAGCTTCATCTCGGGAATTCCAATAAGCTTGAGATTCGGACATGTTTATCCCCACATTAGGCTGTGCACCAGGAGAATTGGCCGCGCGCCCCTCAGACAGGCCGAGCGCCCCTCAGACAGGCCATGTATAACTTATCTGGTTTCCCCCATATTCCTTTGTTATCCCATCTTGCGCAGGAGACAGAAAAAGTGAGTCTCCACTCAACTGCAAGAAAAACGTACACTGCATCAAACTGAAAGGTAAGAAGAAACTTTTGGGAAGGGCGAAATGTTTAACATCACACTATTGAAGTGAACAAGAAAACGAATTCTCATGACAAAAACAATGAGATAATACCTTCAAATTTCAATCTCCAAAACGAAGAGTCGACTTCCTCAAAGTTCCAAAATGTGATTCCAATTTATTATAGTTGGGCGTTCCTCGCGTCTGCCTTATGTGATCAAACATTGATTGTAATTGTGCGTTCCTCACATATCCCAAGTGTGATCAAACTTGATCGGTGTTGTGTGTTCCTCACATCTTCCCATGGTCATACATTGATCATAGTTGTGCGCTCCTCACATCTCCCTAATGTGATCAAACATGGATCGTAGTTATGCGTTCCTCATTTTTCCCTAATGTGATCAAACATTGATCGTAGTTGTACACTTCTCACATCTCCCATGCGTTCAAACATTGTTTGTAGTTGGCCGTTCCTCGCATCCCTTTCGTGCAATCAAACATGGGTGATAGTTGTGCGATCGTCACTTCTTCCATACGTGTAACAACATTGATTGTAGTTGTGCTTCTCTCACATCTCCCGAGTGTGAACAACATGGATTGTGGTTGTGTATTCCTCACATATCCCTCGTGTCATCAAGCATGGATCATAGTTATGCGTTGCTCATATCTTCCTTGTGGGATCAAACATGGATCGTAGTTGTGCAATCCTCTCATATTCCATATGTGATCTAACATTGATTGCAGTCGTGCATTTCTCACATCTGCAGAGGATGAACAACCATGGATTATAGTTGCGCATTCCTCACATGTCCCTTATGTGATCAAAATGGATTGTAGTTTTGCATTCCTCAAATCTCTCTTTTGCGATCAAACATGGAATGTAGTTGTGTCTTTACCTCACATCTTCTTAATGTGATCAAACATGGATCGTAGTTGTGCATTCCTCATTTTTCCCTAATGTGAAACATTCATCGTAGTTGTGCGTTCCTCAGATCTCCCATGTGTTCAAACATTGTTCCTAGTTGGGGGATTCTCACATCTTCCATTTGTGAACCAACATTGATTGCAGTTGTGCATTCCTCACATCTACCGAGGATAAACGAACATGGATTGTAGTTGTGCATTCCTCACATATCCCGAGTGTGACCAAACATGGATTGTGGTTGTGTATTCCTCACATATCCCTTGTGTCATCAAACATGGATCATAGTTATGTATTGCTCATATCTTCCTTGTGGGATCAAACATGGATCGTAGTTGTGCGATCTTCACATCTTACATATGTGATCCAACATTGATTGCAGTTGTGCATTCCTCATGTCATCAAACTTGGGATGTAGTTGTGCATTCCTCACATCTCTCTTGTGTGATCAAATATGGAATGCAAGTGAGTGTTCCTCACATCTACCTGATGTGATCAAACATGCATTATCATTGCACGTTCCTCATATCTCACTTGTGTGAGCATCGTAGTTGTGTGTTCCTCATATCTCCCTTTTGTGATCAAACATTGTTCGTAGTTGTGCTTTCCTCATATCCCCCAAGTGGGAAAAACATGGGTCATCGTGGTTGTGCGTTTTTCACATCTACCAAATCAAACATGGATCGAAGTTGTCTGCTCCTCACATTTCCCTTGTGTAATCAAACATTGATCATAGCTATAAGATCCTCACTTTTCCCTCGTGTGATCCAACGTAGATCATAAATGTGTGTTCCTCACACATCCCTGGTGTGATCAAACATGGGTCAGAGTTGTGCGTTCCTCAAATCGCGCTGGTGTGATCAAACATGGATCGTAGTTGTGCGTTTCTCATTTCTCCTATACACGATCAAATATGGATCGTAGTTGTGTGTTTCTCATATCTCCTGTATACGATCAAACATGGATCGTAGTTGTGTTTTCCTCATATTTCCCCAACGCGATGAAGAATTGATTGTGTGGTGTTGGATAGCCTGGTGTTGGCGCAGTGGTTAGGGCAGCGGTTTGGGATCCAAAAGGTCCTGAGTTCAAGCCCCGTTTGGCCACTGAATTAATACACCAGGGGGTTGACTCAGCCTGCCATCCTTCCGAGGTCGGCGAAATGAGTACCAGTGTACTGGGCCGGTGTATACCCCGGTTAAAATAGGTGTACCATATCCCTGTGTGTCGTAAGAGGCGACCAGGGTTGCATCAGGAAGGGCATCCGGCGTAAAAACCTATGCCAAATCTTTATGCAGGCAACAAAACGGATTTCCATACCGGATCGGTCGAGGCCCGGGCTACCAACGACCGCCACCGGTACTGTTGGTCAGCGGGGTACCGGTGGAAATTGTACTACTGCTGGGCGAAGGAAGAGAAGGAGATGGGGAAGGCGAGTCCAGAGGCAGTGGGAGAGGGGGAAGGTTAGAAGTGTGGAGGTGAGAGTTGGAACTCTGAATGTTGGGACTATGACTGGTAAACGGCGAGAGTTGGCTGATATGATGGAGAGAAGAAAGGTGGACATACTGTGTGTACAAGAGACCAAGTGGATGGGGAGTAAGGCTAGGAGCATTGGAGGTGGTTTCAAACTGTTCTACCATGGTGTGGATGGGAGGAGAAATGGTGTCGGGGTAATCCTGAAGGAAGATTATGTCAAGAGTGTATTGGAGGTGAGGAGAGTGTCGGACCGAGTGATGAGTGTGAAGTTGGAAATTGAAGGGGTGATGATGAATGTCATCAGTGCATATGCCCCACATATGGGGTGTGAGATGGAATATAAAGAAGATTTCTGGAGTGAGCTAGATTAAGTGGTGGAGAGTGTATCCAAGGAAGAAAGAGTGGTGATTGAAGCAGATTTCAATGGGCATGTTGGGGAAGGGAATAAAGAGGATGAGGAGGTGATGGATAGGTACGTTGTCAACGAGACGAATGTGAAAGGGCAAATGGTGGTAGATTTTGCAAAAAGAATGGAAATGGCAGTGATAAATACGTATTTCAAGAAGAAGCAGGAACACAGGGTGAGGTGCAAGAGTGGAGGAAAGTGCACACAGGTGGATTACATCTTAAGCAGGAGATGCAACCTGAAAGAGATTAGAGACTGTAAGGTTGTGGCAGGGGAGAGTGTAGCTCGATAGCATCGATTGGTGGTCTGTGGGATGATATTGGAGGTGGGGTTGAGGAAGAGAGTGAGGGCTGAACCAAGGACCAGATGGTGGAAGCTGAAGGAGGAAGACTGTTGCGTGAAATTTAGGGAGGAGGTGAGACAGGTGTTGGATGGTGGTAAAGAGTTGTGGGATGATTGGGCAACTACAGCAGAAGTGGTGAGGGAGATAGCGAGGAAGGTACTTGGTGTGATATCTGGAGAGAGGAAGGAAGATAAGGAGACTTGGTGGCGGAACGAGAAAGTACAGGAAAGTATAAGGAAGAAGGGGTTGGTGAAAAAGAAGTGGGATAGTCAGAGAGATGAAGAAAGTAGACAGGAGTACAAGGAGTGGCGGCGCAAGGCGAAGAGGAAGGTGGCAAAGGCTAAGGAAAAGGCATATGACGAGCTGTATGAGAAGTTGGATACAAAAGAAGGGGAAAAGAATTTGTACCGATTGGCCAGACAGAGGGACCGAGCTGGGAAGGATGTGCTGCAGGTTGGGGTGATAAAGGACGGAAATGGGAATGTGCTGACGAGCGAGGAGAGTGTGTTGAGAAGGTGAATGGAGTAGTTTGAGGAGCTGATGAATGAAGAAAATGAGAGAGAGAGAAGGTTGGAAGAGGTGGAGATAGTGAATCAGGAAGTGGGGTGGATCAGTAAGGATAAAGTGAGGACTGCTATGAAGAAGATGAAAAGTGGAAAGGCGGTTGGCTCAGATGATATACCAGTGGAGGCATGGAAGTGTTTAGGAGAGATGGCAGTGGGGTTGTTTACCAGATTGTTTAATAAAGTCTTGGAAAGCGAGAGGATGCCTGAAGAGTGGAGAGAAAGTGTACTGGTTCCGATTTTTAAGAATAAGGGTGATGTGCAGAGCTGTGGTAATTACAGAGGTATAAAATTGTTATATAAAAGGTATAAATTACAGAGGTATAAGCCAAGGATCGACTCTGAGCCCTTTCTGTTTGCAATGGTGACGGACAGGTTGACGGACGAGATCAGACTGGAGTCCCCATGGACTATGATGCTCGCGGATGACATCATGATCTGTAGGGAGAGTAGGGAGCAGGCTGAGGCGAGCCTTGAGAGGTGGAGGTACGCACTGGAGAGAAGGGGAATGTTAGTCAGTAGGAGTAAGACGGAGTACATGTGTGTAAATGAGAGGAAGGGTGGTGGTACGGTTCGGTTGCAACGAGTTGAGGTGGGGAAGGTGAATGGGTTTAAATACTTGGGATCAACTGTCCAAAGTAACGGAGAGTGTGGTAGAAAAGTGAAAAAGAGAGTGCAGGCAGGATGGAGTGGTTGGAGAAGAGTTGCAGGAGTGATTTGTGACAGAAGGGTAGCTGCAAGAGTGAAAGGGAAAGTATACAAGACGGTAGTGAGACCAGCTATGTTGTATGGTTTGGAGGCGATGGCGCTGACAAAAAAGACAGGAAGCGGAGATGGAGGTGGCAGAGTTAAAGATGCTGCGATTTTCATTGGGAGTGAAGAGGATGGATAGGATAAGGAATGAGTATATTAGAGGGACAGCGCAGGTAGGACGGTTTGGAGACAAAGTGAGAGGCGAGATTGAGATGGTTTGGACATGTGCACAGGAGGGAAGCGCAGTATATCGGGAGAAGGATGCTGAGGATGGAGCCGCCAGGCAGGAGGAGAAGAGGAAGGCCAAAGAAGACGTTCATGGATGCGGTGAGGGCGGACATGCGGGTGGTTGGAGTGTCAATGGTAGATGTGGAGGATAGAGCGAAATGGAGACGGATGATCCGCTGTGGCGACCCCTAACGGGAACAGCCAAAATAAGAATAAGAAGAAGAACATGAATAATTGATTGTAGTTGTGCGTTCCTCATATCTCCCTTGTGTGAACAAACATACATTGTCGTTGTGAGTTCCTCATATCTCCCTTGTGTGATCAAACATTGTTTGGAGTTGTTTGTTCCTCACATATCCCGAGTGTGATCAAACATGGATTGTCGTAAGGCGTTCCTCGCATTTCTCTGGTGGAATCAAACATGAGTCATAGATGTTCGATCCTCACATATTCCATATGTGATCCAACATTGATTGTAGTTGTGCCTCTCTAAGATCTCCCGGGTGTGAACAACATGAATTGTACTTGTGCGTTCCTCACATATCCCTCGTGTCATCAAACGTGGATCATAGTTATGCATTGCTCATATCTCCCTCATGTGATCAAACATTGTTCGTCGTTGTACATTCCTTATATTTCCTTCATGTGATGAAATATTGTTCGTAGTTGTGCGTTCCTCATATGATCAAACATTGATCGGAGTTGTGCATTCCTCACATCTCCCTAGTGTGATCCAACATTGATTGTGGTTGTGCTTTTCTCAATCTCCCGAATATGAACAAACATGGATCATAGTTGTGCGTTCCTCCCATCTCTCCACTGTGATCAAACATTGAATGTAGTTCTGTGTTCCTCTCATATCTCTGGTGTGATCAAACATGGATAGTAATTGTGTGTTCCTCAAATCTTCTGAGTTGTGATCAATCATGGTTCGCAGTCATGCATTCCTCGCATCGTTTTTTTTTGTTGTTGTTGTCGATCAGGATCATAGTTGTGTGATCGTCACTTCTTCCATAGGTGATCCAACATTGATTGTAGTTGTGTGTTCCTCAGGGATTCCTGATGTGATCAAACATGGATCGTAGTTGTGTGCTCGTCACTTCTCCCATGTGTGACCAATCATGGATCGTAGTTGTGCGATCGTCACTTCTTCCATAGGAGATCCAACATTGATTGCACTTGTGCTTCTCTCACATCTCCAGAGAGTGAACAAACATGGATCATAGTTGTGCGTTCCTTCCATCTCTCTACTGTGATCCAACATTGATCATCGTTGTGCAATCCTCACTTCTTCTTTGAGTGATCCAAAATTACTTGTGGCTATGCCTTCTTCACATACGCCTTTGTGTGATCAAACATTGATAGTAGTTGTGCGTTCCTCCTATCTCTCTACTGTGATCCAACATTGATTGTAGTTGTGCGTTCCTCCCATCTATCTACTGTGATCCAACATTGATCATCGTTGTGCAATCCTCACTTCTTCTTTGAGTGATCCAAAATTACTTGTGGCTATGCCTTCTTCACATACCCCTTTGTGTGATCAAACATTGATAGTAGTTGTGCAATCCTCACACCTCTCTCGTGTGGTCCAACATTAAATCATAGTTGTGCGTTCCTCGCATCAATTATTTGTTATCGAACATGGAACATAGTTGTGCATTATGCACACATCCCTAGTGTAATCAAGCATGGTTCGTAGTTGTGTGTTCCTCGCATCTCTTTCGTGCGATCAAACATGGATCGTTGGTGTGCGATCGTCACTTCTTCCATAGGAGATCCAACATTGATTGTACTTGTGCTTCTCTCACATCTCCCGAGTATGAACAAACATGGATCATTGTTGTGCGTTTCTCACTTCTCCCCCGTGTGATCAAACATGAATCCAAGTTGTGTTTTCCTCACATATTACTGGAGTGATCAAACATAGATCATAACTATGTGTTCCTCACATATTCCTGGTGTGATCAAACATGGATCGTAGTTGCGTGTTCCTCATATCTCCCTGATGAGATCCAAACGTGGGTCGTCGCCATCCGTTACTCAGATCTGCCTTTTGTGATCAAAGCTGGACCGTAGTTTTGTGTTCACGCACCGTTTGTAAAAGTGGTTTGTTTACAACCACAAGCGGTTGCCAAATTGCAGCAGGCAGAAATGTACCGCACGCTACAGAGCGCTTACGTCATAGCCAACTGTAAACAGTAAGCTCTGGTGCTTTCTTAGCAAACTTAAACCACATGCTCACATGAGCTGGAGCTGCGACTTCCACGATCTTGGGTCTTCGTGGTAATAACGGAGAGGAAGACAGAGACGGGAGAATACGACGACCTCGAGCAAGCCTTCCGAGGCCGCAGGAGGTGATGGTTTGCTACAGGGCATCCCCAGGGGCTCCCGAGCAGAGCAAACACAAGGCACAGACTCCTCGCAGTCCATTTGTATGCCAGTCATCTCGCCGTCTGCCGTCCCCGAGTCACAGCGTGAAGCGGACAGCAGACAGGCCTCGGAGAGGTACCGCAGGAGCACGCGCGCTCGCGCAGACGCGCGTTACCATGCTCACCCTGGGAATGCAGACACTGACACCGTTTGTTTGCTTTTGATTTGTTTATACTACAAAGAGGGGAGCTGCTTGTTCTCCGACAAAAGTGCTGCAATAAACACCGACTGTTGGTGAGAATATTTGTTTGGTCAAAGGCACTTGTAACAAAATGCTATGCAAATCATTTACCGACACGTCTTGTATACATTTACAGGTGAGAGACACTTAAATCACGGATGCAGTGAATAGTGGTGTACACCGAGCTTTAAAATGCATGTCCTTCACAAATCCAACTCCAATTTCAAGGATGAACACCTCATTTTGACTGGCGGTTCTGCACACTTGTGTACTGTGGTTTGAGGTAGTAAGTTGTATAGTTTTGAGGGGCTCTGACCCCCCCAACCCCTTGGGAAGCAACTATACAATCTACTGTCTTTCCCACGGTCACACACAGCTCAACATGGAAAACCGTCTCCAAAAGAGTCCATTTTCATGCTCAGCACGGTGGAGGTTGGGACGTGTTACCCCCTCGCCCAACCACCGCAGCCATATTTTGGGAAAAAGTTTGTGCAAAAATAAATAAATCATTCATTCCAAACATCTTATCAAATATAAAATACTGTACTCCATTTGAACATTGTATAACAAACCCACAAACAGTACAACAGCATACAATGCAACCATAAACAGGACAACAGCGCACAATAGCACACAATATAACAATAAAACAGTGTGCAATACAACCATAAAACAAAACTTGTCTCTGCCGGTACCGTTAAATGAAAAAAAACTCTAAGAATAACGAGAGTTCAAAGAACACCTAACCTCACACAGCCTTGAGAAAACGGACAGGGGAAGGGGTTTTTCAATTGTTTCTTTGCGTTTCCGAGCATAATCTGTATTAGCTTTGTTTGTGAACTTTGAATAACAGATGACATGGTAACCATTTGAATGGGTCAAACCATATGAGTAGCCATATGAATTGCCAATGGGTCAAACAGAACAATCCAGAGCTGAACCTTTTGCCAACTCTTCTCGGAGAAACTGACGATCTCGGAACGATCTTTGAGAAAAAGAACGCACTTAAACAAAGATAATTTGGATTTAATTAGCTCTGTGGTTGCATTGCTAGGCACCACCACTTTTGTCTCAATCTCGCTGTTCCCCGCTGTTAAAGCACGCAGCAAATTTAATTGGTCGAGAGGGCCTAAAATTCTGCTCAAGTACGACTAAACTGAAGGTTTCTGTCATTGAAAACAAGGTGATTCGTGTTCTTCAGTGTTCAAATGTATCATTCAATTGAAATAAAATAAAAGTTTTATCAGGCTTGAGAAAAACAAACAAACACAAAACAAGCCATTCAATCTGAAGTTTATCGCCGTCGATGCACCATCTTTTACACCACCTCTTTTAACACATTAAATTAGTTTTTGTGCCCGTTGCTTGTGTCCTTTATGCCATCCATAAAAAAAAAACAGTAAGTTTCCTATTTGGAATAATTTAAAATTTTGTTTGACAGACAGACTTGAGCAATTGCTCTATGGCAGCTGTGTGCACGCGTGCTCAGGATGAGATTCCGCACAATTTGCCATATTCAGAGCCAAAGTACTGCTAAACTGCAGGTTCATGTTCCGATTCCTGTTCTAAAGAGTTCAAAACATAAAATTAAATTCAATTAAAATGAAGTAGTTCCTCGATCATTGATCATTTGTCAGACAAAGACAAAGACAGACAGAGTGACTATATTGCTCAACTTAGTTTTGCACCAACACGTGCAGGGTACTAATAATAATAATAATAATAATAATAACAATAATAATATATTTAAGCTATTTAAGGCTTAAGAAGTCTATTATAGTCTGTCAAATGTGCTACAACCTTAAAACTTCATTATTGGTTACACAAGGTACCAGTGAAGAGTGCTGATGTAACAAAGAAACCAAGGACACAATTTTTCAATGGTTACCGATCACGCCGTTGTGCTGGTGGGTCCCTGGGTTGAGGTAGTTGGTTGTATAGATGAAGAGGTGGTTCAGGTTGACCCTTTGGAGTAACCTATACAGCCAACTGCCTTCCCCAGGGCCTCACATGTTCATAATCGTTAATCGTTATAACTCGTCTGTCATCGTAAAAGTTAGAAAATAGGAATTTAAATAAAAAACATTGATAAAAGGAAGAAAAAAAAGGTGGGAGGGAGAAATAAAGAGTGTAGAGTAGGGGGAGGGTGGGTGAGGTAAGGGACATTTATAGGGCCACATGGACCATTGTATTGATACTTTCATTGTGACGTCATTCCACATCCGGTACGTCGGCTGTCCGCCATTACGGAGAAGAGTTGGAGGCAAGACCTAATTCGTCAAGCATAGAATAATTTGAAACAGTTTTAGAAGTCATGACTGTGCATTTAATAATATACCAATGATCATTTGTTTGTACGTATTTTTGTTCGTTTCGCGTCTCCTCCAAAATAGCGGTCAACCAGGGAACAGTCCAGGTGTAGTGACGTCACGAAAAACTATCGATAACGATGGCCTTCGGTGATTAAAAATTGTATACCATAGATTGTGGGTTAATAGTGGAGGTTGCGATATGAGATGGTAGTGTACCAAGACCAAAGCCTGTTATCCTTGATGTTAACTGTTAAACTGAGTTTTGATATCACATCAGGGACATATAAATCTGGTATGAAAGAAATTATTTGGTATTTGCATTATATCCATTTTGATAGCAAGCTGCTCAAGGTGCCCCTCCCAAGGGGTGCAGTCGCAAGTGCCCTGAATTTGCAAGATCGAAATTTATGAATTGAAGATGATGTATTTGAATGACAGTCTTTCATTTGTGATTTTTGTAAGAGATTAAAGTACAGAAGGGCAAGGCACACAATCATGAAGAATGAACTCCTGCAACAAGGGAATAGAATAGAGTCGACCACTGCATTTAGTGGACGAGCATCACACGTAGGCTAGAGCAAGTGGTGCAGGTACATTATTCCAACCAAAAGGTTGGAATATTAATTAAGTGAACCAGCTGGGTTTTATGCGCAATCAAACAGTGATGTGGAAGCTCTCCTGAAACGAACTCAACTTCTTGAACCTTTAGAATCCAAATCCCTAATCCATCCATTGGGACCACTCTGGAGAGCGTTGGTCTCTGCAGACTGCCCCAGCAGTCTCTGTGGCTATTGGGCACAATCCTGGAAAGGTCACCACAATGACACAGGATACCAGCAAGCTGGTACTCATTTTGTTGATTTCAAAAGGATGAGAGGCAGAGTCAACCCCACCTGGTATTAATTCAATAGTCAAGTGGGACTTGAACTCAGGATCATAGGATCCCAAGCCCACCACCCTAACAATTAAGCAAACACCAGGCATAAATCCCTTATGCTGCTGCTTTATTTGAACCCACAACCTTTGAGATACTCATCCAGTGTCCGCACCGAAAAGGAAGCACTGTATATACCCGAGTGTTGCGAAAATTCCTCCGCGCCTGAATACATGATGTCGTTGCACTCAGAACTGACGCGTCTCAGATGTATTGTGCTCAATTATCGCCTTTGGGATATGGCGTGGGCTGCGTGGGCAGATTAAAGCTTTTTCCTGGATCTCCTCTTCCTTGTAAAACCACTCCAGAGACAAGTTCGTTCGAAATTTGCTCTTCGGTAGGGCCAACTTGACAGCATTGTGAGGCTCCCTGATCGCCAAAATGGACCAAGTTACACACAGAGATGTAAAGGATGGGGGTGAGAGGGAAGCCATTCAACATGATAGATCACCTGCCCTTGCAGGTAAAACCAGTGAAACAAATAAGCGACAAATGTTCACGTCATACACTCATTTATTAGCATGTATCAAGTCACCTGTCATGTGACCAATGCACGTGATACCAGTCATGCAGGTTGTGTGGTTTGCGTTTGCTTCCAATACAAACACTTCATATGAATGAGAGATAGGAAGAAAGATATTTTATAATCTCATCCGATGTAGAGTAATTTTAACAAACAAATAATAATTTCTAATCGTTGCGATGTCTCTCTTGAAATGCCAGTCCTTGTTTTGTTCAAATCTTTAACATTTTTAATCAGACTCTTCACATACCCGTGGGAACGAACAACACATAAAACAACACCAAAAGTAACGATGTGAGCAATTCCAACAGAAATAAAACATAAAACTCTTTGATACCGTTGAAAAATAATCAATCCTTATCCCACGGTCAAGATCGTATATGGTATCATTTTTTTGAGTGGACCTTTGGGCCAACACCATGGTGAGATTCCACATTTCATGTTTTGGTTGAGTGAAAGATACACCACCTTACCTTGGTAAGATCACTGGTCATAGCTCATTTAATGGTGAGACTAACAGGTGGTCCATTCAGATGAGTTGTACACATGTTCATCGTATCAAGGCAACAGCCTTGAAGGTACTGATGCAGGTGCATTCGCCTCAATAGGACAGATATCATTCATAATCTCGTTCATGTCTTGGATAAATATTTGGATCTGATACAAGACAAGTAAATACATGGATTTGATATAAAAAACAAGGTATGTAAATATATGGATCTGATAAAACAACCATACAGGTTAATATGAGCGATATATCAACCCATGTAAATACATGGATCTGATATAACAATAATATATGTAAATATATGGATCTGAAAAACAATACATACATGGAAATATATGGATCTGATACAACAATACATACATGTAAATATATGGATCTGATATAACAATACATAAAAATGTATGGATCTGATACAACAATACATACAGGAAACTATATGGATCTGATATAACAACAATACATGTAAATATATAGATCTGATATAACAACAAGACATGTAAATGTATGGATCCGATATAACAATACATACATGTAACTATATGGATCTGATACAACAATACATGAAACTATATGGATCTAATACAACAATACATATATGAACCTATATAGAACTGATATAACAATACATATAACTACATGGATCCGATATAACAATGCATAAATGAACCTATATGGATCTGATACAACAACAATACATGTACCTATATCGATCTGATATAACAACAATATATGTAAATATATGGATCTGATACAACAATACATACATAGAACTATATGGATCTGATATAGCAATAAACATAAATATATGGATCTGATGCAACAATACATGCAACTATATGGCTCTGATATAACAATACATACATGGAAATATATGGATCCGATACAACAATAATACATGTAACTATATGTATCTGATATAACAACAACACATGTAACTATATAGATCTGATATAACAACAATACATGTAAATATATGGATCTGATATAACAACAATACATGTAAATGTATGGATCTGAAATAACAATAGATATATAGAACGATATGGATCTGATATAGCAATACACATAAATATATGGATCTCATGCAACAATACATGCAACTATATGGCTCCGATATAACAATACATGCATGGAAATATATGGATCTGATTTTACAATAATACATGTAACTATACGGATATGATATAACAATAATACATGTAACTATATGGCTCTGATATAACAATACATACATGGAAATATATGGATCTGATTTTACAATAATACATGTAACGATATGGATATGATAACAATAACACATGTAACGATATGTATCTGATACAACAACAATACACGTAACAATATGGATCTGATATAACAACAATACATGTAAATATATGGATCTGATATAACAACAATACATGTAAATATATGGATCCGATATAACAACAATACATGTAAATGTATGGATCTGATATGACAATACATACATGTAACTTTATGGATCTGATATAACAACAATACATGTAAATATATGGATCTGATATAACAACAATAAATGTAACTATTCGGTTCTGATATAACAACAATACATGTAAATGTATGGATCTGATAACAATACATACATGTAAATATATGGATCTGATACAACAACAATACATGTAAATGTATGGATCTGATATAACAATACATACATTTAACTATATGGATCTGATATAACAACAATACATGAAAATATATGGATCTGATATAACAACAATACATGTAAATATATGGATCTGATATAACAACAATACATGTAAATATATGGATCTGATATAACAACAATAAATGTAACTATTCGGTTCTGATATAACAACAATACATGTAAATGTATGGATCTGATAACAATACATACATGTAAATATATGGATCTGATACAACAACAATACATGTAAATGTATGGATCTGATATAACAACAATACATGAAAATATATGGATCTGATATAACAACAATACATGTAAATATATGGATCTGATATAACAACAACACATGTAAATGTATGGATCTGATATAACAACAATACATGTAAATGTATGGATCTGATACAACAACAATACATGTAAATATATGGATCTGATATAACAACAATACATGTAAATATATGGATCTGATATAACAACAATACATGTAAATATATGGATCTGATATAACAACAATACATGTAAATATATGGATCCGATTCAACAACAATACATGTAACTACATGGATCCGATAACAATGCATACATGAACCTATATGGATCTGATATAACAACAATACATGTACCTATATGGATCTGATATAACAATACATGTAAATATCTGGATCTGATACAACAATAAATACATAGCACTCTTTGGATCTGATATAGCAATACACATAACTATGGATCTGATGCAACAATACATGCAACTATATGGCTCTGATATAACAATACATACATGCAAATATATGTATCTGATATAACAACAATACATGTAACTATATGGATCTGATATAACAACAATACATGTAAATATATGGATCTGATATAACAACAATAAATGTAACTATTTGGTTCTGATATAACAACAATACATGTAAATGTATGGATCTGATAAAACAATACATACATGTAAATATATGGATCTGATATAACAACAATACATGTAACTATATGGATCTGATACAACAACAATACATGCAAATGTATGGATCTGATATAACAATACTTACATTTAACTATATGGATCTGATATAGCAACAATACATGTGAATATATGGATCTGATGTAACAACAATACATGTAAATATATGGATCTGATATAACAACAATACATGTAAATGTATGGATCTGATATAACAATACATACATGTAACTTTATGGATCTGATATAACAAAAATAAATGTAACTATTTGGTTCTGATGTAACAACAATACATGTAAATATATGGATCTGATATAACAACAATACATGTAAATATATGGATCTGATATAACAACAATACATGTAAATGTATGGATCTGATATGACAATACATACATGTAACTTTATGGATCTGATATAACAACAATACATGTAAATATATGGATCTGATATAACAACAATAAATGTAACTATTCGGTTCTGATATAACAACAATACATGTAAATGTATGGATCTGATAACAATACATACATGCAAATATATGGATCTGATACAACAACAATACATGTAAATGTATGGATCTGATATAACAACACATACATTTAACTATATGGATCTGATATAACAACAATACATGAAAATATATGGATCTGATATAACAACAATACATGTAAATATATGGATCTGATATAACAACAATACATGTAAATGTATGGATCTGATACAACAACAATACATGTAAATGTATGGATCTGATACAACAACAATACATGTAAATATATGGATCTGATATAACAACAATACATGTAAATATATGGATCTGATATAACAACTATACATGTAAATATATGGATCTGATATAACAACAATACATGTAAATATATGGATCCGATTCAACAACAATACATGTAACTACATGGATCCGATAACAATGCATACATGAACCTATATGGATCTGATATAACAACAATACATGTGAATATATGGATCTGATATAACAACAATACATGTAAATATATGGATCTGATATAACAACAATACATGTAAATGTATGGATCTGATAAAACAATACATACATGTAAATATATGGATCTGATACAACAATATATACATGTAAATATATGTATCTGATATAACAACAACACATGTAACTATATAGATCTGATATAACAACAATACATGTAAATATATGGATCTGATATAACAACAATACATGTAAATGTATGGATCTGAAATAACAATAGATATATAGAACGATATGGATCTGATATAGCAATACACATAAATATATGGATCTCATGCAACAATACATGCAACTATATGGCTCCGATATAACAATACATGCATGGAAATATATGGATCTGATTTTACAATAATACATGTAACTATACGGATATGATATAACAATAATACATGTAACTATATGGCTCTGATATAACAATACATACATGGAAATATATGGATCTGATTTTACAATAATACATGTAACGATATGGATATGATAACAATAACACATGTAACGATATGTATCTGATATAACAACAATACATGTAACAATATGGATCTGATATAACAACAATACATGTAAATATATGGATCTGATATAACAACAATAAATGTAACTATTTGGATCTGATATAACAATACATGTAAATGTATGGATCCGATATAACAATACATTCATGTAACTATATGGATCTGATATAACAACAAGACATGTAAATGTATGGATCCGATATAACAATACATTAATGTAACTATATGGATCTGATACAACAACAATACATGTAACGACATGGATCTGATATAACAATAAATACATGGATCTGATAGAACAACAATACATGTAAATATATGGATCTGATATAACAACAATACATGTAAATATATGGATCTGATATAACAACAATACATGTAAATATATGGATCTGATATAACAACAATACATGTAAATATATGGATCTGATATAACAACAATACATGTAAATATATGGATCCGATTCAACAACAATACATGTAACTACATGGATCCGATAACAATGCATACATGAACCTATATGGATCTGATATAACAACAATACATGTACCTATATGGATCTGATATAACAATACATGTAAATATCTGGATCTGATACAACAATAAATACATAGCACTCTTTGGATCTGATATAGCAATACACATAAATATATGGATCTGATGCAACAATACATGCAACTATATGGCTCTGATATAACAATACATACATGCAAATATATGTATCTGATATAACAACAATACATGTAACTATATGGATCTGATATAACAACAATACATGTAAATATATGGATCTGATATAACAACAATAAATGTAACTATTTGGTTCTGATATAACAACAATACATGTAAATGTATGGATCTGATATAACAATACATACATTTAACTATATGGATCTGATATAACAACAATACATGAAAATATATGGATCTGATATAACAATACATGTAAATATATGGATCTGATATAACAACAATACATGTAAATGTATGGATCTGATATAACAATACATACATGTAACTTGATGGATCTGATATAACAACAATACATGTAAATATATGGATCTGATATAACAACAATAAATGTAACTATTTGGTTCTGATATAACAACAATACATGTAAATGTATGGATCTGATAACAATACATACATGTAAATATATGGATCTGATACAACAACAATACATGTAAATGTATGGATCTGATATAACAATACATACATTTAACTATATGGATCTGATATAACAACAATACATGAAAATATATGGATCTGATAGAACAACAATACATGTAAATATATGGATCTGATATAACAACAATACATGTAAATGTATGGATCTGATATAACAACAATACATGTAAATGTATGGATCTGATACAACAACAATACATGTAAATATATGGATCTGATATAACAACAATACATGTAAATGTATGGATCTGATATAACAACAATACATGTAAATATATGGATCTGATATAAAAACAATAAATGTAACTATTTGGTTCTGATATAACAACAATACATGTAAATATATGGATCTGATATAACAACAATACATGTAAATGTATGGATCTGATATAACAATACATACATGTAAATATATGGATCTGATACAACAACAATACATGTAAATGTATGGATCTGATATAACAATACATACATTTAACTATATGGATCTGATATAACAACAATACATGAAAATATATGGATCTGATATAACAACAATACATGTAAATATATGGATCTGATATAACAACAATACATGTAAATGTATGGATCTGATACAACAACAATACATGTAAATATATGGATCTGATATAACAACAATACATGTAAATGTATGGATCTGATATAACAACAATACATGTAAATATATGGATCTGATATAAAAACAATAAATGTAACTATTTGGTTCTGATATAACAACAATACATGTAAATATATGGATCTGATATAACAACAATACATGTAAATGTATGGATCTGATATAACAATACATACATGTAAATATATGGATCTGATACAACAACAATACATGTAAATGTATGGATCTGATATAACAATACATACATTTAACTATATGGATCTGATATAACAACAATACATGAAAATATATGGATCTGATATAACAACAATACATGAAAATATATGGATCTGATATAACAACAATACATGTAAATATATGGATCTGATATAACAACAATACATGTAAATGTATGGATCTGATATAACAACAATACATGTAAATGTATGGATCTGATACAACAACAATACATGTAAATATATGGATCTGATATAACAACAATACATGTAAATGTATGGATCTGATATAACAACAATACATGTAAATATATGGATCTGATATAAAAACAATAAATGTAACTATTTGGTTCTGATATAACAACAATACATGTAAATATATGGATCTGATATAACAACAATACATGTAAATGTATGGATCTGATATAACAATACATACATGTAAATATATGGATCTGATACAACAACAATACATGTAAATGTATGGATCTGATATAACAATACATACATTTAACTATATGGATCTGATATAACAACAATACATGAAAATATATGGATCTGATATAACAACAATACATGTAAATATATGGATCTGATATAACAACAATACATGTAAATGTATGGATCTGATACAACAACAATACATGTAAATATATGGATCTGCTATAACAACAATACATGTAAATGTATGGATCTGATATAACAACAATACATGTAAATATATGGATCTGATATAAAAACAATAAATGTAACTATTTGGTTCTGATATAACAACAATACATGTAAATATATGGATCTGATATAACAACAATACATGTAAATGTATGGATCTGATATAACAATACATTAATGTAACTATATGGATCTGATACAACAACAATACATGTAACGACATGGATCTGATATAACAATAAATACATGGATCTGATATAACAACAATACATGTAAATATATGGATCTGATATAACAACAATACATGTAAATATATGGATCTGATATAACAACAATACATGTAAATATATGGATCTGATATAACAACAATACATGTAAATATATGGATCCGATTCAACAACAATACATGTAACTACATGGATCCGATAACAATGCATACATGAACCTATATGGATCTGATATAACAACAATACATGTACCTATATGGATCTGATATAACAATACATGTAAATATCTGGATCTGATACAACAATAAATACATAGCACTCTTTGGATCTGATATAGCAATACACATAAATATATGGATCTGATGCAACAATACATGCAACTATATGGCTCTGATATAACAATACATACATGCAAATATATGTATCTGATATAACAACAATACATGTAACTATATGGATCTGATATAACAACAATACATGTAAATATATGGATCTGATATAACAACAATAAATGTAACTATTTGGTTCTGATATAACAACAATACATGTAAATGTATGGATCTGATAAAACAATACATACATGTAAATATATGGATCTGATACAACAATATATACATGTAAATATATGGATCTGATACAACAATATATACATGTAAATATATGGATCTGATATAACAACAATACATGTAACTATATGGATCTGATACAACAACAATACATGCAAATGTATGGATCTGATATAACAATACTTACATTTAACTATATGGATCTGATATAACAACAATAAATGTAACTATTTGGTTCTGATGTAACAATACATGTAAATATATGGATCTGATATAACAACAATACATGTAAATATATGGATCTGATATAACAACAATACATGTAAATGTATGGATCTGATATAACAATACATACATGTAACTTTATGGATCTGATATAACAACAATAAATGTAACTATTTGGTTCTGATATAACAACAATAAATGTAACTATTTGGTTCTGATATAACAACAATACATGTAAATGTATGGATCTGATAACAATACATACATGTAAATATATGGATCTGATACAACAACAATACATGTAAATGTATGGATCTGATATAACAAT
>NC_140962.1:155580692-155695692 GCF_056783735.1 Eptatretus burgeri | reverse complement strand
TTCATGTCAGGTCACTGAATTCAATTACCAATTTATTTTAAGGTCAAAAGGTCAACACAGGCCTGTTTTCTAAAATTGATAGATAGGACAAAAAAAACTAAATATATCATGATATCACAAAAACGTTGTTGACGAGTTCTGACAAAACAAGGTGGATGGGTTGAATAGGTGGCAAGAACAAGCGAATCAGATTTTGATTCGGATCCAGCCCATTAGTGGGATACAAAACGTAAACTGTTCCTCCTGGCAGAGGGTATGCACTTTACCGAGTGCCGCTCCACTTTGTGCTGTTTTGTAAAGTTGTTACTCTGAGTGATTTTTCATTTGTTTGTTTGTCTGTCTGTCCGCACAGGACTTTCGTGTTTTTCTCTGTAATTGCTTGTCGGATGGAGAGAAAATTTTCACAATGTGAGACTGCTCATGTAGAATGTTTTAATGATAATAATGATGTCATAGGTTAAGTGGTGTGGCAGCCATGTTGGAAAAATGGAAAAAATAAAATAAAAATAAAAAAATAAAAAACTTTGGACCACCATCTCTGAAACTGCATGAAGGAAAAAAATTGAAACTTGGAACACGGAAAGTACTCATGGGGAATAAGTGTGATTATTTTAAATGACATCATCATTATGACATCATAATTGCACATGTAGAACGCCCTATCTGATCAGCATGAAAATTATTGATGGTCATCTAGGGACAAAATGGTCCACAGAAAAAAATTGATGTCATCGGTCACGTGATTTGACAGCCATGTTGTTTAAAAAGCAAAAAAAAAAACCTTCAAAATTTTTCTTCTCTGAAGTGGATGAACAGATCGAAGTGAAACTTTACAAGTATGGCTGACTATCCATGAGGAACAAAAGGTTCACACATATGATGTCATAGGTCACATGGCTTGGCAGCCATATTGGATTTACCCTAAAACCGATAAAAATTTAAAAAAGTCTTCTCCAGAACGGCTGGACAGATCGAGGGGAAACCACATAAATGTTCTCCAAGCCTTAGGTGTTCAAGTTTAAGGAATAATTGACGTCACATGGTTTGGCAGCCATCTTGGATTGAATAGAAATATTAAATGTTTTCTCTGGAACCACTTAATCAATCCATGTGAAACTTCAAATTTATGATCTCGTACTTATGGGGAATACATATTTTAAATTTCAACTTGATTGGACACATGGTCTGGCAGCCATAAGTATTTGATTTTTTTTATCTGGGTTCTTTTTTATTTTAAATGAGGCTCACTTGGCTGTTCCTGGATGAGCTTGAGGGTGGAAGAGTAGCAGCTGGAACCAGAGTCCTATCCAGGTTCCTCCTGATGACTTGTTTGCTTTTTACTTGTTCAGGTTCCTTCTGACAACTCCAACGCAGGACTTGGTCTTCCATTTGCTTTGAATTCAATTTATTTTAATCCCATTGTAACTTCAATGGAATAGAAATAAAAAACGTCATTGGTCAGGGTCAGGTGTCCAATAAAAGCGTGGTTGCATCAAAGTGGGACGTCTTGGTACCCGGTCATCACTGCCAGCAGTTATAAAATGGAAGTTCTAATTATATCTCTAATTAATTACGTAACACACCAGTACACAAACGCCACACAAAACAAGTCCTGGCGAGGGTCTGCAATATCTGATCCATTACATCACAAAGTCTGATTGATCGTTTCTCGATTCTTGATCACTTCTCTGAGAGATGCTCTAAACTTTCCCTAAATGTACATATTCTCTCATTTCAATCTGTACAAAGTTATATGTGTCGATATGGTGAACACCAAGCGTGCACCTCTCAGACAAAGATTATTCTACAAATCTACTGTACATAGTGAGCAGATATTGGACTGGCTTTGGATTATTCAATTTTTACATGTTGGTTGCATCATTGCTGAGGTGCAGCCAAATTAGTCATCGAATCACGATCCAACGTGCCTCTGTAACGAAGACTGACGCTGCACTCCCTCAGGTTACAAGTTTTCAAATTTGGTCAAGGGGACTGGCACACAATGTCACACCCTTTTAGAAAAGTGAGGAAGATAGGTTAGTGGAAAGGTCAGCTCGGATATGGGAGCATGTGCCGGAGCAGTGCTTCGCTGCATCCACTTTCCGCCGGAACTCCACGGGCCTCCGTCTAGCCATCCCCCAGGCAGATGCCTAGCCCATCCCCATCTCCATGAGATTCTGGTCAACCTGCTGCAACCACAAGGTACGTGGTCAGCTCATTGGCCTCCTCCACTCACGAGGCTCCCTCGCTGAGAGAATCTGGTGAGCAGGATCAGCATCAGGAAAACGAGCCACATGTCCATACAGCTGCAGCTGACTCTCACTGACTATGCAGGTAACAAATCTCATTTGAGTCTCTCTCAGCAACTGCTGATTGGACACAAAATCTGACCAGTGATAGCCAAGGATTCTCCGAAGAGACCTGGTACCAAAGGAATTAAGTCTTCATCTCAGAGTCCAAGTCTCATATCCATAGATCAAGACTGGAAGCACCAAGGATCTGAAGACTCAGACTTTTATTCTCTTGCACAGGTACCGACAGCGCCACACCACATGATCCAGTGAATCCATGACTCCCCAGGCCCGACCCAGATGTCTATTGACCTCTGCCTCACAGCCAGCAGAGACATGACTGTCACTGCCAAGGTAAGTGAATCTCCCCATGACCTAAGCGTCCTCACCATAAACAGGGACAGACAGAATAGCAGCATCCAAGATGCTTTTGAAAGTCTGGATCTGAGTTTTGACCCAGCAAAACCCATAATCCCAGCAGCTCCGACTCCACATTCAGCACCTTGAAGGCCTCCAAAAGGATATCCAGAGACTCTGCAAGGATGACTGCATCGTCTGCGAAATCAAGGTCAGAGATCTTGACATTCACAAACGATGCACCGCAGCTTCAGCTCTGACATCCTTCCCATAATCCTGTCTGTACAAGTGCTGAAAAGTGTGGAGGCCAGTCCACACCCCTGATGAACTCCAGCAACAGCTGGAAATAAGTCAGAGATTGAACCACCACATCTCATAGCACTCTCAGTACCAGAGTATAGTTCAGACATCAGATTGATCAGTTTTGGTGGCACCCCACAAAGACCAAGAATCCTCCAGAGGGCATCCTGATTCACTAAATCGAGCACTTTGCAGAGATGAATGTAGGCTGCAAGCAGCCCCTGCCGAAACTCTCATCTGCATTCAGTGAGGACCTGAAGAGCAAGGATACGGTCAATCATTGACCTCTTTGGTGTAAAGCCTGTGACTGCTCTGGGCGCTGGTGCTCAAGCAGATGGTAGCAAACCCCATCAAGGATTATCAGAGCAAAGATCTTGCCTGATAGATAGCAAAGATCTATCAGGCAGAGCACAGAGCTGCATGCAACAACATGATTACAACATGTACAGACATTCCGGTTTTTGGGGCCAAACTCATGCTGGAATAAACCCACGGAAACTTGGAAACCATTGTTGATTGTACAATATAGAGACAATGCCTTATCATTTTATTTATCATCAAAATGATTTGCACACATTTCCTGATGGGAAAGAGCAAGGCAAAATTACACTCCACTATTATGTTCTGGTCTCACTCCACCCACCCCCTCTTCTCTACGCCTATCCAGAGCCTCTTCCATGTTACACGCATTCATCCAGGGACTCACACTGACCCTCCTCAAGTCACCACGTCCAAGTTTGTTAACCTCCAATCCTTTACCACACTCGTCAATGGAACCGACTCCCTTTGTTTCTCGTCTCATGCTCTTCCCTCGGGTCCTTCAAGAGTGGCGCTAGTCTCAACCTCATGGTCACTTATATACTACACCTTTGTCATCTTAACCTGCCACTGTGCCCTTTCATGAGCCTTGACTTCTCCAGAGAGAGAAAAATGATGCACATCCAAGGTATACCAATGCCAGTACATCTTTGTTTGTTTACCACCAGGCTATGAATTTATCTCACTGTTAATCAATAGTCGTATCAGTTATGCCCCCCTCCGACGAGTTACCCCGAGACCACCCTGCACTTGGCCTACACAAAGGATGTCCCTGCGGGAGTCGTTATGAATGCAAAAGTTTGACATTAATGTAAGAAAACAAGTAACCGCTTATCTGCCCTTTCATAACCACTGGGAGGCTTTCATGGCGTACGAGAATTCCCAGCTGGCTGTGCCGCAGTACCTGCACCTGGCTGGGAATCTAAGGGTACAAAGTGAAGAGAATCAGGAGAATTGGAACAGCCAAGAAAGTGCTTTAGGAGCCGTGCTGAGGCAGCAAGATCAAAGGGAAGCGAGCGTCACTTTCATGCTGTGGTTATTTTTCCAAAGATTTGTGAACTCGCAAGGAAGGAAGATGAACTTTGAATCACCCCAGGGCCCCCGCACCATGTCTGCAGCATGCTGTTTGGGGATCCATGCAAACCTGGACCATGTGCTCGGCTCCTGCAGGTACGAGCGGCTATGTGGGATATAGATGGCTGGGTAGAGGAGGACGTAAGACGACTCTTCCATGAGCCTCGACACCCAGACCCTGGGTGCCAAATGAATGTGTGACTTTATTATGTCAGTGCACTGTATACATGTATACATACTTCTTTCACATACAGCTCATGGTTACAACAAAGACTGTCAGGCCCTGACAAATCCCAACGAAAATGCTAATGATCCATGCTCCAGAGCTTACCGAGGTCCCTCACAGCTTCAGCACTGGCTATTCAGCGAACCATGTGGCAAGCTATCCTGCACCAGAAACAGAACAAATCCAATTCAGTCAACCCTCACCTCAACAGCCTCCTCCCAACCATCAGCAGTCATGGAAGGTGTAATCAACAGCAGCATACAGACGCTCAGTTCGGATACCGGGGACCCTCTGAATCGCTCCGCTACATCTCAAGTGGCAAAACCAAGCTGCCCGAGGCATCAAGACAGCATTCAATCAAGGGAGCCCAGCAAAGCCAAGATTTAAGGGAATGAAATGGACAACCCTACAACAGCTGAAATCATACCCGACACAGGAAAATGATTGTGGTTGCTGGGCGACAAATATCACAATCGTAGTATGTTCCTAACAGTGGTGTGTCCTTGGCCCAACCATCCTCAATTGCCTTCCCTGCATCATCAGGTGTTCTGCTGTTTGCCGACGACGTCGCAGTGTTCAGCACCACTCGTACTTCTTCAAACAACGAAACAGCTCTGCACGTGAACGTCGGATCGGCAGATCCTCCTTCCAGTTCACAACAGAAATGGTCACCGGACCATATACGTTGTGGTTTACCGTTTTATTTTAATTCTTGTTTTGCTGGTCGTGTTTTTCGTCCAATTTTATGTGCCAAACTGTATCTTGTAGTGTCGAGTCGTCAAGTTTGTGTCTCCAGTAAAGTCCGGCCTACTGGTGCTCGTCAGGTTGTAGCTTCAGCTTCTGTTTTTAATCCCACAAGAATGAATAAAAAAGGGTTTCAGTGTGAAAATGCGTGAAGAACAAGTTACGAAGAATGAGAGTTCGACGGTTTTCAGTGCAATCCTTAGGATGATGAAAACATTTCGTAACAAATGTTCAAGTTGGTGAGGATGAGGAATAAGAACAACAGCAATTCACGAGCTCATGACAGGAAAGCAAGCATACAGGTGAGTGCTTCCGTAGGTGAGCATAAGGATGAGGGTGTACGAGAGTGAGTGCCCGTGTGAGTGTTAACGGACCCACTTGGTCGTTTCATTCCGTGCAGCGCAGAGCTGAGCCTGAAGTTCCACCAACTCTTTGTTACAGCGAAGGATCTCGTCGTTCTTGTCACCGACGTACTGGCACAAGCGTTGCTGCTCTTGCTGGACGAGCTCCTTGTTATCAGCATTCTTGTGTGCCAGGGCGCTCTGCATCTTCATCAGCGTGTCGTGACGTGCCATCACTTCTTTGACATCCTGGAACTACAGGAACGTCACGTCAGGAACCTCAACCTTGAGTGATTTGTATACCGTATAGGTTTGCAAAACTTAACGGAACCGACGTCATCACGAGTCAAAAGCACTGGAGGGTTTCGGATGAAAACGAGGTCCACAGTAATGCCAACCCATGCAACATCACATCACGTCATTTGGAGTCATATCACAGCACTTGGTTCTGCGTAGGGGTCATATATTTCACTTCATTCCACGTGAAGTTACATCATGCTGCAGGGCTTGCAGGATGGCCTCGAGGTATGCACACTCACCTCTAAGCTGTCCAGCCTGGGTTTGCATCTCAGCCCAGCTATAAACTGCCATCCCATCCACTGGTGTTAGTTGGTGGATGTTAAAGATCCCACAGTGTCCTTCACAAAGAGTAAAGAGTAGGCGAGTTATCGCCAGCACAATCAACAAATTACAAATTCCTGCCCTAACTTACAGAGGGCACTGCATCAGTGGCACAGCCATGCCCTCAGCCAATGATGCTACGCCACATCCTTGTACTGCATTCAAAAGAACATCATGCTTTGTGGAGTCATGTGTCATATCACATCACATGCAGTCATATTATAATCAGGTAATGCCACATGAGATAGCATAACATCACAACACACCATGTGACATCATATTACATCATTCGCAGAATGTCATGTTACATCATGCCAAGTCAAGTCAATCAGACCAAATGACATATTACAATGCAAATAATCTCACATTTTATAATACGATTTATATGACGTCACATCACACCGAGGTGCACTGTTCTAACAGCTGAAATGGAAACCACGGGGCGTGCTGGCCTGAATCAGGACCGCCATCTAGTGGTCTCTGCACGAACAATTCCCACATGGCACATTTCTTTAACGTAATTATTCATTCCCTGGAGCACGATTAAGAGTGGACAAGGTTTCCCATTTATGAAAACAAAACAGCACTGTAACAATGTCCATTTGCAAATTAAAATTGAGAAAAAGCACAAGTGCAAGAGAGAGAGAGGGAGAGAGAGAGACTGACAAAGACAGACTGAGACAGAGACAGAGACAGAGATAGTGGGGGAGTTTGTGAGTAGTGGGAAGAGAAAGGAAAGAAAGGATGTGTAATTTACATCAACCATTTGGAGAGCGAGGTAAACCATCGGATTTCTAAATTTGCAGATGATACAAAGCTTGGAGGTGAGGTCGATAGTGGAGAGGGCATTGATCAGATTTGGCAAAGTACTGATAGTTTAATGGTCAATCAGACAGGATGAAAATTGAGGACTTTAATAGATTGGGAAAAATATTGCCAGATTCAGTTCACCACAAAGAAATATAAGGTGCTGCGGATAGGTAAGCAAGCATAGGTCCCAAAATTTGTCAATTATAAATGAGGGTCGACCCAATGGCTGGGGGTTGCCAAGGTCGGAAATGTGCTGTGCCATTGGAACAGCAGCGGGCGCGAAAATGTGAATCTCAATTGGTCGGGTCGGTGCCAGTCGGCCCTGAAAACCCTCGGGTTTTATGTGCTCTCTGGTGCATTCTCAGCTGTTTTGAGGAACTATTTTGCAACACCGATTGTGCCAGTGTTTTATTTTTTTTCATAAAAACTATAATTATCCGACGCGCACGAAGTGAAAAGTGGGGTTAAGCAATTGTTTCACTATATCTGTCAGTCTGTCTGTCTACACACGTAAGTTTATGATCGAGGCACTCCTTAAGGCCCGGTCACACCTTGACGTTTTAGCCAACGTATGCCGATTTTTGAATTTTTTTTCTAAAACGCTGGCACACGTTGAATATGTTATGGGTAAGTTTTGATAACATTGAGAGCACGCTGGCATACGTCGTAGTACGTTGCCATACGTCGTTGTACGTTGGCTTTAAACGTTGTACTTTTCGGTTGTCCTCATTTTTTCATGCTTGAAATTTCACGACGTATGACTCACACGTTCCGCTACGCTGGCCACAAGTTGTAGGCACGGTCTGCGATCGTTGACAGACGTCAACACATGCTACTTGTAAGTTAATCATAAGTTGAGACACGCCGAGGTAATGTTTAGAGTACCCGAAACTTATTTCCTACCTATGATTAACGTGTTGTTGGCACGTTACGCGATCGTTGCCACACGTCGACAGACGTTACTTTTAAGTTACTCATAGGCTGAAAGACGTCGGTATAATGGATCGTCCTTGCGTCAGCGTCCACGGCCACGGCCAGGACACTTATTTGCAGCATTCTTCAAACTTTTCTTCAGCATGACGAGGATGTTCACACTTCGATGTCTAGCTTGGCTATGATTCCAATTGTCCATCGGCAGCGTCTATTTAAAATAGTCGAGTTTGAGCGTTTTAACACGTTCAGAAGAAACGTTTCAAATTTCCAAACCCCAGCGTCCAAAAAAAAACAAAAAAAAAAAAAACAAAGGCGAGTGATTTAAATCGTTCATTGTAAACAATGAAAATGGCTGAGTGGTACCGTTTAAAAGTCGTTGAGTGTAAAAAAAATCCAATTGTTGAGCACAAGCGTCTACTTTCAATAGTGGAGATGCAGCCATTTAAATCGTTGAGTGGCAGCCTATGAACCTACCCGTGGACACGCGGACGCAAGGACGATCCATCATAACCCACACCCTCCCCCTCACACTCACCTACTACTGCCAATATGAACAAACTACTACTAATACTAATACTAATAGTAATACTGATACTGATACTGTTACTGCTGACATGGACATCGACTCAAAAAGGACTCGAAAACACTGTTGGGTTCCCCTTTTATGAGCAGCATTTTTATATACCAATTCCCAAAACCGCTGGGAACACGTCTTTATATGGCAGTTGTAACCTACAAACACGTTCATTTATTTTTTTTGTCGACCGGAAGACGTCATTGGAATACGTCTACATACGTCGATGTGTGTTGGGGCTACGTAAAGAATTGGTTCAAAGCACGTCAAACATAAGTTAGAAATAAGTTTCGCGTAAAAAACACATTATCGCGACGCGTTTCGACTTATGAGTAGCTTATAAGTAGCCTTTGTGGACGTGTGTAAGCGTCCACATATCGTGTGTAAAACTTATCCTCATCGCATGCGAACGTGTGTCATACGCCGAGTATGTTGTAAAATTTTGAACATGTTCAAAATTTCTTGACGTACTCTACTTACTACGACTTATGATAGTGTATTTAGCGTTCTACTCGCGCATACCAAACTTACCCATACCGTATTCGACGTGCCCCAACGTTTTAGACACACTTTTTGTTACGTCGGCATACGCTGGCAAGATCGCCAAGATGTGACCGCGATTTTGACCCTTCCATTTCTACGGCAGTTATGATTTGAATCGTTGTGCGTCAGCCTTTTAATAGCCTATGCCACGTGATCGTCGGCGATGCATGCAACGCGCTATGCCTGAGTTAGACTATCGTTGGGCATCGGTTGTGAAGGCCGACAACAGGTTCAGCATTCGTTGGTATAAGTTATCTATAACACAACGAAACGTTCTGTGTCCGTTACCAATGCGTTATACATAAGACCAAGTCGCTATGAATACGTCCGAATCTTTAAAAAAAAACATCAAAAGTTCAACGTAAGCCAACATTTTACATAAATTTTAACACATTGCCATCGCTGGCTAAAACGTCAAGGTGTGACCGGGCCTTTAATTTGAATTCGTTATATTTTGAACACGGATTGGAACATGAATAAGAAAATGAACCGACAACTTAGCAGTACTTTGACTCTAAATATGGCAAACTGTATGGAATCTTGTCTCGATCACACAAGCATGGAGAAGATTCAGGTAATATTTTTTTACTCTGTGTACCTGTCTGGCAATCAAACAAAATTGAAGATCATTTCAAACAGGAAAGTTGCTGTTTTTCGGGACGTCATAAAGGACACAAACAGGCACAAATAAATAACTAACGTAACTTGTTAAATAAGGTGGTGTAAAAGAGGCTGCATCAGTGGAAATAAACTTCAAATTTTTTTTCTCCAATCTTTATTTTATTTAAATTGAATTATGTACTTGGACATTGCAGAAGAAAAAAAAAATCACCCTATTTACACTTTCAAAAACTTTATGTTTTGCAGGACTTGGGGACAAAATATCACAGAATTTTACGTCATCTCGACCAATCAAGTTTACCGCTCACTCTCTCAGCGTTGGGAAATATCGAGATTTAGCCAAAAATGTCTGCTTCTATGAAATATAGATCATGCTCAAAAATACAAAGCAGGAGCTGAAAAGATCCTTCCCATGTCCTTTTTTCTCTCAACATTGTGCAGAGTAAGGTGTTCATGAACTCTACTTTTATACAGTTGTGAAGCCACACAGGTTTTGCTATTTTTGTGGAGGAAAATTAAGTGTCTTCTTGAATAATAATGATAATTAAAAAGTTATTCTTCTCCAGAAGGCAAAGTCCAAAGCTCGTGTTACTGAAAATAATTGAAATAGTCACAAGAAAAAGAGCAATCGGAGATTGCAGACCCTCGCCAGGACTTGTTTTATGTGGTGTGTGTGTGTAGTTTTGTGTGGTGTTTGTGTACTGTGGTGTTGATGTAATTAATAGGAGACATAATTAGAACCGCCACTTTACAACTGCTGGCAAATGATGAGGACGGGTACCGAGACGTCCCGCTTTGATCGGACACCTGACCCTGACCCATGACGTTTATTACTATTAAATTGAATTTAGAATGAGATTAAAATAAATTCAATTCAAATCAAATGGAAGACCAAATAAGTACAGTTCTGCATTGAAGAAGGAACCTGAAAAAGCAAAAAAGCAATGATGAAGTCATCAGGAGGAACCTGGATAGGAATTGCATTTCAGCTGCTACTCCTCTGCCCTCAAACCCATCCAGGCACAGCCAAGTGAGTCTTATTCAAATAACAAAAAAAAAATCTTCAAGAAGACCCCAGAATCCCAAAAAAATTAATAATTATGGCTGCCAGATCATATGTCCGATCAGGTTGAAATCTAAAACATATATTTCCCATCATTACTCGATCATAAGTGTGAAGTTTCAGGCCAATTGATGAAGCGGTTGGAGACAAAGATTTTTTTAAAGAGATTTTCGCTCAATCCAACATAGCTGCCAGACCATGTGACCTATTAATTATTCGTGAACACCCTGGTATCCCCAAGGCTTAGGGAACATGTGTGTGAAGTCTCCCCCCCCTCCCCCACGATCTGTCCAGCTGTTCTGAAGAAGATTTTTTTTGTAGTTTTTGTGGTAAATCCAATATGGCTGCCAAACCATGTGACCTATGACAGAGGTGTGAACATTTTGTTCCTCATGGTCATGCGTGTGAAGTTACGCCTTAGTCTGGTCATCTGTTTCAGAGAAGATTTTTGAAGGTTTAAAAAAACCAAACAAAAAAAACCCCAATATGGCTGCCAAACCATCAATTTTTCCCCTGGACCAATTTATCCGTAGATGACCCTCAAAAATAATTTCCATTGTGATCGGATGTGGCGTTCTATATATGCAATTATGACGTCATAACGAAGGCACCTGTGACATCATTAAAAAAAAAATCACACTTATTCCCCATGTGGAGTACTTGCCATGAGCCAAGTTTCAATTTTTTCCTTCGTGCGGTTTTGGAGATACAGTGGTCCAAAGTTTTTTTTTTTAACCTTTTTTCCAACATGGCTGCCACACCACGTGACCTATAACATCATAATTATAATTAAAACATTCTGCATGGGTCATCGCTCCTATTGGTGACAATTTAACCTCGATCCGACAAGCGATTGCAGACAAACAAACAGACAGCCAAACACACCTGAATGCAATCCCCTTTCCTCTGGCGAGAGTTATGGTAATACAATTTATGAGCGAAATTTAAACAAAAAATAAAAATAAAAAAAAATAAATAAAAAAAACCTTTCACGAGACAATATGAAATTTATGAAAAACAGGAAACACATGAAAAGTACTTTTCATCTTGCATTCAATGTGAAAGGTTTAATGTCCTACTTGTACGGAAAAATCCTCAAATCGGTGCCAAGAGTGGTACTTGTCGACGGGCGTGCACGATGGCTTCTCACTATCGGAGTTTACTGGATGGATGCAACGGCCATAATATTTACCAGTGTTGCTTCCAATTCGCGAACGAATGAACTCTAGTCCATTTTTTTTTTTTTTTTTTTTTTTTTTTTTCGGTGGAGTCGCCAGCAAATTCATTCTGATTGGCTGTGGAGCAACGCTTACCAAGTAATCGTTCCGATTGGCTGTTGCACGATGCTTACTTTTTGCCTGGAAATGCAATGTTCTTTGGAAATCAGATGGAGGTATATTACAGCCTCGGTGCATCAGCGGGTTTGGGGATGAAAATGTGGGGCAAACCCACCATATGCAGGACTTGAAGGCAGCTTGTGTGTGGACAGGTGCAACGCAGGTATGATGGGATGTGTGCAACGCGGGTATGATGGGTCATTTCGCAATCTCCTGCACTGAAATTCCTTGTGTGTGTCTGTGTCTGTGTAAGGCCCATTGGTGCTCGCACAAGGTGTCCCATTGTGGTTCGAATTGTGGGACCTTTGCATACTCGCTGGATGGACCTGTGCATTGCTGTGATGGTATGTTGAGAAACAACACCCACAAAGCACTCACTCTCCGAAGGTAGTGTTCGTGAACCGAATGCGTTCCTCAATGCATTGGCCCTTCCTCCTGGTGTGCGTCACATCGTTACGTAGAGGGTTGTGCAACAGTGCAACGTGTCTTTGGCACATGACCTATCTGTGTCACAATCACACTCTCTTTGTCACGCTGTTCATTTTTCTTTGGTGATTTCCATTACTCTTGTGTATTGTATCATTTACCTGTACATTAATTGCCTTTTTGTAGTTTTCTATTATGGTTGGCAGGAGTGATGAGCGTTTCTGTAACTGGTCAATGGAGGAGGTGTGTGAGATTATTACAACGTGGACCGATGGCAGGACCTTCTCGGAGTTGGAAGGGATGAAGACGAACCGTCAAGGATACGAGCAGATGTTCGCCAAGCTCTGGGACAAGGGACACAACCTGAATTGGAACCAGTGCCGCACAAAGGCCAAGGCCCTGAAGACGGACTTCAAAAAGGTTGAAGAGACCAACTCTCATACTGGACGAAAAGGAATCACCTGCCAGTTTTATAATTAATTTGTACTAATTTTAAAAGGCTGTCCTGGCATCGCTCCAACAACCGTATTGGAAACGAGTTCGCCTCTGGAGGAGGGAAGTCCCGCGTTTGGAGTCGAGGTGCAGAAAGAGGAGAAAGATGAGAAGGGGAAGGAAGATGGCAATGTGGCATGAACACATGGTCATACAGATACAAGGGTGAGACCGTCAACTCTGTGGAGCGAAGATGAGGAAGAGGAAGATCATGCACCGAGCCACTTCATGCAGTAAACAATGGTATCGAATAAACGGATGCATCCTTCACTCTTCTTCCTTCTTTCTCTTATTCCTGTTTTGTAACTCTTCCTTGAGTCTCCCTCTCCAGGCATCATGTTGTTACCTACAATACCACAGCAATCCTGAGAACTCAATTACAGTTATTCCTTTCTTCGTGGCACCAGTGCTGTTACCATTGCTGAAACAGTTACTCCAAATGCTGCAGGACAGGGGGGACCACCACATGAGAGGAAAGTAGTATGGGAGAGAGTGAGGGTCAGTGTTCACCTTGTACACCATTGGCAACATTCTCCCACACACGTAACCCTCCAAGTGTTTGTGCATGCCCCCACAGGAAAAAAAAGGAGGAACACCATCACCGACGCCCTCAGGCGCTTTTTAAAGCTGCAAAGTGAGAGGACAACATGTTTGTAAATATGAAGGACAACGGATGGAAGCAACTTCTGGAGTAGGAGTAGCGGAGAGCAAAACAGCTCCTCGAGTTTGAGGAGAGGAGGACGGAGGAACAAGAATGTCGCCGAGAGAAGCATGAACTGGAGGGATGGAGGTGATAGGAAGACTGGGAATTTGAGTTGTCGCACATCCAGTTAACGATTCAGCTCCGCAAAAAAAAAAAAAAAGATCCTCCTCTTCCTGTGTCCTCTTCCCAGTTCCAACAACCTGTTGCCTCCATGCATGCATCCCTATCCAGCAGTCCCAGCTCACCTCCACTGTTCTTTCCAGCCTGCCTCCAATGACAGACCTCATTTCAGATGACATGCTGCTTGTGGTTTTACTGCTTTTGGTAATGATCTGATCATTGTAAAACTTTTAAAAGAGGAAAGGGAGAGACGAAAAGGTCTCTTTGTGTACGTAAGAAAAAGATGGCTGAATAAAGTTTAGGCTTGATTCCAGGTCATTACCAAAAGCAGCAGAAAAATGTGAAATAGATTCCAGTGAAGATTTAGGGAATGCAAACGTTGGTTTCTGCAACTTTGAAGTTATGTGTGAACAGGTAAACCTGTACTTTGTTGCATTAATTCTCCACTTCACTTTGGAAGAGTCATTTTGAGGAACCAGTGAGGGTTTCTTTTGGCTGACAATGCAAAAAAACCTACACTTTTGGAGGTCACCATGAGGACTCAGTAAGGGTTTCTTTGCGCTGGCAATGTGAGGAACCGACACGTTTGGGGGGGGGGGTGTCACTATGAGGACTCAGTAAGGGTTTCTTTGAGCTGGCAATGTGAGGAACCGATACGTTTGGGGGGGGGGGGTGTCACTATGAGGACTCAGTAAGGGTTGCTTTGAGCTGGTAATGTGAGGAACCTACATGTTTGAAGGGTCACTATGAGGACTCAGTAAGGGTTTCTTTGAGCTGGCAATGCGAGGAACCTACATGTTTGGAGGGTCACTATGAGGACTCAGTAAGGGTTTCTTTGAGCTGGCAATGCGAGGAACCTACATGTTTGGAGGGTCACTATGAGGACTCAGTGAGGGTTTCTTTGAGCTGGCAATGTGAGGAACCTACACGTTTGGGGGGGGTGTCACTATGAGGACTCAGGCCTCGATCACATTTGCCACGGCGGCCGTGGGGTCTCCAAAATCTACGGCCACTGAGAATTATACAGCGGCCGCAGTATTTCCACGGTCACACAATGTAGCAGTCACATATGTTTTTATTTTTCGGGGAGCTGCACGGCGTATTTATAAATTGTGTAGACCGAAAACGTGGGGTTGCCGTACGGTCTTTGATTTGATGTCGCACGGTGACCTTAGGGCGTTCCTGCGGTGGCCATAGAATTTTCAAGGCAGACGCAAGGTGCCCGCAAGGCGACCGCAGAGGGGCCCTAAGGCGAATGTGCGGCCAGATGGACGGTAACGAATGGGTTAATTTTTTTTTTAACCAGTTTTTTTTTTTTTTTTTTTTTTTCGGCTTGTCGAATTGCTACGACGAACGTAGAAATGAAAAAAGTTATAACTCCGCGTTATAATTCCACGGCGACTTTACGGCCTGTAAAATATAGCCAAACGGCGTTGGGCCACCCTGAGGCCACCGCACGTTTCTGTCAATTCAGAGGGCGTACGGCCACCGTATCCTCGCCGTCGAGCAAATGTGACTTAGGCCTCAGTAAGGGTTTCATTGAGTTGGCAATACAAGGAACCTGCACTTGGGAAGGGTAACAGTGAAGACCATGCAAGGATGAGGGTTGTAGCTCATGCTCTAACTATTACAACTGTGATGGGATATGTCTTGTGGAGAATGTTGTTTCCGTTCTCAGGACGTGGGATCGACAACCTTCATTGTCTTTCTATATAATTGCTGGCCAACACTCCCCTTCCCCCACAAATTAGCACTTGGGACTAATAACTTTAGTTATCCACTGTGCTCTGGGTCAGAGTTCAAATCCCGCTCAGCTGTTGAATTAATACCAGGTGGGGTTAACTCGACCTGTCATCCTTCCGAGGTCGGCAAAATGAGTGCCAGCATGCTGGTATCCTGTGTCGGAGTGGCGACCCGTCCGGGATTGTGCCCAGTAGCCAAGGAGACCGCTTAGGCAGCACCAACGCTCTGCACAGAGTATGGTCCCAACCTCCTCCTCCTCCGTCTGGGTTGAAGGGATGAATAAATATTTTTGCAACATCTGAGCATTTCCCTGTTGCATTCGCCAATGTACGCCAAGAAGAGAAGTCTGCACGGTATTCGAGACTGAAAACGAGGCCATCGTTTGTGACATAATCTGCGGTAATGAACCTTCGGTGGTGACGGAGATGATAAATAAATCGAAATGACCTGCAGGTGGGGAAACGACCACCAGTTCAATTGATCGTTTTGAAACACATCTTAAGACTTCCATCGTTTTTGGTTCATCCCGTGATCGTGTTCGTGCACAGTTTGGAGATGAGGAAACCGTTAAAGGATTTTGTCATCTGTGAATTATAATAATCTCTTCTTTTGTTCCACAAAGGCACGAGTGTAGTGATGAAAACACTGTCTTTTATAAATTAATTAATTAATTTTTTTTTTAAATACCACATTTGGGGAGAAACAAAATGCTGTTTATGAAAATGTTGGAATACAAGAGAAGTATGAAGTCATTTGCTTACCATGCTGGATGCATTGGTGACATCGGACAGGAAATCCTTGTAGACGGACAACTTGGACAACTTGCGCTGGAGCCGAACTTGCTGGTCCTCCAAACTGGACACTTTGTCACACAGCCTGCCGAGCTCCTTCTCCTTCTGAATCCGGGCCTCACGCTCCACGCTGGCTCTTTTGATCGCTCGGTTCCTCTTCGACTCATTCTGCTGCAATGGGTTAGGGATGAGAGTTTGTGGATATTGAAAAAAAAATTGGGGGGAATCATCTGTTTCATATGTATGCACTGGGAGCGGGGAAATACATAGAGGAAAATTAAAAGAAGGGAGTCGGATGGGGAGAATAGATGGCGATGGGAGGAGCAGGGAGAGGAAGGAAAGGTTTGGTGGAAGAGAGAGGAAGCGGCATATGAGGGGGGAGAGAGCGAGTCCAAAATTCACTATAAAATAACTTTCTCTCTCCGAAAGGAGCATCTGGAAAACCCTCCTATCTATTTCCTTTTCAATCCACTTGAAGAAGTTAAATTACTCAAACTCTTCGGTCTATCAGCCATGATCTTTCTTGGGCAAACACATTACTAAGTCACTGACTGAGCATCCTACATTGTACAGTCCTTCCATGGTACACCTGAACACTTATCTACCTTCAAGCCCTTCATCCACAGCTTGGAGTACTCATGCTCTCCCCTCTGGACTGGTGTCCCTGCCTCCCACCTTGCTCAGCTTCGTGCCATGGCAACGAAAGCCTTCAAGATCATTGCAATCTCTCACGATGAAGCTGAGTCTAGGGGGCTATCACTTCCCCATTGCAGACTCCATTCTGGTCATGCAACCTCTGCTCTTCTCGTGCTTTGTCTCTCCCCCCCCCCCCAGGTTTCAGCAGGGCGCATGCAGTCCACCATCAACATCCTTCTGGTGAGATTCCCAAGATCCAGAATCACTGCTCACCTCCACTCATTCATTCCTCTTCATTTCCTGCCTGTGGAATCATCTTCCACATTCTCTTCAATCTCAATCCCCCCTCCAGGTCTTCAAGACAGCTGTTCACCACCACCTCAGGTCATCCCCAATCCAAAACCATGATCTTTTCCACCCTCGGCAACCCCCTCCCACCTCAAGCCCACCTCCTTTCACCTTTTCAAGTTCTTCCTTCTGCATCCATCTTGCCCATCCCTTGCATCGTCCCCTACCACTTATTCTTATCCGCATCCCTTGTTTGTCCATCTCCGTCTATTTTCTCTGTCGGCCCTGCTGTTCATTTTTCTTCCTTCTCTTTCTGCTGTTGCGTCCTGATACATTCTGTGTTATAGGTCTACAATGAGCCTTGACTTTGCGTGCAAAAATAAAGAAACAATTGAGTCCGTATTAAATAGATGGCTTCACTGAGAAATATGTCAATGGCATTTTAAGGCTGTTCTCTGAAATACTGCAGAAAATCCATCTCATCAATTATTTCAGACAATCCAGGAGTGATCACATAAATGAGCAATTATTGAAACAAATGAGATAAAGGCTTTTGTTGACCGAACAAGTGGTGAACAATCATCGTATTCAACTCACCTTGATGAACTTGTCAAACTTTCGGAAAGTCTCCTTAAGCTCGTGCTCCTTGGATGCATGGTCGTGCCTGCGCTTTTCCAAACCTTCCATTTTTGTGCGAAACTCCTGCACTCGGAAATGACAGCAGAGCGACATTGTAAAAGGTATACAGAACATTGGTTCGGAAGAGGAGTCCGGTCACAAGGAGCAAGAGGCCCTGCAGCACCCGGATTGAGGCAAAGGCTGAACCCTTAAACGTGGATCGAGTCTTGCGTCAAACTTGTAAAATATTTTTCTCCTGTTTCACATCAAACATTGCTCAAGGACGATCATTCCCTTCCAAAACCATCATTATTCTTCCTCATTGGAGCTCTCCACTACCATTCATGCAACTTGATAAAGGGGAGTTGTATTTTTCCTCAAAACGCTGCATACTAGTAGCAACCAGATATGTAACCTGTACATTGTGTACTTATAGTACGTGTGCACTCTTCTCTGATCTATCTAGCCTGGGTTTGCATCATGACAGCTACAAGCCCCCATCCTGGTGTTTTTCCTGGAAATAAATACCTACCCAAACTCTCTCACAAACCCACACTTGGCAATCATGGCGAGAAGACCAAAAAGCCAATATGAGGATGAGCGAGGCCTTCCTGCCGTAGATTGAAACCAGGCTGACGATTACAGCACAGCTCGATGTTGTGCAGCACAAACCTGAGCTCGCATACAGAACATATCGTTGTGGTCACCCAGTCATCTCAGTTGCTTGGGACGAATCCGGCGAATCACCTCAATGTAACCATAATGGTCGACTGTTTCTGCGTCTTCCCTGCTATATTAAATGGATCGAAGTCCAAATCAGCCAGGTGTTACACCGATTAGGCATCACAAATCTTATGCGAAAAGGCCAAGTGAGCCTGACATACGATGCGGTCCAAGCATGTGGTGTTGAGAACTGCAGCCAATTATCCCTCAACAGGTCTCTTTTTTTACAGTTGCCAAGGAAAACTATGGCAGCCAGAATTCACCCTGAGACAAAGTATATTTAACAATAAATGACATGGGGAGGGGAATTTACAAAAAGTAATAAGAGCATAATAAATAAATGATAACAACCCCTTAACCCCAACCAATTCCATGCCCATGGACGAAAACAAATGATCGGGATTCCTTAATTATCCTAAGCCTTAAGGCCTGGTCAGACACCACGTGAGAGAGACAAAATGGGAAAGGACAAGAAAGAAGAGTTCTCGCAAACCCCACGGAGCTTGCTGGAGATTCCAAATCCAGTCCCAGCTTGGGCCAACCTGCTGCTGTAGACATCACCCATGCTTGTGAGGAGAGGAGAGGATGTGACTCTGGCGTGGGCAGAGGTGTGCCTCTTCTTCCATGCCGGTTCCAGGTAACTACTCATTTTCCCTCTGCACACCTGCCTTCATGGTCTCGGGCCCATGCATCACGGATGACGTGTCACGCCCTCCCCTTTCACTCACCATTGGACACTGCTTTGGCCGGGTGGGCGGAGTGACCCCTCCATGACCCTTCACCCCAAGCTCTGATGTAGCACGGCCCAGTTGTGATGGTCGGGCGGCTTTTGCGGCCAAAACGTGTGCTGCCTGCCTTGCGGAATGTTAAAAAAGCACATCAATGATAGATTACAGAGGGTAAAACAGTAAAAATGAGATCAAAAGGTACGATAATTTTCGATACAGACATGAGGATGGGTGGACATCATTTAACAAGACATAAAAGCAAAGCATATCTAATAGCACGTGTCATGGGCAACATCTCATCATAAATGAATTAATGGCTTTACGCTTACTCCAGACATTCACTTTAAGGAAATAACTGCTCTATTTTATATATTATTAACCCATCGGAGCCATTTTCACATCACCCCCCACCCTCCTCCTTCACACTCTACCGAGTCTGCACTCAGAAGGGGGAACAATATTGGGCACGACCACATTTATCATGCAAGACAACCCCTCCCCCACCCTCGTTTGAAAACCTGAATGAACAAAATTCAAAACGGTATTCAATCTGAGTCGAATACGTTGCTCCGCTAATCATACTCATTCACTAAAAAAAATTCTAAATGCAGATACAATTGACACATGTGGTCACTAGGAGGGCCTCTTCTTCTGTCTCTTAAGAGTCTACGAAGTCCATGAAGACTGGACCCCCTGCCCGGTACAAGACCCCTCCAACAAGTGTGCTAGGTGACCGCAGGGCCTTTCAGCACCTGGTGCTCCCCATTGGCTCATATGGCCTCTCCACAACTGTAGGTCGGGCCGCACGGCCCGACAAATGGGCCCACGTGGCGCCAAACACAGCAACAAAAGACACTCGGCCCCTTGGCCTTGAAATAGGGTCTTTAGTGTGCGAATATGAGTGTATGTGTGTGTTGTTGATCGTTATCCTCACGATAATTCATGGACCGGTGTTTGTTTGTGGGCTTGTTTGTTTGTTTGCTTGTTGTGCTACTCCTCCTACAGTTCTGAGCCAATTACATCCAGACTTGCTAAAGAGGATTAGCATGACCAAAATTAATGTATCAGGGTGTTTTTATATTTGCCAGTGGTCTTGTCGGCGAGGGGGGAGGATGAGAGGGGGGGCAGATTTTCTATGTAAATGTGTATCATGTAGCACCGCCTCCAGGTAGGGGAGGATATTACAGGTCTCAAACATTTACAGTTCAGTATTCCTGCCCCCACATTTTCCAGCGAAGTGAGGTGTTTTGAATTGTAAGCAGTAGGTAAGTTTTTGCTTCATGCACGTAACCCAGGTTATTCATTTATCTATTTTTTTATTGCCTATAACAGAGCTGTCAGTTGCTTATACACCACCAAAATAAAGATATGCATCAAAAGAACGCATTACATACTTGGAACAAGATCGCCCATAGGACGGGTACTCTGTTAGTCTCCATAATTCAGGTTTCAGAAGGTGGAACAGAGCCCTCCCAGGCCTCGGAGTATCCACCTTCGTTTCGGTGAAGGATCATGATCCATGGCCTAAGTTGTGAAGTTGTATTGTTCTCGGAGTCTTGTTCCGAGGGCTCTTTTCAGAATTGTTACTGAGCCCCGAACAGCCTCCAACTGTAGTTAGTTTGTGGTAATGTTCCCAGGGATGGTTTGTCGGATCTGTGTGAGGTTCTTCCTCATCATTGCCATTGCTCAAATTATCACTGGTACCATTTTGGCACTCTTCAGCTTCCAGGATCTTTTCACTCAATTCTTGAGGTCTTGGTATTTGGTCATTGTCTTGATTTCGGTGTGAGACAAAAATCACTGGGGAGTGAAACCTCAATTAGCAATGCCTTCTTTTCCTTTTTGTATCCGAGTACTATGTCTGGTTGCAATGCTTTGTTTTCTATGTTCACGCTGGATGGGATCATCAGGTCATGCATGAGCATTACGTCCTTGTTTCCATTGATTGTATTTGTTTCACGTTTCCATGAGTTTTGTGGAACTGGAATATTGAGACTTTTGCAGATGTGTCAGTAGATTACTCTACATACCGTCTTGTGCCTTTGTGTGTAAAGCTGTTCTGACACGAGTTTTGTTTGTTTTTTTACATCCCGATAGGAGGTGACTAGTGCTTTCTGTTTCTACCTTGCAAAATCTACACCTGTCCAATTGGCGAAGTCCTGCCATTTCAGAGCCATTTGTGTAGTGGCCTTGGGCATTTATAATGATTCATTCTCCAGCCCAATCGAGCTGACGTCTTCTTAACCATCACAGTGATCCATCTTTGTCATTCTCCAATCTGTCCAACTCTTTTTTTTTTTTTTTTAGATCCTCATGGAGGATCTCTAAGTCTTACTCACGTTGTTCTTGTGGACTTTTTTGTTTCACAGCCTACAGTTTTCATCGAAACTTCCTGAAACTTGGCGTATATATGTAAAAATACTCTGTGCAGACAGTAACGATTTCCGATTTTGAAAGTTCCTCAGAGAAAAAAAAATTATGACATCAAAATATCTCCGCAAATGGAAATCGCCAAAAAATTATCTCCGAAACTCGGCAAGCTTTTTGAATTGTGTTTGCGGGAATGGAACAGGGCATTAGCAGAGATGAATTACCGCACATATGATACATCTCTATGACGTCATATCAATTATGACGTCATTCCTATTTTTTGACATTTTTTGTTTCACAACCCAGAGTTTTCATCGGATCTTTGTGAAACTTGCCATGTATATGCAGAAAGCCCACACGCAGGCAGTAACCATCTCCGATTTTGGAAATTCTTCCTAGAGAAAAAGTTAACATCATAATATTGCCGCTAATGGAAATCGCCTATTCCATTATCTCCGAAACTAGGCAAGCTGTTTGAATTTTGTTTGCGGGACTCAAGCCGGGCATTAGCACAGATAATTTATCGCAAACCTGATACATCACAATGACGTCACATTCGTTTTTATGACGTCATTAAGAGGACGAGGTTCTTAGCTCATTCGAGCTTGTTATATTTCCCTGCTGTTTTCTTTCTCCTGGTTGTCACTATACATCTGTTGGTGTTTTGTCTTGCGTTTTCCTTTTGTCCTTTTTGCAATCACTGGGCTGTATTTGTTGCTGTTTTGATGAGTGCGAGTGTGAGTGTGAGTTTGCTCACCTGCTTTTGTGTAGCCAGCGATTCCTCCATATTAGCGATTTCCTGCCGTTTCGCAAGGAATCGCGTTGAGGGTGTAATTAGACAGTCCTCTTCGGGAATGGTGGGGCATGATGTAATAGGGTTCTTCCGCTCCTCCTCGGGGATGGTACTGCGTGATGTAATGTGCTTCTCCTGTTCCTCATCTGGCGTGGTACTGCACGATGGCACAAAAGCACGACCACTCTTTTACACCACTCTCACACTCACCCGAGAAAGGCAATGGAGAACAGACCTCAGACCAAATGAGAGGACACTTTAAGATTATATTAATACTCGCTGAAGTAGCTGGTGTTGTCTGGGGAAATTAAATGAAATATGAATTTAAATATTTCCTGCATGACAAATTGGGGAATGTTGACCTAATGGTTTTGTATGAATTACCAATCTTGGGCATTGCAAAATGCACTTGGAACCGCTTTCCCTTCTTTTAACTTATTTTTGTTGATTTTGTTTTGCAAGCACTGTACAACCTCAACATACAATCTTCACAAAGCATATTACCCAAGGGGGGAGAGGGGGGGGAAATGGGGAAACCGCAGGCAGTGCATAAGTACAAGACCTGATCTTGGCCTGAAGACCAATCATCTGATTTCAATTTTTTTATCCAAACATAGCCCTCGACCTTCCTCTGGATGAAGGTTGCAGCGCATGCAAAGTTTGGTTACACTGGTTCCTGCAGGGACCAAATGCATAAACAAACAAATAAACTTTCTTCTTTACATATTAGATCACAAAAGTGGAATGAAGTAAATGAGTTGCCTTTTAATAATCCAGAAGGGGAAAGTAAAACAACTGCTTCAATCCCACCAGAGGGCATGTGTGGACAATAAACGCTACGTGTGCTTGCTCGTACACTTCAAAACTCTTACGAACAAAACAGAAATCCCTTTAACATGCACAGTCGTGATTGAGGGGGAGCTTTGAGGTAGTGTACATGAATCGTCAATGGATATATGTATGTATATATACTGAAACGCAAAAGAAACTTACCACCTTTTAAACCTTCAAATATCAACAATAACACTGCGTGTAGTAAATGTGTGAGCTTATTTTTGGACAATAGTGTCCTCACTGTCAGACAAAATGGTCACGGATTGTCACTTGAACCTTCAATGGTCACTTCATAGCACAGCTGTTGAACAGCCGTTTTGACTGTCAGTGATTTGCCAAGGGGTACGGGATGATTTTAATGAGCTGCACGTGATGTCTTGATATTGGCTTTAAAAAGGCCAGTGCAAAATGGGCATTTCAATCAACATGCCACGATTGTCAAGGGATCAAGGGCAGTGTGCCTTGGGCATACTGCAAGGCGGATTGAGCTACCGTGAGGTGACACGTCGCCTTGGCTGTTCACACCAGACGATATCGGCCTTGGTGGACAGAGACACCCTCCACAACTCTGCAGATGACAGACCTCGATCAGGGAGGCCAAGAGTCACCAATGCAAGGCAGGACAGGCAGATGGTCCAAAGTGAGATGGCTTCAGACATTGAGGACTGAGTGGGACAGAATCCAGCAGCAATCCATCCAAAGACTGGTAGGCAGTATGCGCCGACGATGCACTGCCTGTATCCAAAACAATGGTGGCCACACACACACTATTGAAAGGGGACTGACATTGCACCCTGTGCTGTTCTGTACTGTTGAACAAACTTATGAGATGGTGTATCTTGGTCAAAAACTTGACATGTCATCAAGAAAATGCCAATGTTTCAATTAGCAATTGTTGGTTTGTTTTATTTTGAACTGTTCCAATTTTATTACATTTCAAACAAGTGGTAAGTTTCTTTTGCGTTTCAGTATATACATATATGAAAAAGGAAGACTCACCCATATCTCTCACCTGTGAATGGAGGTAATAACAAATTAACTCTTACCTAATCAATTAAACCCAAGTTGCTAGGATTATAGAAATAAATCGACTCCTCCCATGCTCTTCTAGCCGGAGAAGCTGCAGAAAGCAACCCGCCAACAGAAAGCTGCGCCGTCGCGAACGACTCGCCAACAAGTGATGAAACCGGTCCGGCAGCTGAGGGGGCGTGTATCATTGGGATTCTCATGTCTGCAGCTGTAAAGGAACTCAGGTCGAGTTTGAAACAGCAAAGGACTTCCCTTGTGTAACTTTTATGCATAATTATTTCGCTAGATGAGCTTGGGAGGAGTTACATATTTTATTTTATTTTATAAAGAAGAAAGGTGCATCCAACCCAAAAAAAGTAACTAGATCTACTCTGCTAATTTAAGTAACAAGGAAGAGCAGACCCGGTCTCAGGTGGCGTTTCACCCGCTTCCTTGTGAGCTTCCTCAGGCCAATAAAGGAAAGAGGGAGGCCTCCTCGGGTCCACCTTCGGTGGTGGAAATAATTGATTACATTTTATTTTATATTAATATTGTTGCAGTTATGACTATTCGGGGTTAAAGAATGAATCTTTAGTACAACGATAGTTATTTCTTCAAGTATCTGTTAAGTTATGCGTATATATAGTATCACGTGTGTATCGATACGTGTGGCATACTAGATGTATGAGAGAGACGATTTTCCCTGCCATAATATTTCTTTTCTGGATCCTTCTTGCATCTTACTTTTCCCTCTCCTTGAACTGGTTCAAACAGCTTGGTTTGCACCAACACGGTGGTAGAGCACTGTGGATCAAGAACGATAAATGCCCCTCGAACCGAGAAACAATCAGGGGAAAGAAATCCACGGGACTTATTATGTGGCAGCCAATAGCACGAAGACACCACCAACGGGAACAGATTGATATGCAAATATGGAGATCTGGAGAGAAAGAAGAGTGGAGATAAATGCCAAGGGAACATGGATAAAAGGCCCCAAAATTATGCACTCTGCGTCGTAGTCTCCGTGGGTGGATCTTCATCTGATCTTCTACATCTCCTTGCAGCGGTGTCCGCTAGAGGTTTGCAGAATTTTGTGGGCAGGTGGACGATCCGGAGATCAGCGTTATTCTGCCAGGCGGTCGTTGTGATGAGAAGCACTGAGTGGGACAAGCCGGCATGAATGAGGGAGGCAAGCAGGGAAGCAGCCATATATCTCAGTATCCTGTGGGGTTGTTGGCATGGAGATGATGGCCCTGGTGTCAGGTGCTATAGAAGAGCATCAACAAGATAAAAATCAGAGTGCAAGGGCACAAGTCAACACAGTCACCGGTGACCGCATCACACCATTCAGGAGCCGCTGGCTGTCCTTCGTGTAACCTCCCAGAAGGACGTGATGGGCTCATACTGTGTGGACATCAAATGTACATACACAAGGACCATACCAAATGTAAATACAGCATGACCATATCAAATCTACATACAGCGTGACCATATCAAGTATACATACAGTGTGGCCATATGAAATGTATATAGTGTGACCATATCAAATCTACATACAGCGTGACCATATCAAATCTACATACAGCATGACCATATGAAATGTATATAGTGTGACCATATCAAATCTACATACAGCATGACCATATCAAATGTACATACAGCGTAACCACGTCAAATATACACACTGCGACCATATCAAATATACATACAGCGTGACAATATAAAGTACAGATACAGTGCGACCATATAAAATGTAAATACAGCGTGACCATAATCAAATGTAAATACAGCGTGACCATATCAAATATACATTGAGGGCGACCATATCAAATGTAAATACAGCATGACCATATGAAATGAACATGTAGTGTGGCCATATTAAATATACACACAGCATGACCATTTCAAATGTACATAGTGTGGCCACATCAAATATACATACAGCATTACCATACCAAATATACATACAGCGTGAGCATATCAAATATACATAGTGTGACCATATCAAATACACATAAAGCACAACCATATCAAATGTACATACAGCATGACCATATCAAATATACATAGGGGGCGACCATATCAAATGTAAATACAGCATGACCATATCAAATATACATACAGTGGCCATACCAAATATACATACAGCGTGAGCATATCAAGTGTACATAGTGTGACCATATCAAATACACATAAAGCACAACCATATCAAATGTACATACAGCTTAACCATGTCAAATATACACACTGCGACCATATCAAATGGAAATACAGCACAACCATATCAAATATACATACAAAGTGATGATATCAAGTGCACATACAGCATGACCCTATCAAATGTACATAAAGTGTCGCCATATGAAATGAACATACAGCGCGGCCATTTCAAATGTACATACAGCATGGCAATATGAAATATACATACTGCATGACCATACCAAATATGCACACAGCGTGACCATACCAAATATACATACAGCGTGACCATACCAAATATACATACTGCATGACCATATCAAATCTACATATAGCGTGACCACATCAAATCTGCATGCAGCGTGACCATATCAAATATACAAACAGCATAACCATGTCAAATGTAAATTTCGAGTGACCATATCAAGTATACATACAGCGTGACCATATCAAGGATCCACACTGCGACCTTATCAAATATACATACAGCATGACCATACCAAATACGCACACAGCGTGGCAATATGAAATATAAATACAGCGTGACCACATCAAATATACATACAGCGTGACCATATCAAGTATACACACTGCGACCATATCAAATACACATACATCCTGTCAATGTCAAATATACATTCAGCGTGACCACATCAAATGTTAATACAGCGTGACCATATCAAATATACAAACATCCTGACAATGTCAAATATACATTCAGCATAATCATGTCAAATGTAAATATAGAGTGACCATATCTAATGTAAATACAGCGTGACCATATCAAGCATACATACAGCGTGACCATATCAAGTATACACACTGCGACCATATCAAATACACATACATCCTGTCAATGTCAAATATACATTCAGCGTGACCACATCAAATCTACATTCAGCATGACCATATCAAATGTTAATACAGCGTGACCATATCAAATATACAAACATCCTGACAATGTCAAATATACATTCAGCATAACCATGTCAAATGTAAATATAGAGTGACCATATCAAATGTAAATACAGCGTGACCATATCAAGCATACATACAGCGTGACCATATCAAGTATACACACTGCGACCATATCAAACACACATACATCCTGTCAATGTCAAATATACATTCAGCGTGACCATACCAAATATACATTCAGCATGACCATATCAAATGTAAATACAGAGTGACCATATCAAATGTAAATACAGAGTGACCATATCAAGTATACAAACATCCTGACAATGTCAAATATACATACAGCATAACCATGTCAAACGTAAATATAGAGTGACCATATCAAATGTAAATACAGCGTGACCATATCAAGTATACACACTGCGACCATATCAAATATACATACATCCTGACGATGTCAAATATACATTCAGTGTGACCATATCAAATGTACATACAGAGTGACCATATCAATGAAAATGCAGCGCGACCATATCAAATGTAAATACAGAGTGACCATATCAAGTATACATACAGTGTGACCATATCAAATCTACATACAGCATGACCATGTCAAATATATACACTGCAACTATATTAAATATACATACAGCATGACCATATCAAATATACAAACAGCATGACCATACCAAATATACAAAGTGTGACCATATAAAATCTACATACAGCGTGACCAAACCAAATTTACATACAGCGTGACCAAACCAAATCTACATACAGTGTGACCATATCAAATCTATACACTGCGACTATATTAAATATACATCCAGCGTGACCACGTCAAATGTACATACAGCGAAACCATGTCAAATGTAAATACAGAGTGACCATATCAAATATACATACATCCTGACAATGTCAAATATACATATTGCATAACCATGTCAATTGTAAATACAGAGTGACCATATCAAATATACATACATCCTGACAGTCAAATATACATACAGCATAACCATGTCAATTGTAAATACAGAGTGACCATATCAAATGTAAATACAGCGAGGCCATATCAAATCTACACACAGCGTAACCATATCAAATATACGTACAGCGTGACCATATCAAATCTACGTACAGCATGACCATGTCAAATATATACACTGCAACTATATTAAATATACATACAGCGTGACCATATCAAATATACAAACAGCATGACCATACCAAATATACAAAGTGTGACCATATAAAATCTACATACAGCGTGACCAAACAAAATCTACATTCAGCGTGACCATATCAAATCTATAAACTGCGACTATATTAAATATACATCCAGCGTGACCATGTCAAATGTACATACAGCGAAACCATGTCAAATGTAAATACAGAGTGACCATATCAAATATACATACATCCTGACAATGTCAAATATACATACAGCATAACCATGTCAATTGTAAATACAGAGTAATCATATCAAATATACATACATCCTGACAGTCAAATATACATACAGCATAACCATGTCAATTGTAAATACAGAGTGACCATATCAAATGTAAATACAGCGAGGCCATATCAAATCTACACACAGCGTAACCATATCAAATGTACGTACAGCGTGACCATATCAAATCTACGTACAGCATGACCATGTCAAATATATACACTGCAACTATATTAAATATACATACAGCGTGACCATATCACATCTACATTCAGCATGGCCATATCAAATCAACATAGTGTGACCACATCAAATCTACACACAGCATGACCATATCAAATCTACATACAGCGTGACCATATCAAATCTACTTACAGCGTGACCATATCAAATATACATACAGCGTGACCATATCAAATCTACATGCAGCGTGACCATATCAAATATATACACTGCGACTATATTAAATATACATACAGCGTGACTATGTCAAATGTACATACAGCGAAACCATGTCAAATGTAAATACAGCGAAACCATGTCAAATGTAAATACAGAGCGACCATATCAAATATACATAAAGCATAACCATGTCAAATATACACACTGCGACCATATCAAATATACATACATCCTGACAATGTCAAATATACGTACAGCGTGACCATATCAAATATACATACAGTGTGACCATATCAAATGTAAACACAGCATGACCATATCAAATATACATACAGTGTGACCATATCAAATGTACATACAGCAAGACCATATCAAATGTACATACAACGTGACCATGTCAAGTATACATACAGCATTACCATATCAAATGTACATAGAGCATGACCATATCAAACATACATCCAGCACAACCATATCAAATGTACATACAGCACGACCATATCAAATCTACATCCAGCATGACCATATCAAATGTACATACAGCACGACCATATGAAATGCACATAAAGTGTGGCCATATTAAATATACACACAGCGTGTCAATATCAAATATACATACAGCACAACCATATGAAATGTACATAAAGTGTGGCCATATGAAATGAACATAAAGTGTGGCCATATTAAATATACACACAGCGTGACCATTTCAAATAGACATACAGCACGACCATATGAAATGTACATTAAGTGTGGCCATATGAAATGAACATAAAGTGCGGCCATATTAAATATACACACAGCGTGACCATTTCAAATAGACATACAGCACGACCATATGAAATGTACATATAGTGTGGCCATATGAAGTGAACATATAGTGAGGCCATAGCAAATATACATACAGCATGACCATTTCAAATGTACATCGTGTGGCCACATCAAATACACATACAGCATGACCATACCAAATATACACACAGCGTGGCAAAATGAAATATGCATACAGCATGACCATACCAAATATACATACATCGTGACCATACCAAATGTACATGCAGCGTGACCATATCAAATATACATCCAGCATGACCATATCAAATGTACGTACAGCACAACCATATCAAGTATACATAATGTCCATCCATCTATCCATCCATGGGGACCATACTCCATGCAGAGCGTTGGTGCTGCCTAAGCAGTCTCCTTGGCTATTGGACACAATCCTGGACGGGTCGCCACTCCGACAGTATACCAGCATGCTGGCACTCATTTTGCCGACCTCAGAAGGATGACAGGCAGAGTCAACCCCACCTGGTATGAATTCAACAGTGGAGTGGGGTTTGAACTCAGGATCAGAGGATTCCAAGCCACCACCCTAACCATTGAGCCAACACCAGGTATATACATAATGTGACCATATCAAATCTACATACAGCGTGACCATGTCAAATATATACACTGCGACTATATTAAATATACATACAGCGTGACCATCTCAAATATACATACAGCGTAACCATGTCAAATATACATACATCCTGACCATGTCAAATATACATTCAGCGTGACCATATAAAATGTAAATACAGCGTGACCATATCAAATATACTGATAAGGCTGTGGAAATTCGCAATACACCATAAAGGGTCCTTCGATCAGTTATGACGCTAAGTTTATGTGCAGATAGTTCCCCACCGTTGTTTCAAGGGTTTTATTCGCATTCACCGGGCTGCGACTCTGAGATAGCCGTTTTTCTTTTTCTATTGTTATTTTGAACAAACCTCCACGCAAGCAACAAGCCGCGTTGAAAACCGTTGAACGAAAAAGGGAACCAAAAGAGTTCCGATGGGCACGGATTTTTTCCCGCCTGTTTCTCCGAGGAGTGTGATGGAGGCAGGGGGAGGGCAGCTCGCCGCCGATTGGTGGATGAACAGCATGAGGCGGTCGGGGTGAGGGAACGCCCTCACCGTGTGTGTGAGAGAGCGGTATGCAAGGGAGATGACGGTGGGCATGCGGGAGCACGCAGCCGCGTCTCCCGGTGTGAATGTCATGGAGAGGTGTGCGAGTGTCGCAACACGCAGGAGTGCGTGGGTTGAATGGAGACGACGGCGACAGAGGGACAGAGGCCGGGTAGCAGCCGTAGCTGGATTGGGGACCGCGCCAGGTTTAGCCAGCAGCGAGCGCGAGGTTCGGGCCGTGCTGCACACGAGACCGCCACGTGCGCACTTGCAGGAGTGAAAGCCGGTCCGGAAACGCCCGCGGTGGATGTTGCCAATCCCGCGATGGACAAAAGGTAGGCTGGTAATGGATTCGGACTGGATGGGTTCTCCACGCGGGCGTGTATGTGAAGCTCCGACAGGCAGAGCACGTGTTCATGTGGGGAACCCCTCGAAACGCGAGGCTTGGTTTTTGATGCGCAGGGTGACGTCATGGCTTCACGTAGGGTTGGAATCCGGCAGGAGGGGTATCCCTGCCGGATGGTACCGTCCGAGAAGGGACGAACGAGGTACGAGAACAGCTGCCATGATGTCACGGCGGAAGAGCGCAGGTTGCGAGTTGCCGCGCTGGTGCTGCGCGAATAGGGGGAAAAAAAAAGCAAGCCTCACTTCGGGTAAACAGGATTCCCGGGCAAGTGGTGGAAGACCCCCTTGGCCACGGCACAGGATAGCACTAGTCAGGGGGAAGGGTTAGCTTAGCCAGACCGGCTCCATGGGGCAGGGATAAGTCCTCATGGGGCCCGTCGAATGGATTAGTTAGAGGGATTGTCAGTTCAGATTTAGGATGGAAAATGATTGTTTTGAGGACAGTGAGAGACTTTGGATGTGTAGTGGGGACGTAGCTAAGCTACGTAGATTAAAAGGAACGTGCTATATTGTAAGGGACAACGTGGGAGCACGAGGTAGATGAGGGGATTTAGTGAGCAGAATGGCAATGATCAGCAATGTGCGAGTTGTGAGTTGTGAAAAGAGACATGTTGAGTGAGTGAGGCCAGTGGGTCTGAGTGCATGGAGCGATTGTGAAATGTATGGTGCGATGAATGATTGGGGGGACGAGTAATTCCCACCCAAGGGACCCGGGGTCAGAATAATGTGAGTTAGGAGGTTAGTCAAATTGACAAAAATGGAGGTCGTTTTGCTGTTGGTGAGAATGTAGGCTCGATACCCGCTTGGAGGGGTGCAGGAGCCCTGTTGACGGGCTGGGAGCGTGGCTACGAATGGTGAGTATGGCAGAGTGGGTACCCCGGGCACTGGGCTAGTCGGCCGCGGTAGGCCAAGGGCCCATGGGGGGCCGGGATAGTGTAGTGGGCACGGGTGACCTGCTGATAGGGGGCCCGGGGCGCCATATGCCACGGGGGCAGTGTACTGGGCACGGGCGACCCTCGGAAAGGGACCCGAGCGCCAACACGCCACGTGGGCATCGAGGGGAATTCGCCAGGGAGGGCACTCCCCAGTTTAGGGAGCTGGTAGGCTCGGAGGCAGTGTAGTGCCCGGGGGTGCCATTGTTGGGGAATCGGCAGAGGGTAGTTCCTGCCAAGGGAGCCACGCGTCCCAGCCATGAAACCGTGTGAGGGCACAGGAGGAAAATTGGAGGGCGAGGCCCGAAATTGTGAGGACACCAACACAGGCGACTGGAATCTTGGTTATTAGAACCGATAGTTTAAGCGAGAGGCGCTTGTTGAAAGCCCCGGGGTAGTTTAAAAGTTAATGGTTAGGGTAGTTCGGAAGTGTACCCCTCCGCACCATCCATCCCTTCGCTCTCGTTGTGGGCCGCTGGACCCACTTTGGGTATAGATCGCTGAACTCCGAGGAGGCCATTCTGAGGCTTGAATTGGGCCTCGACGCAGGACGCAAGCTCTCCCTTATTCCCCTCCAGCAAGGGAACGTTGGGGTTGGGAGTAGGCTACGAGACGATAGGTTAGTCGAACAAGGACGATAAAGGGGGTTGGGAGACGAATTCATAGTGGGGGAAATAAAAGTGAAAATAAAAACAAAACAAAAAAATAAGTGGGGGCTAAATTGGGTTTTGACAAATTATGGGGGTGGTTATGAACAGAGACAGGCAAAGGCGATAGGTTGGGAGTGAGACCGTAGGGTAGGTCCGAGCCCACCTTGCGAGTGGCAAGCACCACCGCACTCCCTCCACCAACCTCCGTTTCAAGGCAAGGTGCCGGCCACTTCATCTGCTGGCTGTTTTTGCTGCAAGGCCTATGCCGGCCACGTCATCTGCTGGTTGTTGCTGCGAGGCCTGTGCCGGTCAATCGTCTGCCGTCTGTTTTTGCTTCAAGGCCTGTGCCGGCCACGTCGTCTGCTGGCTGTTTGCTACGAGGCCTGTGCCGGCACTTCATCGGCTGGCTGTTTTGCTTCAAGGCCTGTGCCGGCCACTCCATTTCATCTGCCGGCTGTTTTTGCTACAGCGGCCTTGCCATGCCATGCCTTGCCTGCCTGCCTGCCTTTGCCATGATCCATGCCTGCTGCCCTCGTCCAGTTGCCCCGTTCTGTTTTGCATTCCCCCCCCCCCTGTTCATTGCCATGTGCACCAGGATCCTCGCGCAAGTTTGCAGGGACTGCTCTGATGGCAGATGCAACGCGGGACTGCACCAGCGGCCCGTGCACCGTTTGCCAGCTCACTGCGCCCATTTCAAAAGGGGGAGGCCTTGGACTGCGTGTGAGCAGCCTGGCTCCCTGCAGTGACTTGTTTTCCCCACAGAGTGCATCGATCCTGGGCCATGGTTTAGTGTAAATTGTGCAAGTTAAGTTGTTAAGTTGTAATTGTACATGAGTGCGCCCCCAGCATGTATGTCTTAGCACCGGCAATTTGTTTAAGTCGTCTGTATGAGTGGGTTTGTTTAGTTAGTTACTCAGCCCATAGGTTATTTATTTTGGGGACACGAATACACTGAATGTCGCACTCAGGGATCCGAAGGTAAAACGTAGTAGGGGAGAACTTACACATGATGGCACACAAAAATGACGACTCGGGACGAGTCTGTAAAAAAGGGAGGGGGTAGTGTTACGGCTGTGGAAATTCGCAATATACCATAAAGGGTCCTTAGATCAGTTATGACGCTAAGTTTATGTGCAGATAGTTCCCCACCGTTGTTTAAAGGGCTGCGACTCTGAGATAGCCATTTTTCTTTTTCTATTTCTATTTTTATTTTGAACAAACCTCCATGCAAGCAACACGCCGCGTTGAAAACCGTCGAATGAAAAAGGGAACCAAAAGAGTTCCGATGGGTGCGCGGATTTTTCCCGCCTGTTTCTCCGAGGAGTGTGACGGAGGCAGGGGAGGGCAGCTCGCCGCCGATTGGTGGATGAACAGCGTGAGGCGGTCGGGGTGAGGGAACGCCCCTTTTTTGGAAGCTTCCAGAAAGGAGGTGGAGCCAGAAGTGGGGTGGGGTGAAGGGCGGAGCCTCAGATTATAAAAGGGCGGACGCGCACGAGGATCGCTCTCTCTGGTCCATGAGCTCTCACCCTGTGGTCCATCATCCGCTCTCTCTGGACCATGAGCTCTCACCCTGTGGTCCATCATCCGTTCTCTCTCTGGTCCATGAGCTCTCGCCTTGTGGTCCATCATCCTTTCTCTCTCTGGTCCATGAGCTCTCGCCCTGTGGTCCATCATCCGTTCTCTCTCTGGTCCTGAAGCCCATTCTGCCCTTCAGTCTTTTCTTGTTCGGTCGTGGGTCGTGAAAGCACCAGCAGCAACGCCGGCGAGAGCTCGCTGACCACGCCAGGAGCCCAAGGTCAGGCGCGGCTACGCAAGGCCGTGGGGAGTCGACGTCGCGACCTGCCCACCGTTGCGCAGGTAAGACCCTCCGGTCTCACGGGACCCGTTCTGTCCTCCAGGTCCCGTGCCATAAAGGTTTACGAACCCCGTCTACCTCCCTGCCTATGGTGAGGGGTTTTTTTTGTTTTCGTATGCATGCTGTGGCGCAGTGTCCTGCCAAGTAGAAACTGTGTAAGTGTCTGTGCTTGTAAATAATAATCGTAGTCGGTGGTACTGCTTTTGCTTTTATGTGCCTGCACATTGCATGACTGCCTTGGCTGTATAATGTATATACGTGTGCCGCTTTAAATAAATGTCCTTGTGTGAAATGTGTCCCGTTCGTCATCTTTTTTCTTTTGAAAGTGCCATCTTGAATCACGGAATAAATTAGTAGAGGGTTTTGAACGCCCAGTAAAGAGAATCACATCCGCAGAGGTCGGCGAAAACATCGCTCGGTTATCACTAAAGCACGGAACGGACCGCTTAAGCGGTTCGTGTCCTAGGCCGACCTGCGGCGAGGTACGATTGCCCGGTCGACGACTCGTGCAGGTACTTAGGTAGGTCGAATTTGGCGAGAAACCCTATCTTGCGTGGGTGGGCAATTGGCACCATCGTGGTGAGGTAAAACCCCCACCCATGACTGGCTCCTGGCGGTAGTTCAAGGAGGGTCATGACTGAATTGTCCGTCCGGTGTGCGGCGCGGTTGCGATTAGAGTTATGCAATCGCTCCCACACCAGGCGGGCCAGAATTTGCAACATACATACATACATACAGTGTGACCAAATCAAGTATACATACAGTGTGACCATATCAAATGTAAATACAGCGTGACCATATCAAATATACATACAGGGTTTCCATATCAAATGTGCGTACAGTGTTACTCTATCAAATGTACATGCAGCATGACCATGTCAAGTACACATACACAGTGTTACCATATCAAATATATACATGCAGCGTGACCATATCAAATGTGCAGCATGACCATATCAAATGTGCGTACAGTGTTACTCTATCAAATGTACATGCAGCATGACCATGTCAAGTACACATACAGTGTTACCATATCAAATATATACATGCAGCATGACCATATCAAATATGCAAACAGTGTGACCATTTCAAATATACACACAGCGTGACCGAATCAAACATACATACAGGGTTCCCATATCAAATATACATACAGCATGACCATATCAAATATGCAAACAGTGTGGCCATAGTAAATATACAGTGTGGCCATAGTAAATATACAGTGTGGCCATAGTAAATATACAGTGTGGCCATTTGAAATATACAGTGTGGCCATATGAAATGTACATACAGTGTGGCCATATGGAATGCATATAGTGACCATATGAAATGTACATCCAATGTGGCCATATAAAATGTACATCGTGTGACCATATGAAATGTATATACAGTGACCATATGAAATATACATAGTGTGATGATATGAAATATACATACAGTGTAACCATATAAAGTGTACATAGTGTGACCATATTAAATATACATAGTGTGACCATATTAAATATACATACAGTGTAACCATATTAAATATACATACAGTGTAACCATATGAAATATACATACAGTGACCATATGCAATATACATACAGTGTAACCATATTAAATATACATACAGTGTAACCATATTAAATATACATAGTGCAACCATATTAAATATACATAGTGCGACCATATTAAATATACATAGTGTGACCATATTAAATATACATAGTGTGACCATATTAAATATACATAGTGTGACCATATGAAATATACATACAGTGTAACCATATTAAATATACATAGTGTGTAACCATATTAAATATACATAGTGTGACCATATGAAATATACATACAGTGTAACCATATGAAATATACATACAGTGTAACCATATGAAATATACATACAGTGTAACCATATTAAATATACATACAGTGTAACCATATTAAATGTACATAGTGTGACGATATGAAATATACATAGTGTGACCATATTAAATATACATAGTGCAACCATATTAAATATACATACAGTGTGACCATATTAAATATACATAGTGTGACCATATGAAATATACATACAGTGTAACCATATTAAATATACATAGTGTGACCATATGAAATATACATACAGTAACCATATTAAATATACATACAGTGTAACCATATTAAATGTACATAGTGTGACGATATGAAATATACATAGTGTGACCATATTAAATATACATAGTGTGACCATATTAAATATACATAGTGTGACCATATTAAATATACATAGTGTGACCATATTAAATATACATACAGTGTAACCATATTAAATATACATAGTGTAACCATATTAAATATACATAGTGTGACCATATTAAATATACATACAGTGTAACCATATAAAATATACATCGTGTGACCATATGAAATATACATACAGTGTAACCATATTAAATATACATACAGTGTAACCATATTAAACGTACATACAGTGTGACGATATGAAATATACATAGTGTGACCACATTAAATATACATAGTGCGACCATATTAAATATACATAGTGTGACCATATGAAATATACATAGTGTGACCATATGAAATATACATAGTGTGACCATATGAAATACACAGTGACCATATGAAATATACATACAGTGTAACCATATGAAATATACATAGTGTGACCATATGAAATATACATACAGTGTAACCATATTAAATGTACATAGTGTGACCATATTAAATATACATAGTGTGACCATATTAAATATACATAGTGTGACCATATGAAATATACATACAGTGTGACCATATGAAATATACATAGTGTGACCATATTAAATATACATACAGTGTAACCATATTAAATATACATAGTGTGACCATATTAAATATACATAGTGTGACCATATTAAATATACATAGTGTGACCATATTAAATATACATACAGTGTAACCATATGAAATATATACAGTGTAACCATATTAAATATACATACAGTGTAACCATATTAAATGTACATACAGTGTAACCATATTAAATATACATACAGTGTAACCATATTAAATGTACATACAGTGTGACGATATGAAATATACATAGTGTGACCACATTAAATATACATAGTGCAACCATATTAAATATACATAGTGTGACCATATTAAATATACATACAGTGACCATATGAAATATACATACAGTGTAACCATATTAAATATACATACAGTGTAACCATATTAAATATACATAGTGTGACCATATGAAATATACATACAGTGTAACCATATTAAATGTACATAGTGTGACCATATGAAATATACATAGTGTGACCATATTAAATATACATAGTGCAACCATATTAAATATACATACAGTGTAACCATATTAAATATACATAGTGCAACCATATTAAATATACATAGTGTGACCATATTAAATATACATAGTGTGATCATATGAAATATACATACAGTGTAACCATATTAAATATACATAGTGTGACCATATTAAATATACATAGTGTGACCATATGAAATATACATACAGTGTAACCATATTAAATATACATACAGTGTAACCATATTAAATGTACATAGTGTGACGATATGAAATATACATAGTGTGACCATATTAAATATACATAGTGACCATATGAAATATACATACAGTGTAACCATATGAATTGTACATACATTCAACCCCATGAAATGATATACCGTTTCCAGCTGTCAATATTTAATAATACCAGTCGGGCTTAATCAAAGTTCTTCATCATTGATAATGTTCAACACCAAAGATGTACTTACACTCCGAGTTTGTCTTCGAGCATTGCTTTGATGAAATCGTCCATGTTTAAAGCCATTTTGTGTTCTCTGTCCTTCGTAAAGCCGTTGGAAACGTGCGAGAGGAAGCCCGGTCCTGTAAAACGCAACAACGTAACCAAGCAACGCCTGGGATGACGTCACTTCCTGTTGTTATTATTATTATTATTATTATTATTTTTTTTCCACTCTCGCTCCACAAGCCGGGAAAGTAAAACTTGTCGTGAAAATACGAGTTCCCTTTATATAAGGTACTTCAACGCAGGAGGAACCCATGAGGCCAATCAAAGCCTTCGCTGGTATTACCAACCTGTGGTTGTTTATCCGTGCTCCATCCTTTTAAATACTGATCATCAAACAGGTGGCGGCTCGCACCATTTTTAAACCCGGTTCTCCCTTCTCACCCTCGCCCTCATCCTCATCATCCTCCTCATCCTCACCCTCACCCTCACCCTCACCCTCACCCTCACCCTCACCCTCACCCTCACCCTCACCCCACAAAGTCTGGTTAAACCTTCTTCCCGTGTCAGGTATTGAACTCCGTGTGATTGTTGTTGCTTCAATAAAACTCTTTTGAATGGTAATGGTAATTCACCAGAATATTATTTTTTTCAACCGCGACTCACACAAAATTATTTAATTTATTGAACGTTGACCTTTCTGTCGTTGTGGACCAAACCATTTGCCGGGGTGTGTTCCGTTACCAAGAAGCTTGCTAGCGCTTGCTGAGCGGCTTAAGCCTTCAATTCAAAACCGTTCGTAAGGAACGGCTGGCTCGCCAAGCGCTGCTTGGGAAGGCCGAAGTCACATTTGCCACGGAGGCCGTGGGGTCTCCAAAATCTACGGCCACGAGCAATTACTGTATAGGGCGGCCGCAGTATTTCCACGGCGACCCCTACGGCTTGTAAAAGATAGCCATACGGCGTAGGGCCACCCTGAGGCCACCTCAGAAACTGTGGCCGCCGCACGTTTCTCTCAATTCAGAGGGCGTACGGCCGCCGTATCCTCGTCGTAGAGCAAATGTGACTTAGGCCTAAATGAAGGTGTGGAACATGGTGAGTTTTTAGGATGATTGCGACTTTTTAATCTTTTTCAGGCAAGTATGCGGTATTAAAAAAACCTGTGTAATTTGGCCATTTCCTCCCCTATTCCATTCAACTTGGTGTCTATTCCCATGTTTTCTGAGGTGTTCTCTCAGGAAAATATCGCGTGAACCTTGGAGGAATAATAGTATGGAGGCGGTGTGGTGTTACGATCTTGAAGCCAATTCCGCCATCTTGGATCATCCATTGCCAGTGGTTGGCAGGTCGGCCGGAAAGCCACTTTCCCCGAATTTTTTTATCTCCGAAACTATGAGAGATAGGTGCATACATGCAACGAGGCGATTGCATTGCAGACCAGAGTTGGTGTCAAAGCCACCCAATGCTCGCCTGTTTATACAGTTATCGTTTTTAAGACGTCTAATAATATTTTTTATAATTCTTTAACAATTTTTTTTTGGGGGGGGGGGGTTGGAAATCACTTAAAACATGTAGAAATGCCAAAAAAAAAATTTTTTTCTCTTCATTTTTTTGGAGGGGTGGTTGGAAATCATTTAAAACATGTAGAAATGCAAAAAAATTTTTTTCGTTTTTCTCCAACAATTTTTTTTGGGGGGGGGACCAAGTCCAAAATCTAATGGCATGATCCTTGGACCATACCTAACCCCCCTCCCCCCACCAAGTTTCGTCGAAATCCTAATCACTTAAAACATGTAGAATTGCAAAAAAAAAAATCGAAATTTGTTGAAAAAAAAAAAGTTGCAAAAAAATTTATTTCTCTAAATTTTTTGGGGGGGGGGTGGAAATCACTTAAAACATGTAGAAATGCAAAAAAAAATTTCTAACAATTTTTTTTTTGGGGGGGGGGTTGGAAATCACTTAAAACATGTAGAAATGCAAAAAAAAGAAATCGAAATTTTGTCGTAAAAAAAGTTGCAAAATTTTTTTTTCTCTAACTTTTTTTTGGGGGGGGTTGGAAATCACTTAAAACATGTAGAAATGCAAAAAACAAATTCTCTAACAATTTTTTTGGGGGGGGGGACCAAGTCCAAAATCTAATGGCATGATCCTTGGACCATACCTAACCCCCCCACCAAGTTTCGTCGAAATCCGTTGAGTTTTTCCGTAATACAAAAAATTTAACATTTTTACGCTCACGCTCACGCTAATGCTCACGCCGGGGGTATCGCTATAGCTCTCTGTTCTTCGAACAGGTGAGCTAAAAAAACCGTAGGTCTCTACAACCCCCCTGTCCCGAGTTACCCCTATTTTACCCCCCAAAACGGCTTCCCGACTTTGTATGGTCGCATTGTCAAAAGTATTGGGGACATGGAGGGAAAACAAGTTTTGAAGTACACATTTAAGAAGAAAGACCAGGCAGTCGCAATGGATTCGAAGTCCAAAATCTCCATCGATGGTGAGGATGTTAGCATTGATCCTCTTCTCCTGTTTCAGAGGCTTGTGATGGTCAGCACACAGAAGGAAAGTATTCAGGACGCATTTGGCTATGAACTCTGTGGCTATCCCCCTGCTCTGTTTGAAAAAAAGGAACGAACTCTTGAAAGCTAATAAGCCATCGCTTGCTAACGCTCGATGGGACCTTGCTGGGGATCCTTCTGATGAACAGACACACATGGAGATTGCAACATTCCAATTTGTCCTTGATGGTGGAGCTCTTCTGCACAAGATACCATGGGAAACTGGGAAGACATGCAATGCTATCTGCCAAAATTATGTTGCTCATGTCAAAAGGTATGGAAACCCAGTCATAGTGTTTGATGGTTACCAGATTGGTCCAACTCCAAAGGATGGGACTCACAGAAGACGCATTGGTACCAAGCAGGCCCAAGGAGTTCAGTTTCATGAAAACATGCCTCTTCAAATGAAAAAGGATTAATTCCTGTCAAACAAAGAAAATAAGCAACGTTTCATAAATCTCCTTGGAAAGCATCTTGAAATGGCCGGCTGTGATGTTCATTATGCAAAAGGAGATGCTGATCTTTTGATAGTGAAGACGGCACTGGTAGTGGCCAAGAAAGGTCGGACCATACTGGTTGGCAGCGACACAGATCTCCTGGTTTTGCTTATCCATTACACAACTAAGAAGCACAAGAATATATACTTCCAGCCCCAGGCGAAAGCAGGTTCTCCCATCCGATACCTTGATATCAAGAAGCTGCAAAAGACTCGAGGTGAGAAAGTTTGCAGAAACATCTTGTTTCTTCATGCTGTTCTCGGATGTGATACTACTTCAAGGTTGTTTGGTCATGGAAAAGCTGTCGTTCTTTCATTGGCAAAGAACAGCCCATATTTTGTCAAGGCAGCTGAAGTTTTCAACGATCCGGGAAGATCAAACGAAGGAATTGCAGAAGCAGGTGAAAAAGCTCTGATGTGCATATACAAAGCAAATCCCGGGGTCATAAGGAACTTGGACATACTTCGCCATCAAAAGTACCTTGAACTTCTGGCCACCAAAAAACAAGTGGTCCGCCCAAAATCCCTACCTCCAACTCGGGCAGCTGCCAAGTATCACTTCTTGCATCTATACCATCAGGTGCAGACATGGAAAGGAGAAGAACTTAATTCAGAGACATGGGGTTGGAGGGTGCAAGGAGAAACATTATTTCCAGTGGCAAGTGACTTGGATTTCGCACCAGAAGAACTGCGAAAAGTAGTTAGATGCCGCTGCAAATCTGGCTGCCAAACCAAGCACTGCGGGTGTCAGCAACAAGGACTGCTCTGTAATCCAGCATGTGGGGAAGGCACAGGTGTAGGTGAGAACATGAGTGACCAAGGTAACAAGATGACTGATGATACTTTTTAATGTTTGTAACAATGCCGATTAAGGAAAAGGTATCCTAATCTAAATTAGGCCCTACCTCTGTGCGTGTGTGGGGTGGGGGGGGGGCAGACTGGTCCTCAGTTTGACCATGGGCATGGTTTAAAGGACATTTAAATATCAAATGTGACCTAAACAATAAATATTAATAGTGAAATTCAACATAGATGATTGAAGTTTGACCTAACCTAGTGTTTGTAACCTATGACCTATTTTTGCCAGGTCCCCTATATATGCCAGATTTTGGACACCCCCAGAAATCTATGTTCCACACCAGGAACTTCTTGGAATTTTTAATATGTTATTACATGTACTTAAAGAAGACAAATAAAAGTGGTTTCATTTTTCTTGCAATTAGTGTGACCTCCAACCTTATTTTGACTGGACTAATACTAATGTTTTAACTTCGGAAGAGTTCAGAAATCAATATTTTGTGGAATAACCCTGATTTTCAATCACAGCTTTCATGCGTCTTGGCATGCTCTCCACCAGTCTTTCACATTGCTGTTGGGTGACTTTATGCCACTCCCGGCGCAAAAGTTCAAGCAGCTCGGCTTTGTTTGATGGCTTGTGACCATCCATCTTCCTCTTGATCACATTCCAGAGGTTTTCAATGGGGTTCAGGTCTGGAGATTGGGCTGGCCATGACAGGGTCTTGATCTGATGGTCCTCCATCCACACCTTGCTTGACCTGGCTGTGTGGCATGGAGCATTGTCCTGCTGGAAAAACCCATCCTCAGAGTTGGGGAACATTGTCAGAGCAGAAGGAAGCAAGTGTTCTTCCAGGACAACCTTGTACGTGGCTTGATTCATGAGTCCTTCACAAAGACAAATCTGCCCGATTCCAGCCTTGCTTCAGCACCCCCAGTTCACCGATCCTCCACCAAATTTCACAGTGGGTGCGAGACACTGTGGCTTGTAGGCCTCTCCAGGTCTCCGTCTAACCATTAAATGACCAGGTATTGGGCAAAGCTGAAAATTGGACTCATCAGAGAAGATGACCTTACTCCAGTCCTCTACGGTCCAATACTTATGGTCTTTTGCAAACCTCAGCCTGGCTCTTCTCTGCTTCTCATTGATGAAGGGCTTTTTTCTCGCTTTGCACGACTTCAGCCCTGCCCCTCGGAGCCTGTTTCGAACCGTCCTCGCCGTGCACTTCACCCCAGCTGCCCTTTGCCATTCTTTTTGTAGGTCACGTGATGTCATCCTACGGTTGTTGAGTGACATTCGAATGAGTTGGCGGTCATCCCGGTCAGTGGAAAGTCATTTTCACCCTCTGCCAGTCTGTAGCTTTGTTGTCCCCAATGTCTGCTGCTTGACCTTGTTCTTATGAACCGCCATCTTTGAAATTTTAAGGATGGAAGCAACGTGACGCTCACTGTATCCCTCTGCCAGTAAAGCCAGAATTGAACCCTTCTTTTCCTCACTCAAAACTTTTCTTTTAAACTCTTTTGGCATGGTCAATAGTTATTTTTTTGATTCCAATTACTTTTGATGTACTACTACCACTGTTTTTGCCATCCAGCTGGTCCTATTGCAAGAGGATAGTGATGGACACAGCAGTGTTTTTTTATACTTTTCCTTGTTAAATAAGATTTGGTTCAGGTGATAACCTAATCAGTACCTCACTAAGTATAATGAGGTGTGCCTGTGTTGCAATTCAACAGACACTGGAATGGAATGGCTGCCATACATGGAGAGATGCTGATTTAAAAAATTTTTGGAGTGGTCTCTTATTTTTTTTCCCCGAGCTGTATATACATATATAAAATCAATTGCATCACCCACACACTCAATACTTCCCCCTGAGCTGGCTCAACGCCGGCGAGTGTGTCTGCCTCAAACACACAGATTCATCCCATCTCATCTTCAATTATCCTCCCATTCCTCCTTTCAATGGTACACCGAATCTTGTGGCAAGTTAGTTGTTCTGAAATAACTTGCCTTCTCTTCCTGGGAGGATAATCCAACCGAAGGTAATCTCAGTGCATGCCATAAAGGTCCACAACTGTGTTCACTCTCAAGAGAGCCAGAAAACATCTGTTCAACCTCAATGATGAACTTTCAAAACTTGTCTCCCTCCCCTAAAACCTGGTGGCAACATGTTGAGTCCATCTCTGGAGTATGCTCCCCTTCCATCCCTTCAAATGGCACCACATCCGGCTCCACTCATGAGGAGGCTGCGCGCTTCAATTCTGTGTTTGCTCCAAAATCTTGTCCCCAACCCCTCTCCATCATACCCGTGTTCCTGGAGTCTGTCTTTCACATCTGAGAAGGTGGAGAAGGTTCTTTCAACCCTCGACTATGACTCAGATACTGGACGAGATGGCATCAACTCTCGTGTCCGAAAAACCTGTTCTGCTGATCTTGCACATCCTCTCTCTGTCCTTTTCACTAGATCTTCTTCCATACACTTGGAAATCCACCATCACTGCACGACCTTAAAAAAAACAGCAAAAACTGAGCCCCTTAACTACAGCAGGGATCATACGGGCAATTTCCAGTCTGTCACATTTTGTCACGTCACAAAAAAAATCGTTTTGTCACAAAGAAAGTCCATTTTGTCACGTATATGTTGGGGGTTTTAGGGGCACAGATTGGACAAGCCAGGATCACTTTTTAACATTCTTTTAATTCCAAACAACTCAACATTCTCGTAATTCCACAACGTCGCTTATTCTGTAATACCGGGGTACCAGTTCATCGGAAAGCTCGGGAGGAAAGTGCTATTTCTTTATCTTCAGGTTATTCAGTTCTTTATTGGCCCCATCTCGCATTTTTTTGGCATTCTGGATGGTAGCATTCACAGCCGCAACTTTGGTGACCAAGTTCTCAGATTCTCCCTTCACTGCATTGTCGAGCATCGTCATGCCCTCCGCCAACAGTGCTTCAGCCCTCCTTTTCTTGGCCAGAATTTGAACCTCCTGCTGAGAGTCGTTTGGAGCAGCTGCTTCCGCTGGTCGTTTTGTGGCCCGTCTCTCCCGTTCAATTCGCGTCATATACGCCGACCTTGCTTTCTGAGTGTTTGATATCGGTTCCTCCGAATAAGGCAGCATCTGTGGTTTGTTATGAAATCTCTTCATATACGAACTTACTGTCCGCAAGCCATTGATGCGAGGCATAGCGAGCCGGGTGCGATGAGATGTGAGCAATAGTTTGTTCTTACTGAACCCCTTCTCAACATCGGCATTGCCATGATTCAATGTGAGGGCTATCCGAACCAATGTCGTCAGATTGGCGTATTTCAACTGACCACTAGGTCTTTTCATATTACCGACTCTGTACCAGTACACATCAACTCTTCCATTGACATTTCCCGCATTGGCGTCCATGTTGTCCTCATCCGAATCTTCGTCTTCGGAAGTGCTGACCTGTGGATTACCGGTGTACCAGTCTTCCGGTATGTCCCCGCTCAAGTACTCCAACCACTCATCAGATACTGCGTTAATTTTATCTCTCGAGAACATTTTGATGCCAACAGCAACACGATTGATGACTTGCTAAGCTGATTCTGACTTCCGAGTTAAAGGATGAAGAACTTGTAGGTCAAGCAAGAGCTGGTTGTCCATTGGGAATATTTTGAGGAGCTTACCGATTGCCTCTGAATAAAACAGTTTGGCTCTCTTGAAGAAATCCAGATAACTCCCCTCGGATATCCTTTTGGGTTCTCTCATGGCTTTTATCGCCCGTGAAGCCGCTTCTCCGATGTCCACTTTTGGAAGCCAGACATCGCGATTCATTGGATCGATGCTTCCAAGTTGCTTTCCAGTCTTACGACCAATAGCTCCTTCGGTCAGGGTGCGTCGCCTTAGTGATAGGATCAGTGTGTTCATTTCATCGTAGAGAATGTGGATGAGCAGGCCCTCGCTCTGTATCAACTTATTGAAACGGTTGAACATTGACGGGACGGATTTCATGAATAGCAGTTCACACTTGAGAAGCTTGTTACTCAAAACACCGCAGATCCTCTTGATTCCGTCGTTCTCCCTCTCTTTGTCAGTAAGAGTTCTGAGAAAATGCTCTGTCAAAGCCGGAAGTTGCTCCATCAGTCTTTCTGTGACGTCTTGCAATATCGTCCATCGCGAAGACACATGGCAGAGAAAGACGTGTCCTTTAATGCCCTTGGATTTCTGCACAGCCTCATAGTCTTCTCTCCTCGCAGCTGAGTATTTGAAAAGATAGAATACGTCAATACCTATAGTTTCGATCTCAGAGCCGAATTTTTCGAATGCACAAGAAAAGGCGTTGTGGCTTTTGTGCAAGTTGCACGTGCCAATGTTGATCATTTTCGGATTGATCTCTTCCAAAGCCTTTTTCTGCAGAGATTTCATGACATTCGGTCCATCGGACGAAATTTGCAACAACTTGTCATGGTACAGACCGCTGAGAGATCGAACAATGTTGTCCTTGAGTTTAGTAGCATCAGCATGACCCATCTCAAACCACTCCAGATGTTCTACACGAACATGATCACTCTTTGCTGGCCAGTAACAGACGATCACATCAAACTATCTCTAATGTTTAGCAGTTGTTGCCTCATCAACCTGAATACTGTATGCTGGAGCAAAGTTCCTAATTTCATTTTCAATTAGAGTATGTATATATGGCCCCATTCCATCCGAAACGAAGTACGCTGTCTTGTCTGAAGCGCATCGGAACTCCTTCGCGATCTTCGAGTCAGGAAACATCGCGATCATTGAATCTTAGAGTCTAAAGGACAAATTATTTACTGAAACATTGGCACACCACATCGTTTCTGCATCGGTCACATTGTTATTTAAGCTCCTCTTTTGCCAGTCTTCCCGTCCATCGTCAGCACCCATGCTGCCACGAGCAAAACAGGTCTGTATATTCCTCTGCGTATCCACTAGTCACTTCAATTTTCGATAATCACCCAAATTGTTTTGTCTTCGCTTGATATGTGTACCAGTCTTGGAATGACGGATAAGCTGGTCCTTCCCCCTCTGAGCAATGCTCACGATCTCCTGACAAAGAAGACAGCGGACGGAGTAATCGTCATGGGATTTCGCCCAGTTTTGTATAGGGTCTTGATTGGAGTCCTCCCCATCCAACATGGACACTTTGGAGGCGGTGTTCCTTTTACTCATGATCGACAGCTGAAAAAAAAAATAGAAACCCTTGTGAGGCCTGACAAAATAATTATATGTGGTCATGTAGTGTACTTCAACCACAACTGAAGTGTAACACCCATAATAATGTTCAGCAATTATTGTTCAAGCCTTATGTTCTTTAGTGTTATTGATGAAAGAAATCAGTCTGGGTGTTGCTGTGCAGAAATTAACGAAACATGTTAGCAGCGGATTCACGTCGTCTGATAAAGCAAGTTCTGAGCACGAAACATCATTGGAATTCAAGGACCACAAAAATGCTCCGAATTTCATAATGCATCTCTATTTCCTGCTTTGTGCTATGACTACGTGATGCCCCCACTTTTCGAGGACGACCGTCCCATCTAAAGCGGTTACATGATCACATACAGCATAGTCGATCACTCTTGTCCAGTTTGATATCATTCCTTTCTAAAAAGGAATATTTGTAACCAAGAACTCTTTTAGCTCCCGGAGTTTCCCGTTCCAGTGTAAGCAAATAGTATTGTTAACTGAACAGTGTTAATGTAAAGAATCCTGCGGTACAAGTGATAAACAAAGCGCAAAAATGAACAAAACTTGACGTGAGAATGTGTGTTGATTTTACTTCTCACCTTGCTGATGATGACCACCGATAAAAAGTTAGCTCGAGAAGGATAGTCATCGTGATATATCTGGTACAAAGATGGCGCGGACAAAACTTTGTCAAATGCGCCACAGTTCTCTCAACACCGTCACATGAAAACCTAGTACGTCACATAAAATCTGTTTTGTCACAGAATGTTGCAGTTTTTATGGCTTTTGTCAAATGTCACAAAATATCACGCCGTATGATCCCTGCGACAGACCCATCAGCTCGGTCATGGAATCCATCATCGCAGTTTATCTGAAATCCTTTCTTTTCTCCAACCTCGTCTCAGATCACCATTTTGGTTTCAGACCAGGTCAATCCACCTTGGAAGATGCTGCTTTGAATCACGCAACAGTGGATGGAGGCCCTCAATGTCAGACGTAAGATCAGGGCCGTCTCTTCGGACACATATATCATGCTTTCGATACAATCTGGCATCCTGCCTTACTCTCCAAACTCTCTGCCTCTGGAATCCAAAGTAAACTGCACATTTGACTTACTGACTTCCTTTACTCTCGCAGCCAACATGTGGCACTCAATGAAATCCTTTCATTTCCTCTTCCTGTCTCAGCTGGAGTTCCCCAAGACAGTGTTCTAGGCCCAGTCCTATTCCTCATCTTCCTCAATGATCTCTCCGACTCTCTTGAACATCCTATCTCTGCTGATGACTCCACCCTCTGCAGTGACATCCATCATCCTTCAGACTCTTTCCTCCTTCAGACCTTAAAAATAAAATAACATAACATAAAATCAAGCTGGTCAAACGCTTGGAATGTCATTCAATCCTAACGAATCTCACACTCTGACCTATCTTTCTCTGAAAGAACTGTCTAGCAAACACTGCTCTCTACTTTATTAACGAGGAAGTTCATTCAAACTCCAGGGTCACACTTTCAGCCACTATCTTTCTTGGTCAAACCACATTGCAAAGTTGGCCCCCAAAGCCAGTCACCAACTGGGCATTCTCAGTTGTGCAATGTCCTTCGTTGGCACACCTGAACTCCTATCCACCGACAAGGATCTTCATCCACAGCCTGATGGAGCACTGTTCTCCCCTCTGGGCTGGCTCCCCTGCCTTATCTTGGTCACCCTGATGACGTGGTAACCAAGGTCTTCAAGATAACTGAAATTTCCCACGATGAAGATGAGTCTACAGGCCAATGACTTTGCCATCACAGACAGGTCGGTGGTCTCTCTGTCTTGCACCCTCTGCTCTTTCCGTGCTTTGTCTACCCCCCCTCCAGGTTTCTGCACAGCTCACACGGTCCACCATCAACCCCCTTCTGGTGAAACTACCTCAATCCAGGATCACTGCTCACCTCCACTCATTTGTTTCTCTTGTTCTTTTCCCCCCCTGCTTATCAACTCAACCTCCACATTCTCTTCAGTTGCATCCTTCCCTCCAGGTCTTCAAGGCAGCTGTTCACCACCATCTCAGATAGCTCCAATCCAAAACCATGATCTTTTCTTCCCTCGTTAACCCACCCCAATCCCTCCCTCCTCCAAATTTCCAGTCCCCCCCCCCCATATCTTTCTTGTCCACTCCACACCTCCTCCCTATCCCCACATACATTGTTTGTCCACCTCCCTGTCTTGGCCTTTGGTTCTGCTGGTGGTGGTCCCCCCCCCCCTCTTTCTGCCGTTCCTTTTGTCCTGATCCATTCAATGTTCTCGTACTAGCTCTTCCACAAGCATCAACGATGTATACAAAAAAAAAGTCAAAATAAAGATCATAGATTGACCATGTGAGATGATGTGCCATGGCTCTCTTAGGATGGTGCCTGTGATTAGCTCAAATTACCTAGTCACGTCCATTGGTTCTTCTGATTACATAAAGCATCAGGAGGTTTAATGGAGAGGACTTGAGATTTATTGTCTCCATTGATATCCAGGAGGAATTGGTAATTTGTTTGTGCTTTGTTCGTTTGGGGTGCTGGCTCAAACTCTGCTTACTCTTGGAAAAAGACATCGTGGGATTTTTGACGTCCACAAATTAAAAGGTACCTGACAGGACACCCAGTTTAATGGCCATCGATGGCCAAAGGACTTTGTGATGCAGCACAATGGCATCAGCCAGTGTTTTCATTTAAAACGTGGCATCAGCCAATAGGGGCCGAGCATCATATTCAAACCGCTTTGTATTACACTGTAGAGTCATGACATCACGGGAAGAATGAGATCAGTAAAAAATAAAAATGATACAACATTGAGGCTTCTTTTTCTTCTTCTTCTGTCATGTGCAGCACAAAGCTGCGGGGTAGCATCATTGGCTGAGGGTGTGGCTGTGCTACTGATGCAATGCCCTCTGTAGGTTAGGCCAAGAATTTCGAATTTGGCGATGGTACCGGCGATAGCTCGCTTACTCTTCACAAATGATACAAACCAAGGCTCAAGGAAGAGTGAGGAGACAGACAGAGGGCAAGAAGACAACGAACCAAAAAATGGGGCAACAGTTGGACTAAAGGGAGGGAAAGAGTGGACAGAGGAGAGCAGGAAACCTGCACAAGTAAGAAGGTCGAGTAAGGTATGGTTAATGGGAGTAGAAAAGATCATGGGTACGGGTGGGAGCGGACCTGAGATGGTGATGCACTATCTGCTGGAGCCCTGTGATGGAGCAGCCTCAGAAATTATAAACCACTGCAAAAATGTTAAATTGTGTATTCCTCGTTACGATTCGAGTTGATTAAACCATTCCCAAGTTGTTTACACCTTGAAAAAAAAAATAAAACAAATCAATCAAATCCAGGTATTTGGTAAAACCTCACACCAAAGGCTCTCAAACGAATTTACAGGTATACCATCCAACGGCCTTCATCGACTTGCCCAATAGTAATAATTTTTAAAAAACGACAAAAGGAAAGATGCAAAATCAGTACAAAAATTTATTTAGGATCGAGAATTTAGAAATACAGACATTTACAACTCCGAAAGCACCAGATGGGACTACGGAAGGGTTGTTTTCAATGACAAGGCAAAAAATAAAAAACAAAAAACATAAATAAAATGCACCAATCATCTTAAAGGGAATAATAACGAGCCTTCTTAAGACGTAACTAGTTTGTACATCTCAATGATAAGTTTTTTAAACGATGATAATGGCAAAATAATAATCCATAAACACTCTCAAAACATGGACCCACCAACAAAGGCCTCTGTGGTTCAACAATTTGTTGATGTGGTTCTGCCTGTCTCTCTGTCTCTCGGCACCAAATTTGAGTATTCCCACCTTGTGGGGTAGGCCAGGGAACAATTTCAGCCAATGTCTTTCACCAACAGCACAACGTCCCTCCAAAGGACGGCACACGCATTGATGCCTTGCCCTGCATGCAAAACACCAGGGTGACAGCTCATAGCTGGGTAGGGATTCGAACCCAGGCTATACCTCTCGGCTATCCTGCAAGCCCACCTGTTGTACGTCGATACGATAACGATGCAACCAGAATGCAGATTTCAATGTAAAAAAAAAAAAAAATTCCTTTCCAAGGTTTCTTTGGGTCAACAAATGCTCGTCAACTGGGAAAAGCAATGAAGCAAGCAGCAGAGCTTAGTCATTTATACTGCCCCATGCTCAGCAGGTAGAGCGAGTGATAGGACAAATCACGGGGAGACTCGGGATGGCCTTACCAGCTCGCACTGAAGGCGGCTCTGGTCCGGCTCGGGCCTTGGTACGAATCGCAGTGAAACCAACCACCTCTCCAAAATAGATCGATCAGAACCTTAAAAATAACTTTTAAACCACTTTGTACTTTTCATTTTTTTTTCAAAAAAAAACCTAATCAACAAAGGATGAAAAACAGACTTCCCTTTGAAGGCAATCCAGAGGTGAGTGGTGTGTTGCAGGAAAATGTTGAGTTGAGAATTTTAATTTACAAATATTTACAAATATCAACAAGCGTTTAAAAAAAAACAAAAAAAAAAACACATCATTAAAAACAAACAACAAAGCAATAAAAAAACAATAACGTAAACAATAGGGCAGCAGAGCAAATTCGTTAAGATATTAATGGCGGATCAGACGACGCGAGCGAACACGGACTCAACAAGCAAGAGCACACAGAAAAAGAAAAAAAAACAAAACATGGTGGGTTACGAAATGATACAGTTCTTGCCCTTTTGCCGTCTCTTTTTATCCCCAATGGCGTTCGCTTTGGCTGCCAATGATGCTCCTCGACCGAAGGCCACGGGGATGATGTGAGGGGGCAGTTTGCTCGGAAGAGTCGCGTGTGGAATAGGCCGTCCCAGGAAATATCCATCCTCTTCAGAATCGGACGACGACGAAGAGCAGGTTGAACAGCAACCATCGGAATCCACGGAATCGTCCTCAAAGAAGTCGAGGACGTTTCGGTTCGGGAACCTTTCGACGGTGATGTGATTCTGAGGCGCGTATATTGGCCTGGCACGAGGCCGGCCACCTTCTCCAGGTTTGCCGGTCCTTTGCTGCATCCTCTGCTCGTACTCTTCGTGCGTGTGCACCTCAGGCTCTTCCTTAAAGTGACATCTCCGTTGCTCAGATACGGCCAGTCGGTTCAAAGCGTTCTCGGAGCGCGATTTACGTGATTTTCGGGAGTGGTGATGGCCACGGTGATGCTGATGGCGCCCTTCCTCGGAGTCGAATGCACGCCGTCGGAGACGTTCGCTCAGTGGCGGGCGACACGCCATCGCGGGAGGAGATGCAGGCACTTCGGCGGCCTCCCGACCAATTCTGGCTTGAATGCGAGGCTGCGAGAGCGATCGACGGACAGGGCCCAGCATCCGCTGCCGAATGCTATTGATGGGTTCGCTTTCCACTGCTAGATTGAGGCTTGAAATGGAATCGGTGCTTTGGTACCGGATGGCCGGGTACAGCGAACAAGGAGTATTGAACTTTTCCTTCTTGCAGTTCACTTCCTTGATTCCGTGTGGGATATTCAATTTTGCATGCTTCTCCGTGGACTTGTATTCCACATCCACAGTCAAACCTGGTAAAGCACACAAATCAACTTATCGAAAGTACAGGAGACTTATCTTTGACACGTGCAATTTGTCTCATTTTGAGCAGAGTTCGAGCATTTTACGCCAGGAATCACGGAAGACGCAAGGTCCCCCACGGACCGTGCTTTGATCCGATTTCCTGTTGGAAGATGGCTATTGTCTGAGCTTCCTCAACCAGACATGACACTTACAGACCAGGAAGAGTTCAAATGTACATGCGGTCAAAACTTCACTGAACTCCTACGTAGAAGTGGAACAATTTGGATCACGACTCAAAAGTTTTCTTACTCTGGTGAAATCTTTTACATCTACGTATCGGATGGGAAAGCTGACTTTATGCAAGGGTGGCATGTTCCACAGCACAGCACCAATTCCTGAACTCCAAAATTTCATAAGAAACAAAATAAAAGAGCACAACATCGAAAGGGATTTTGGCTGTGGATGAAATGTGAAGGACAGCTTTGCGCGTGATCGAATGACTAACAACGCAGTACGCGCAGATATTCTAAAAACAAACGTTCACCGACATACTGTACTCTCCTACGTTCACCAACAAACTACACTCTCCTTTATGCGAACAATTTTCACGAAAATTATTTGCTCAAGCATCTAAAAAGGCACCCGGACCAAAAAAAAAAAAGTGCCGAGCACTACCATACCGATTCTGGGGAACTAAGTTCCACCGAGCACTACTCTGATTCTGGGGAACCAACAAGTGCGACTGAGCATTGCTCTGCCGATTTTGGTGAACCAACAGAGTACAGCGCACTAGTTTACTGATTTTGGCGATGAAAGTTCCACCGAACACTATTATACCGAATCTAGCAAACCTCTGGCGAACCACCAAATCGTACCAAGCACTACTCGACCGATTCAGAAATAAATAGGATAAAAGACGTCGCAGAAAGAGCGCAGCCTTTCCTGTTGGTTTGGAAATCTGTAAGCTTCTCGTTTAATGCTATCGGTGCTTGGCTGTCCCTTGAGAAGTTTTTCGATTGGTTATTATTTTAATAAATTTCATCTGAGACTAAACGTCTTCATGAGAGCAAGGCAACAGCAAGTCGAGCACATACTTCTCCAAAGTTACGAATTTGTACAAGTGTACCAGGATTCCATTTAAATATTCAAATTTGTTATCATCATCAATTGACCGGCGCACCGATATATCGACTGAATATGTCACTCAAGTCTGTCACTACGGAGGTGAGTCCAATGGCTTGGAGGGGGGGGGGGGCGGTAAAGCTTTCTGTATAGCATTAGAGTACAGGTAGAAAAATGTCCTTCATCAACCAACCTGTGATGTTGGAAAGAGATTCCATCGAGCCGTGTAGAGCACAATGTGGATTTCTCGTTCCTTCTGGCCGGCCCCAGGTCCCAACATGAGGAAGCTGAACCTTCAAGTGCTGGAAGTGGTTGCACTTCTCACCTTCTGAGCAACCAGCAGCCTCTGGGACACTTACGAGTCTGTCTATTGACTTGGTGCCCATGTCTGTGTGGAAGTAAGAGTCCGGACTAGTGTGAAGTTTTGGGGATTCGTGCTTTGCCATGCGCTGTGGTGAGTAATGGCCCGCTCTCTCGATGAGGCCTAGCAGCGACGATGGGCCCTCTGCCTTAATTTCATCACGGAGTTGCTTTGCCAAGCTCTGCAAAGACTCACTCGGGATGATAACTTGGTGAGGCATCTCTTCACGAACATTATCTTTCTTTTGAAGCTGCACATGATCTGAAAACGGCAGGTAGGTTGTTGGACTCGATCTCTCCAAACTCGAGTCCACAAAGGATCCTGGGGATAAATGAAAGGCCGTTCGTTTCCCACTTTCCGACAGCCCATACATCGAGCTTTCAGAGGCGTTTTCGAGGATGAACGGCGTCGGGTCGAGGCTGTAGGCCGTTGGTTTGGGTTGCGACGCCTCGGATCCATTGCGGAAACTGCGGTGAGAGTCACGAGAGCGTGCACTCTGGAATGCCGAATCTGCAGAATCCGAGGCATTCCCATCATCTCCCAGGCTGCAGGCCTTGGAGCAGAAAATCTGACCCTGTTGTGGAAGGAAAGGAAATCCCAGCAAGGAGCTCTTGCAGCGTGCACAGCTGAAGCATTTGTCTCGTGCATGCCAGTGTTGTCCTCCATACGTCACCCGCTCTTCCTCCAGGCCTTAAACAAATGGAAGCACAGTAAGGAATCAGCAACAATTGCCAGATTTATTTATTTATTTATTTATTTATCTTTGTGGAATCACAGAAACTTTCCTCTGTCATGCTTTTCATTTGACAGGGTGGTGCAGAAACAGAACACTAACCTTTGAACTCTCTCGACCGGGTTTGATTCCTGACTGCAAACTGCCCGAATGGTCCTTTGCGTGCATTGCGTTGCATCACAAAGTGCACCGTCCATCGAAAGGACGTTAAGCTGTGTGCCCTGTCGACTCGGATTGGTTGGTGGACATTAAAGATCCCACGGTGTCTTTGGGGAATTGCAAGCGAGTTATTGCCACGACTCTTCAACGACAAATTCCTGCCCTGGTTACCACTGTGAAGGCGAAGGCAAACTACGCAGTGTGATGCTCGGCATGAGACTGCTTTGGCTCACTGGACCTGTCTTCGGGCAGAACACAAAAGACAGACAGACAAGTTTTTTTTCACTGACTTGCAGAGGTTGTGGGGTTCAATCACCAAATCACTTTACGGAGGGGGAACATTTGGTCTAACCCCGGACTGCTTCTGGGCTGCTTGTACTCTGTCCAGGTGTTTAAGTAATTACTGAAGTTTTATTGATAAATGACGGCAAAAACTGATGACTGTGGGTTTTATCCAGATGTTCGGCGTCGAACCCCGGACCAAATCTCATGCTAACTGCTCCACCAAAAAAAAGGATTCCTCAAAATTTGTTGAGGCAATGCAATTTAAGGATACTGTAGTATGGGACATTACATCCAGGTATATCAACATCCCACTAAGAATGGCTGTTCAGGCTCTAGAAAGTAGTCATAAGCTTTAAGGGCAGCTGATAAAAGCTGGCAAACGGATAGTAGTTGAGGTTATCGCTAACTTTTCACAGGTGACTTCTTGAAGAGTTGCAATTTGCTCTTCGGACTGTGCCACCTGTAGAGTAGGCCAGGTAACATTGCCTAACATCTGTATGAAGGTCATGGGTTAGCCAGCTCGGTTTTACAACAATTCTCCGTGGACGAGCTAACATTCCTGAAGATCTATCGGTGCGCGTGGATTGGGAGCAGGATGGACATCTTTAGCAGTAGGATGCCGGAAATGAGATGCTTGGAGTTATTTTACAGGCCGTGGCTCGGATTGGCCAACACGCTCCTAAAACCGAATGCTATGGAAGATTTTTCACTTCAAAATACAAGGTGTTGCCTTCTTCCTGAAATACGTAAATCAAAAAAAGATTGGGAAGCGAGCGCTGTCGCACTGCACGGACTTTCATCACCTCCCGCCAAAATAAATAGCCCTTGTGCAATTTGATTGTGGATGCCTTGTTATCTCATCATCATTTTCAGAAATATTCAATTCCATTGCTTAAATCGTGACCTGGTCCGGTGGTCGGGCTTGGATTTTGCTGATGGTGATCATCCTGAAGAGTTGCTGGGAAGCTCCACCCTCCCCTATCCTGAAATCCCTCTCTCCCCCGCCCACACCCCGATCAACAAAGGTGCGAGAAATTCTGAACATGACAAGCAGAGTGGAGTGAAAAAAAAACCCAACTCACCGATGTGCTGATAGCAGGCGATGCACGGCACGGTGTGCCGCACCTGGAAGCACGAGCAGCAGAATGGACGGCCGTCTTTCATGATGTAGCGCTGGCCACCAAGCACGATCTGGCACTCGACGCAGCTGAAGTGCGCGATGTGCCAGTGACGACCTTCGGCTTCTGTGCATTCATCGGCGAAGATTATCTGTCGGACGAGACGCAAGCTCACCTGTCGGTTTCTAAACCGCGGCCACAGGTAAAAGACCCTTTTGGTTCCACGGTATTCTTATCGCAATCATATTTTGCTGCGAGAAGAATGCCAAGCTGGGGAAATGCCAGTGAAGGCTTGGATTCCAAGTCTGGCAGTAAGAAGTTAAGGAAACAACAGAACATCCATCACAGTTCATCTTAATGGTCCTTTCACAGCCCACTTATCTTACGGTCTTCGCAGGAAAGTGGATCCATAATTGCTTCAGGCTGCGTGTGGGTCTATTCAAAGCAACTAATATGGTGCTTGCAACACAAGCGGCAAAATTCCGGAGTCTTTTTGGCAATGATAACCAAAGCGGTTAGAGGACGATTTCGAATGTTCTGGAAAAGATTAACAAGACCCACATCAACCAAGACGCGTCCCATGTTGGCTTGCTTTAGTCACTCCGATGCGGCCTGTTTTCAGGCTTCCATGACCGGTGCGTACGACGACGACGTCCAATTCACTTGTAGAGATGTTAAAACCACTCGGGGGCGATGGTGTCGCTGTGGAAACATCGCGAAATGGAACACAAGTGGTAGAAGAAGCAGCTGCAGAACAATCTTGCGGTTCATGGCATTTTTTTTTAAATTTTTTAGCCCTGTCTGCCCGTTATGGAAACCTGATATCAAATCAGGTCAAGTGATGTCAGAATTTAAATTAAAAGGGACATGACATCATCCCTGGCCTTAATGACCTCTGTGCTGTTTGCAATTTCAAATAGTTCAAAACTACATTCATTTTGGTAAAAGCACTCTTTGCCTACTGGACCCTCTCTCGGATGCAAGCAGGAAATGATGAAACAATCGATGAACTTGAGTCAAATGACGAGGGCATTATGTGTACAGTGTACAAATACATACAGTACGGTGGATTTGATTTGAACTCGAGATCTATATCACGAGGCAGTGCTCGGATTCGAACGACGAGTGGACCCAACCAGAGTGCGTGTGCGAGTGCACACTCACACACCTATACCTGCCTAAAAGCCACAGCCATTTGCACAATGTATTCTCGATATCACCAAAAGGTTGCTGAACATGTTAAGATCATGCAAAACTAGCGTTCTTTAAAAGCTTCCTTGGTCCCAGTAATGGCTGAGAGACATAGACGTGGATCTTAGTGCCTGGCAGGATGGTGCACAGGTAGCACACTTACCTTTGGGCAGTCTGTAGTCTGGGTTTGATTCCCGACCTGACTATAAACTGTCGGATTATTGCTTTGTAGGCAGGAAGTTACATCAGAAAGTTCAGCATCCGAAGGATGGATGTTAAACTTGGCGTCTCGTCTGCTAGCATTAGTTGGTTGATCTTGAAGACCCCACGGTCTCCTTTGCAAATAGGTGAGCCAACACCGGTACCCTGAACAAATGAGAAATTTCTGTGCTAACCTATAGGGGGCACTGCATCAGTGGCACACTTTTGCACCTAGCAACTGTGAAAAAAAACAACGTTTTTTTAAGAAGAAGAAAGAACCCATGTGCTACCCTGGTAGTTGAAATCTTTGCTCAAAGCCAAGACCTCATCGGCATTAAAAATCTAAATAAAATCAAAAGGAAGAACATTGGAAGTTGACATATTCCAGGAATTATATTAATAATGAGCAGTTTTTGGAGCAGTTGTTACCTCGGGCTGAACAGGAAAAAAAAATTAATAAATAGGAACACGTGTCCTGAAGCTCACCTGGATCAGGAGCAACAGTCACTCAAACTGCCTGCAGACCCCCTTGGACCCTGATATTTTTTTAATGCCATGAACAAACTTTGGTACGACATGGGTGATGAAGGTTGTGGTCAAAAGTTTCATGAAAATCATGGCTGTAGTTTTCGGAGAAGAGAGGAGAGACCTTATATTTTTTTTGGGGGGGGGGTTGTCAAACCTCGCCCCAGAGACCCCCTTAATGAGCGCAGATTTTGATGAGGTCAATACTTCTTTGTTAGGCATCAGATATGAAGCTTGTGCCCAGGTTTCATCAAAATCGTGTTTGAGACCGAGGTGTTTACAGACTGACTGACTCACTCACCGACAGACACTGCTCAATCGCATAAGCTCACCTGTCTAAAGTCCAGGTGAGCATAAAATGGGTGGTGCTTAGAGTGCGAAACCAATAAGAACAAGAGTGCAAGTGAGCACAATATACGCCCGAACAAGAAGGTATATACAGAATTGTGCTACGAGATGGAAAACAGCATCCAGGTTGCCGTGGCAACCACTTTAGACAACGAACGTATGTCGCGACACACCGTCTCCACAGTCTGTACCTATGTACCAAATATGAAACGTGAAAGTTGAAAACTTTGGGAGTTAGAATGCGGACAGGAACGGACGGACGGACATACAGACAGACGGACGGACGACCGGTATCACATAATACGCCCCGACATATATATATATATATATATATATATATATATATATATATATATATATATATATATATATATATATATATATATATATATATATATATATCGTATAAAAAGGGTTGGTGCAACAGAAAAAACGGGCGGTGCTTTATCGAGAGCTGAACCAACAGGAAAAGAGGAGGTGTATTATCAAGTACTCAATCAACAGGAAAAGAGGAGGTGCATTATCAAGTGTTCAACCAACGGGAAAAGGAGGTGCATTATCAAGTGTTCAACCAACAGGAAGAGGGGCAGTGCTTTATGAAGTGCTCAACCAACACGAAAAGAGGAGGTGCATTATCAAGTGCTCCACCAACAGGAAAAGGGGCGGTGCTTTATGAAGTGCTCAACCAACACGAAAAGAGGAGGTGCATTATCAAGTGCTCAACCAACAGGAAAAGAGGAGGTGCATTATTAAGTGCTCAACCAACAGGAAAAGAGGAGGTGTATTATCAAGTGCTCAACCAACGGGAAAAGGAGGTGTATTATCAAGTACTCAATCAACAGGAAAAGAGGAGGTGCATTATCAAGTGTTCAACCAACGGGAAAAGGAGGTGCATTATCAAGTGTTCAACCAACAGGAAGAGGGGCGGTGCTTTATGAAGTGCTCAACCAACAGGAAAAGAGGAGGTGCATTATCAAGTGTTCAACCAACGGGAAAAGGAGGTGCAGTATCAAGTGCTCAACCAACAGGAAAAGAGGAGGTGCTTTATGAAGTGCTCAACCAACAGGAAAAGAGGAGGTGCGTTATCAAGTGTTCAACCAACGGGAAAAGGAGGTGCAGTATCAAGTGCTCAACCAACAGGAAAAGAGGAGGTGCTTTATGAAGTGCTCAACCAACAGGAAAAGAGGAGGTGCATTATCAAGTGCTCCACCAACAGGAAAAGGGGCGGTGCTTTATGAAGTGCTCAACCAACAGGAAGAGAGGAGGTGCATTATCAAGTGCTCCACCAACAGGAAAAGGGGCGGTGCTTTACCGAGAAGGAAAACAGGAAAAAGGGGCAATGCAACACAAAAAAGGTGGTGCTTTCTGGTTGCTGAACTAACAGGAGAAGGGGCGGTACTTTACGAGAGCTGAACTAACAGGAGCAGGGACGGTGCTTTAGCTGTCCAATGAGGGACTTCATTACCAAGCCAGGCATGGATGGTTTATCCATGGAAGCTGTTATGAGGGTTCAAAAGACAGTTACATGGATCCCAAAGAAGCATGACCACAGACGCTTGGAGAGATTGTCATTCCTGTGAAAGTTCTGAATGAGTTCATTTTGAATTTGTGATTTGGCATTTTCCATTCAGATATTTGCGTTTGCTCACGAGCAAATACATCCATCTTAATACGGCATTATTTCTGGGAAACACTGGTCTCCTAACAGACCAGAAGGTGCCCGGAAGTACACCGCCAGCACGCACAATGGTGTGGAGGACTATCAATGATACGTCAGCCAACACGACTCACTTTTACCAACCTTTCATCATCCATTTCAATGTTATGTTGTAGAACATCGCACTGGATGTGAGGCCTAAATTTTAAACTCATATCAACCACCAACAGCGGTCTTGGTTCTTTGGATAGGAACCGGGATGGGCCTCACCTCATCGCATGCGGCACAGCGTGGTTTTAACCGTTCAGCTTGATGGCGTCCACAGTACAGCTTCCCATCCAAACAGAAGTAGATCAGGTCCACGAGCAGCTCTCGGCAGGTGATGCAGACGAAGCAGCGAGGGTGCCAGTACAGAGACGTTCGCGAAGCAAAAACAGCCATCTCTCCACCACCAATGGTTCCGCCACACTGGACGACATTAGAAGGCGCTGTTCAAGCACTCGTGGTATTATTGAGGAAGCCATAGACAAGCAAAAGCACGTTATCCCAATCTAAAATAGTCCACCTACCTTTACCTGAGGGTACAGGGGGTTGGCCACATATTTGGGGTACATCCAACGATTGCCACAACAAAATAAGTCACCACTTTGAGTACTTGGCCTTCATCAGGGATGGTGTGCTAATTTTACAGGGAATGGAAGATGTATTTGGCATTTACAAACCAATCAATAAATCAACTAAACACAAAGTAAAATGGAGGTAACTCCTGCGTCATGTACTGGTGGTGGGATGTCACTGGTGCCTCCGTCGTTTACAGTAAAGGTGTATCCAGCTGGAAACTGGTGAGATATGGAGTAGCATGTTGTAAAGGTCTCAATCAAGTGAAACCCCATGATGGTTCAATCTCATTGTTTGGCTCCACTTTAAGGTTGAGCCACCGATGACATAATAGCAACGCACGGACATCTTGGATAACCTTAGCACTCAGCCTCAGGCAAATCAAATTGGTTCAAGTTAAATAACCAACCTAGTTAATCGTAAAGGAGTGAACTTGGAATAATCATGAAGTTCTGAGCTTGGTTCAGTGAAGGCTGAATTGCCATCAAGACGGACATTTATCAGACGTGATTCGGTGGGAAGAACGAACAACCGAAACGATGTACATTGTCCGAGAAGTCGGTTACAGAGATACAAGTCGATGAGAAATATTCTCCACTCCAGGTTAATCCGAGGGGAACCCAGAGGAAATGCCTCGAGGACAATTTACCCACAATGCCTTGAGGCATGTGCATGCGGCTGTGACGCACTGAAGGAGGTATCGCACCTTGGATCCACAAAGTGTTGGCTTGTAAGGTTCTATTCTTGCGTATGGCAGCTTGGCTGCTGGGTAGCTACCATTTCTTGGAAGCGTGGCCATGCCACTGATGCTGTGCCCCTCTACCAGTACGCTGGTACTCATTTCTCCGACCTCGGAAGGATGACAGGCTGAGTTCAACTCCACCTGGTGTTAATCCAGTGGCCGACGGGGCTCAAACTCAGGACCCTAAGCTCCTAAACTAGCCACCTTAACCACCGAGCCAACACCAGGCTTGTGGCTTATAGGGTGCTCGCACAACAATGGGGAAGTTAACTTCCAATCTGTTTACTGTTTGTACACGACATCAACCAATGTGACGAATTCACCTTTGGAGCACCACCTTGTACCCTTTAAGGTTAAGACGGACATTTATCAGACGATAATTAGGACAGTCTGTACAAAGTTCAGAGATAAAGGGAGCAAAACTCAGCTTGACCTTTGTGTTACCTTCCTTCCATCCACATTTAAAATCGATGAAGTGCAAGTCGACCTGAAAATGGGCCAAGTGATCCGAATACCGCCGTACAAGTGTCTCTAAAGTCGGTGAAACAACGACACGGTCTCTGGCTAACTGTCATGAACTTTGTCTCCAGTTTGGAGGTTGGTGATGTCATCGCCAAAACAATCGTAATTGTCTCTGAGAAGATATTCAGATTCACTGGGGGTTGGCCTCGTCTCCGAAGATGCCGCTCGTACAATGTCAACGCCCATTCAAGATAAATTCAAAATAGATTTGAAAACATCCCAAGGCTTTTTTTCTTCCCCACAGATAGTCTCAGACGCCAAAGTCAACAAAAGGGTCGTCGAACGATTGGGTGATAGCGGCACGGATTGCCAATGGCAATGTTTTCCTTGGGATTAATAAACACTGTTCGTGTGTGGTTTGCTGCACAAACATCCCTCCATAACGGTCGGGTTTAACCATTAACCGCCGAGTCAGTGTGGCGCGACATTAACTCACCACTCGCATCTCCCCGACGACGCTACCATGAAGATCATTATGACGTCATAATTAGGGAGACGACTTGAGGCCGTTTCCATGCTCGACTTCTCTCGCAGCCACCGGACGCGTCTCACGATGTGAGGACACCTCTCGATCCGCCGTGAAACGAGAAAGTCTTCTCTGTATCCAGAGTCCTGAATCCGAATGTCGATCCTCCCGTTTTTTGTTTTTTTTTGGTCCCCTCCACGCAGCTTTTCCTCAAACCTCCTTTGACGCAAGCTGTCATCCTCATTAGCTGAAAACCATGATCCCAAGATTAATGGAATCTGGCTTTTCTCCCCACATGCTCAAGCCATCCCTCGAGACGTTGAATAAATGGCGAGAATATTATTAATTCATTCATACGACTGCGAAAAGCGACGCTGAAGCTCTTCTCAAGTATTATCAGGAGGAACCGTTATTGTCTGTATCCAGAATCCAGGCTCAGGGAAGAATGGTAATGTGGGACACAAAGCCAATGAAAGAAGAAACAGGAAACAGTAACATACAAGCAAAAGGGTTCGACGAGGAAGGGTTAATGGGGGTAGAAAATATTGCGCGTTGAGATATTTAAGAATTTTTTGGGGGATTTTTAAAAAGAATGACGGGTCCTATTGATAAAGCTCTTCTATTCACATCAACACCAAGGTGGATATCCAAAGTTTATCACCAATCACCAACCACATCAAGCAAAGAGCTCAAAACCAATCATTTAAATCAACCAAAAAGAGCTCATCACCAGTCACATCAATCAAATAACTTGATCACCAGATTGTCAAAGACACCAATCGCATCAGTCAAGGAACTAATCACAAAACAGCTCATCATCAATCGCATCAACAAGCAAAGAGCTCAACACCATCCATAGATATCACCGATTTAAAGACCTCAGCAACCCATTGTTGGTGGAAATTTGGTTCGAGATGAAAAATGCACGTCAAACAATTTCCCGTACTGAAAACAAAAGAAGTTGTGCATTTTCTACGGGTATGAAGACCTGGGTGCGTAAACGTGTGATGCTTCATGGACAGTCGTCCAGCAGCATTGATCAATCACCTGCTGACAGGCAACCCCAGCGGCGGTGATGGGGAACGACCTGACGGATCCTCGGCCCAAAGCATCACGCTTCCTCTGTGCGCTGAACAGCCTCAGCTCCTTCTTCTCCTCCTCGCCGAGCGAGTTGCAAAATCGAGCCTTTGCAGACACGGACACGGACACGGACACGCGCGGCACCAGGATCAGCTGCGCCCGAGGATTCAACCCGCAGATGAAACGGGAAACCCCCATGGCTCGCTCCACCGGCTGAGCTCCTATAAATTATTACTCAACCGCATTCTTGTTCCCAACAGAGGGATTAACCGCAGTGCTGGCCTTTATCAAATCATTTTAATGGTGCACGGTTCATCCCAGAGAGCAACACAGACCTTTACCATTGTTTATCAGCATTTAACAATCATCGATGGCGGAAAAGGGTGAACAATGAAAAGGTTCAAGGCAGAACAATAGATATCACACGCACACAAACAAAAAAAAAAAAGTCAAAGCAGGAGTAAGATAGGAAGTGAGCAACAAATGGTTCTAATTGTTTAAATGAATTGCCTTGGGGAGCCACAGTTGGATCCATGGCCTACAGGAAGGTTCTTCACAACTGAAATATATCCAAGTTCAGGAAGTCAAATTTGAAAACTTCACTACCGCGAAGTGACACCGACTGTTACCGCAACAAGGTATTCATTTCAACCTCGAAATAGTCAGTTCACGAATTGTGTGAAAGGCCAACTTGCACGCCTTTGGATGCCACGTATGTGGTTCGTGTGCAATCGATGCCGAGGACAAGCATGGCTGATGTTTGGGTCTTAACCTCAAGGTCGTGAACCGACGTCTCACCTCGTTATCCTGCGGGGGGAGCTGGTACAGCAGTTGCTTCGCGCGGTACTTCTCACCGGTGCTGTTCACGTAAGGTACGCGGTCCTCCGGCAAGCAGCAGAAGTACTGATGGACCTGCGGGTGGAAGAGACCAAGTGAATCGTGCAACACCATCCAGAATATGTGGGGTAACGGCCATGGGCTCATTGGCGGTGTGACCGAATTCCCAGCACACTCGCTCATTACCTGCGCAAGGTAAACGAGACCCGCGCTGCATCGTCGTGGACGATTTGGCCGGCTCGGTGGTCGCGTAACAAACGGCCTTTTACGCTCGCAATCACAAGGAGGGTCTGTTCGTGAGCTCGCCAAATAGGCAAATACAGTTGCTTTTGGAATTCGTTCCAAAATAACGGCGACAAGCAGCCTTTATCAAACAACACGGAACGAATCAAACGGGTAACGGTCGTTTCAGTTCTACCCGAGCGGGTCGACAACCGCTTCACAAAGAGGTCGTGAGACTGATAATCACTCCGCATTAGGGCCACGACCCTTCAGGTGCAAGCGGTAACCTTTTGAGGGTGAACACTTTGTTCACAATCGATGGGCATTTTGATTTTCTTCACTCGACAACAACCACCTTTTATGCCTCATCTGTCAAACAACTCCAACTGGTATACTTTGTTGAACTCCTTCACGACCCAATTCATCATCCTCAACCACAATCACTGTTCTTTACAATCAACCACAACTGCCATCCTTTCCACTCACCCAGTGCCGGATTGAGCCTCGGCTGGCCCTAAGGCACATTTTGAAATTTTAGAGAATGGCCTGAAAATTTAAATTAGATTTCGGGCTCATGGAAATGGACCCCAGACAAAAGATGAACCGATTCAAGAACAAAGTATTTAATACAAAAAAAAGACAAATATTTAATGTGAAAATAATTTTTGGCCCAAAATTTTGGCTGGCCCTAAGGCACATGCCTTGTCTGCCTAATGGTTAATCCAGCACGGCCCTCACCTACAATGACCATTGTTCCTTTGTTACCTCCCAGGTTCAACCACAATGCTCGCGAGCTACCATCATTTCCTTCGTTCACCACCACCAAAAGCTATTATCTTTTCCTGTTCAACCCTAAACTCCAACAATGTTTTTGCATCTCGTCCACCACCAAAATTCCTACAGTTTCCGTGTCTCACATAGGACAATAAACAAAAGAACAATCGATGGATACCTGTCCTCACCATCACAGTGGTCCTGTCGATGTCTTAATGGAGTATCATCTTCTTTGAAGCTTCGTGTAGAGGATATTCCACTCTACACCGCCCCCCCCCCCCACGTCCTCCAATTGAGAATGCCATTAATTTGTTGTTGATACATCAGGACAAGCCACCACAACATGATTCTCCAAACATCATGGAATAAAACTTTAACCAGGCTGCACTGGGCGAGCACCCGGTCACCTCCATCGACTCCTTTCCACCAAAGGCCCCTTTGTTTCTATGCTCTGTAATAACAATTTGTGGATTTTTACTGCCACTGATGGCCAAACACGGCCTTGGTCAGGAACAGTCGGCCCATTTAGCATGGCCCAACCTGGAATGAGAGTTAACTTTTAAATGTGGCTGAGAGCAGGGTTGTGGGGTAGGGGGGGGGGGTTTACAGCTGTCTGCTTGCTGGATCCTGGACAGCCATCATTGATGATCTGGAAGTTACACACGGGAGATGGCACTGCACCAACATGGTAGCAACAGCACCGATTTGGCTCAAAGCGTGGTGGTACATTCTCTTCGAATAGGAGACCTCCATGAGAATAGATTCAACTGGTGACCGCACTCAAAACAAAATGTTCAGATTTTTCGATTGAACCATCCATTTCATTCCTGGTTGCATCGGGTCGCGGTAGGTGGTCACATAATCAAGGTGATTGGAAGACCATTCCAAAGCTAGGCAGGTGGCCGTATGATTTGGTCAGTTCAAATGGGTCATTCATTTTGGGGAGAGAAGGAGCGGCAAGAAGATAAAATTAATTTATTTAATGGCCATCAAAATGTCACCCAATAAAAAGGACCTCACTGAGCTTTCAGACAAGATCATACCAACTTTGGGGAGGAAAAGTCTTTCTCAAAGCAAAATGACTAACTAAGAGCACGATTAGATGTTGCGCCGAAAAATGCTTGGAAATGTTTGAGTTTGAACTCTCGTGCGTGCATTGAGGAACATCGGTGTACCGCCGTCATGCCGCCATCGACTCTTGTGGTTTGGGAGTCGAGCGCAAGCATCTTCGTACCATTAGTCCGTAAACCGTATCCATATGGCAGCGAGGCAAATAAACACGATTAAAGTCGATCCGTTGATTCCGCCAAACAAACTTCAAAGGGATTCTTCAATCGCGAAAGGAGTTCGAAGAGTTTGGATTTTTTAATAAAATCTGCTCTCGCTTCCATATCAGGAGGACGGACCCTCCAGGCCCATAAAACGGCTGGCTTGCGTGAGGGATACCTTGTTGGACGTAGACGCTGTAAGATATTACTCAATACCTAATTGGACAGACACAGCAAGACATCACTTAATATGTTGCTGGACAAAGAATAGATATGCCTGGTGTTGGCTTAATGGTTCGGGTGGTGGCCTTGGGATCCCACTCAGCCATTGAATTAATACCAGGTGAGGTTGACTCAGCCTGTCATCCTTATGAGGTCGGCAAAATGAGTACCAGCTTACTGGTATCCAGCGTCGGAGTGGCGACCCATCCAGTGATGTGCCGAATAGCCGAGGAGTCTGCTTCGGCAGCACCGACGCTCTGCACAGAGTATGGTCCCAATGGATGGACAGAATAGATGCCACCAGATACCTTGTCAGGCATCACCAGAATCATTGAACCACTTCAGTCTCCAAAATGGTACACCACTTGTTTTCGGAAGATGAACAAGATACAAATATTGGAAGATTAAAACTCCCAAAACTATCTCTCCCTCGTTTGCCATTCGCAGGTACGGTACATCACTTCGAATCATCCAAACCTTAGCTATCTGAAGATCCCTTTTGCTCTTACTCCGATAATGCAATGGTTGTTTGTTTGCACGGACGTTGCTCCACTCAAAGTTACTCAATAAGACAGTCCTAGGTGGTCACATTCTGGGACAAAAGAACAACCCCGTTCTCTTTCAGACCCAACTTCCCCGCATTTGCGTTTTACATTTGCGTGCATGACGAACTCTCTTTGAACCAAAGCTAATTTCGGCCCGAAGAGATTTGATCCAAATTTTGAGGGTCAGGGGAGGCAAAAAGGAAAAATACACCCACCCCTTAGCCTTCACTATCTCCTCAAGCTCTGAGAAAGGAGGGGGGAGCTGATGTCAAACAGATAAGCCAAAATCACCACCACCACCACCACCGCCACCGCCACCGAGGGTGCCAAAGATAGAAAGCACAGATTGGGCGTTTAGTCGGTTTCCGATTTGAGACCAAGTATCTCCCCACGGATAAGTCTGGGATTTAAAGTCTTCCCGGGGATAAGTCAGCATCGTCTCAATTTCCAATGGAATCGAGTTGTAAGAAAGCTTTAAGGTGGCAGCAGTACGAATTTATGGTGAGGCATAAAGCGAATGGTGCTCCTTGGACCATCCATGAACAACTTCCTACCCTCGAGCACGATCCAGTCTCCCGACGATTTAAATAAATTGGGAAAACCCAACGAACAAGGATAAGGCCAAATCGCACGGTGTTTTCAGATGGACCCACAGTGTTTCAAGATCATGCGAGCCAAGAACCTCAGAGGTCTCTGTACTTTACTGGAAGAACAAGAACCTCAAATTATCAGCTCATCATTCCATGCCCAGATCTGAGGTCAACGCTGCAACCTCAGCTTTCAAGTAGATTGAATATTTGAAGGTGGCATCACCGTGGCACTAAAACGAAGATCCAAATGCTAAACGATGACCTTTCCCTCCTTGAGGCGCAAAACTTTCATTGATGTTCATCACTTTGCTTTTGGCTGTTTAACCCAGACAAGGGACCCCATATTTTCCCACAATTAAAAACCATTTGCAGTGAGCTTTAGGCTAAGCCGCGTTTACACAACGACAAAAATCAACCTCGCAATTACAGCATCAATGGGGTAGCCCAAGGGTCCAATGCAGTAAGAGTAAGCCAGAGCGAGAGAGAGAGAGACCGGTGAGGTCAAGGTACCTGCTCTGGCTTCAGCCCAGGGGGGACCCAGGTGTATTCCTCAAGCACACACCCCGAATCGTCATCCGATACGGAGTTGCGTTGCAGCTCGAAGGCCAACGCTCCGACGGCCTTCTCCATGGCGGTGTCTTCACCCACCCGCCCACCCGACCCCTCCCAACCCAACCCCTCCCCTGACTCTGGATATTCTCTCCAAATCAACAAAGTTCCAGGTAGTTTTTCCTGCAGGGAGAAACAAACACCAAGCTCTAGTACATCCATCATGGGTGTGGCCAAAGGCCTAAGGCAAAGAAAGATCACCGGTAAGAGGTGAGAGAATGCAGTTCGAAGAGACTTATAGGCTGTACGTCAATTGGGTCATGCCTTTGGTCAAAAGCATTTTTCGGGGGGAACATGGCCATGGGTACAAGTGGTCCACTGTACATCAACAAATCGCCTGCACTTTGGAGAGGGGGGGGGGAGGAGCAGGGGGGACCATCGCAGGCCAAGGAGAAAAGGTCTCAAGTTCCTGATTAGTCGGCTTAGCTCAACTCCATCTACAAATGGCTGCAGCAAAGTAATAAAACAAAAAGTGAAACAAATTTAACAACATCTCCATAAACAAGTGATCGCAGAAGGAAAAGGTTGGTTTGGGGGAGGGGGGGGGCAGGAGAGCAATTTCCGGCTAAACAAAAGCAATGTAAGCATAACAATTGTGAGAAATAAACATCAATTCCCTGAAGACTCATGCACACTACCCTTAGCATTCATTCCCTAAAGACGACACACTCGCTCAGCCTAATAGCCACAACAAGGCTACGCACTGGGTAGAGGGTCAAACAGGCAAGGAGGTTCACTGTTACAGGTAACCCAAAATGGGCCAAAGGTGTGTGTGCACTCTCATTGGACGACAGATCATGAGCAGCCTTGTGGTCTGACAATACATCAGTAGTGATGCAACAACCTACTACTACCATGGGGGAACTTCACACCATGCTCGAGTAGGTGATACGTCGTACACAACTCTCCACTCAACCCTCACCCCACCTTCCTCCTCGTTTTATTTAACAGGCACCACCAAGCCCACCACATTGCACAAAGCCCTCCTTTTAGCCCTGCTGGTGAATGGTGGTGGAATGGCTACGTGGTCCAAATGGTGGTTGTACTGGCGGGACGAAGGAAATCCGACACGAGGCCAAGGAAGAACTTTCGAACACAAGATGGAAAGGGAGGGAAGGGAATGCTGGAGATGGAAAACCACAAACAATCCGACATTCAAGTCCTCTTCAACCATCCCCCTCCAAGGATGTACTTACACACCGACTCCCTTTTTAAAGTTTGTATTTACATTACAACAACCCCCCCCCCCTCGACCCCCTTTCAAAAACATTCAAAACCCTCAAAATGGATTCCACAACTCACAGGTAACAAGCTCACCTATAAACAGTCTAGTGAGGGTTCAATTCACAACCTGACTTTCACCTGGTGCTTCACAGGTAGAGCGGTTAAATCAATGAGCGTGCCATCGTTTAGTTTAGAGGAGTATTAAGCCGGCTGTCCTGTCCTTGTCCTGGAGTGGAAGTTAAAGATCTTGCTGTGCAGTATATCTTTGGAATGAGTAGGCCACTCAAATTACAAATTGCTACTGAGATCTACAGGGATACTGCATGAGTACCATGGAAATGATGCAACCAACAAACCAAATCCACGGAATCTCACTCCGCCCTCTCACCTGCGATGACATATTAAAGGGTCACGTACACACAAGATGAGAATGAAAGGCACGGATGATGTGAGAGGAACGAGATACCGTCATCACCAAGAGAGCGATATGAATGCCAGCGAAGAGCGAGTAAACGATCATCCAAGAGATGGTCACACTGACGTGGACCATGCTGGGTGAAAGACCATCGTCGCCGAAGTCCGAACGCACCTGCTCACAATCATGGTCACAAAGCCTCCACGGCCAGTCCCACAATGGAAAACTCGCTCGGACCTTCTCAACCCGATGAGCCCCGAGGTCCGAGCCTACCTGCCAGGTGGTGCGGGTCACACGCTCTCCAGGTCACTTTTCACCGTACCGGCTCGGCTTTAGGAGCCCTCCATTTGTCGTGCGGTGCAAGTGGACAAGTGGTCATCCGACGAGCTCGAGTGGAGCTTCAGCGAACGTCAAAAGGTACAAGCCCCAGGTGTACGACCCGTTAGCAAGGTCGTGCAGGTTGGTCAGTTTTCATGTCCCATCGGAGCACTCCACTCATCACTGAGCTGAAAACACACATCCAAATCCCCGTACATGTACCGCGTCGGCTACCAACATCCGCATACTTCATGGAAAAGTACAATCATGTCTCCTAATGTCCTCTCCACGAGCCCCACACTCCATTTAAAGAGAAGAGAACAATCAGAGGGTTCTTTGGGTGAAGCCTCAGGACAATGACACCTTACATTTGGTTGTTCCAAGGCGAACAAGGTAATCTTGTTCGGTCATGTCCTGTGGACAATCACAAACATGAGATGACCTTCAGCAGATGTACAATGCTGGAACAATCTGCTATTGTTCGCACGAGTTTGAGGCTCATGGGACAGCAATGGACAACTAACGTGGATTACAAGGACAACGGTACGTTAGCATATGGGATGAAGTGCTCAAATGGGAACACCAATAAGGAGTTGGCACCACCACCACTACCACCACTCATAACCAGTTAAAACCAAGACATTCAGGTGCACCGCCGAGTGCAGCAAAGCACGGTGGGTTGCATCACCGTACCCTCAACGAGAGGTGCGAGAGTGGACGGGAATCAAACCCGACCGAGCAACAGGAAGGATCGTTTTGGAATATCGAGACTGCTGTTCATTTCCACGGCTTTCACAACTGCGGCGGAGAGAGAGCCACCTGGGAACCGCGCACATGACGTGGCACGCGTGAATTACCTGGACAGGTACGGAGAAACTCCCGCACACAAAAAGAAAAAGCGACATGCAGCTCAAGCGGTTTCTCAAACTATTTACTTTCAACCGCAGGTTTGGACACACAATCGTCCCAAAGTGAACTGGAAACTCTTCCATGAGCCTCGACCTGACATAACACTTCACCCCCATTACAGTCAAACCACTTGGACCCCATTGTCTGGATGCCCATCTTACCTGCAGCTGAACGAAGTCCCAACAAACAGAGGCTCAGGGTACTTGTTGAGATACAAGGGGACAGTCCATGGATCAGGAGGACAAAGTTGTCCAACTCGTGTTGTCCGGCGTCCCTCTGATTTCATAAATCCCAAAGTCCCGTACGAGCGTCAGCTCTCCGTGCTAGCGCGGCCGCACGCATCACTCGTCCACGTCGAACCTCCTGCTGCATTAAGTGAAAACAGATTCTGGATCGCCGGTTATATAGCGCTCGCGACGGACCACGTGACGGCCGCGCCACTGGCTGAGAATGCTCGGGCCCCGCCCACACGGACCGAGGCCCCTCCCACACGGACCGAGGCCCCTCCCACTTGTAAGCGCGAGCTCGGGAAGCGTGACGTGGGGTTCCTGCGGAATTCTCGAACCGGTGGGAAACTTTGCTCGGGGTTCGAGGTTCGAGGTTCGAGGTTCGAGGTTCGAGGTTCGAGTTTGGGTCCGTGAGTCGGTGATGCGGCATTTCAGGATTACACTCGAACGAGTGCCGTGATCCATGTGGCTGTCGTCGTCACGTCCGCCATCGTGAGCTTGAGGTTCGGGTTCCAGTTCAGCAACAAATGGCGATGTACAACATGTGTGGTGATACGTTTTCACAGAGAGAGTCCGTTGTGCTGTGACAGTAAATGTAACAACGAGGTAAATATCACGACGTCACGTACGGAGAATCACTGTGAGAAGAAATAATTCATTTCAAGAATAAGTTTGAACTGAGAACATCGCAAATAGCATCGAACAAATCACGGAGTGCGTCATGGAAAATGGAGCTTCAGGTACAGGAGGGTGAATGGAGCTTCAGGTACAGGAGGGTGAAGGGAGCTTCAGGTACAGGAGGGTGAAGGGAGCTTCAGGTACAGGAGGGTGAAGGGAGCTTCAGGTACAGGAGGGTGAAGGGAGCTTCAGGTACAGGAGGGTGAAGGGAGCTTCAGGTACAGGAGGGTGAAGGGAGCTTCAGGTACAGGAGGGTGAAGGGAGCTTCAGGTACAGGAGGAGGAATGGAGCTTAAGGTACAGGTGGGTGAAGGGAGCTTCAGGTACAGGTGGGTGAATGGAGCTTCAGGTACAGGAGGGTGAAGGGAGCTTCAGGTACAGGAGGGTGAAGGGAGCTTCAGGTACAGGAGGAGGAATGGAGCTTCAGGTACAGGTGGGTGAAGGGAGCTTCAGGTACAGGTTGGTGAATGGAGCTTCAGGTACAGGTGGGTGAATGGAGCTTCAGGTACAGGTGGGTGAATGGAGCTTCAGGTACAGGTGGGTGAATGGAGCTTCAGGTACAGGAGGGTGAAGGGAGCTTCAGGTACAGGTGGGTGAAGGGAGCTTCAGGTACAGGAGGAGGAATGGAGCTTCAGGTACAGGTGGGTGAATGGAGCTTCAGGTACAGGAGGGTGAAGGGAGCTTCAGGTACAGGAGGGTGAATGGAGCTTCAGGTACAGGTGGGTGAAGGGAGCTTCAGGTACAGAAGGAGGAATGGAGCTTCAGGTACAGGAGGAGGAATGGAGCTTCAGGTACAGGAGGGTGAATGGAGCTTCAGGTACAGGAGGGTGAAGGGAGCTTCAGGTACAGGAGGAGGAATGGAGCTTCAGGTACAGGTGGGTGAATGGAGCTTCAGGTACAGGAGGGTGAAGGGAGCTTCAGGTACAGGAGGAGGAATGGACCTTCAGGCACAGGAGGGTGAATGAAGCTTCAGGTACAGGAGGAGGAATGGACCTTCAGGTACAGGAGGGTGAATGGACCTTCAGGTACAGGAGGAGGAATGGACCTTCAGGCACAGGAGGGTGAATGAAGCTTCAGGTACAGGAGGAGGAATGGACCTTCAGGTACAGGAGGGTGAATGGACCTTCAGGTACAGGAGGGTGAATGGACCTTCAGGTACAGGAGGGTAAATGGACCTTCAGGTAAAGGAGGGTGAATGGACCCTTCTGTGTGTAGAGATCGCTAGCAATGGGTCACACTGTCCTTATATACCCCTCCCCTCATGACCCGAAAACAATCTCCCTTAATATACCCCTCCCCTCACTACCCAAAACAACCCTCCCTTATTATACCCCTCTCCTAAATACCCCAAAACAATCCCCCTTAATTTTCCCCTCTCCTCACTACCCAGCAACAACACTTTTACTCCCTTATATACCCCTCTCACAACAACTCCACAACAACCCTCTTTACTCCATAATATACCCCTATCCTATCTACTCCACAACAACCCTCTTTACTCCATGATATACCCCTCTCCTCTCAACTCCACAACAACCCTCTTTACTCCATAATGTACCCCTCTCCTATCGACTCCACAACAAGCCTCTTTACTCCATAATATACCTTCTCCTATCTACTCCACAACAACCCTCTTTGCTCCATAATATACCCCTCTCCTATCTACTCCACAACAACCCTCTCTACTCCATAATATACCTTCTCCTATCTACTCCACAACAACCCTATTTACTCCATTATATACCCCTCTCCAATCTACTCCACAACAACCCTCTTTACTCCATAATATACCTTCTCATATATACTCCACAACAACCCTCTTTACTCCATAATATACCCCTCTCCTATCTACTCCACAACAACCCTCTATACTCCATAATATACCTTCTCCTATCTACTCCACAACAACCCTCTTTACTCCATAATATACCCTTCTCCTATCTACTCCACAACAACCCCTTTACGCCATAATATACCTTCTCCTATCTACTCCACAACAAACCTCTTTACTCCATAATATACCCTTCTCCTATCTACTCCACAACAACCCCTTTACGCCATAATATACCTTCTCCTATCTACTCCACAACAACCCTCTTTACTCCATAATATACCTCTCTCCTATCTACTCCACACCAACCCTCTTTACTCCATAATATACCTCTCTCCTATCTACTCCACAACAACCCTCTTCACTCCATAATATACCTCTCTCCTATCTACTCCACAACAACCCTCTTTACTCCATAATATACCTTCCCCTATCTACTCCACAACAACCCTCTTTACTCCATAATATACCCCTCTCCTATCTACTCCACAACAACCCTCTTTACTCCATAATAGACCTTCTCCTATCTACTCCACAACAACCCTCTTTACTCCATAATATACCCCTCTCCTATCTACTCCACACAATGAGAAGGAACCTGAACAAGCAAAAAGCAAAGATGAAGTAATCAGAAGGAACCTGGATCGGATTCGCATTTCAGCTGCTCCTCCTCTGCCCTCAAATCCACCCAAGCACAGCCAAGTGAGTCTTATTCAAAAAAATAAAAAATAAAATAAGAAACCACATTAAAAAAGCTAGATTCTTCTGGCTGCCAGACCATGTTTCCAATTAAGTTGAAATTTAAAACATGTATTCCCCATCACTAGTGGATCATAATCTTGAAGTTTCACGTCGATTGATTAAGTGGTTCCAAAGAAAACATTATTTCATATTTTTTTAATCCAACATGGCTGCCAAATCATGTGACCTTTGACATCACATGTGTGAACCTTTTGTTCTTCGTGGACAGGCGGTCATATGTGCAAAATTTTGCTTCGATCTGTTAAGCAATTTCAGAGAAGAAGATTTTTGAAGGTTAAAAAAGAAATACAAAAATCTATATTGCTCCCATTCACGTGAGTGATGTCATCAAGTTTTTTTTCTGGGGACATTTTTATCCCTGGATGACCCTGAAAATTTTTCATACTGATTGGATGTGGCGTTCTCCATATGCAATTATGATGTCATAATGAAGGAACCTAGTATGTCATGAAAAAAAGATCACCCTCATTCCCCATGAGCACTTGCTATGTGCTAAGTTTCAATTTTTTCCATGGTGCGGTTTCAGAGATACAGACAGAGGTCCAAATTTTTTCTGTTTTTTTCCAATATGGCTACCACACCACTTGACCTATCACATCTTAATTATCATTAAATCATTCTACATGCGCAGTCACACCAATGGTGAAAATTTCCTCTCAATCCGACAAGCGCTTTTTTTTTGTATACATTGTCGAGGCTCGTATTAGAGTTAACACACAACACACAGCGAGGGGGGGGGGCATTGGAGAAGAGTTGCGGGAGTGGGAAGGACAAAACAGTGGAGAACAGAGACATTAGGAGATCTGTGGAAGGGAGAGGGATGGGGCGGGGAACACGGGGTATACAAGATGGACATTATAGGGACTTTCAGGAAGGAAAGCAGGGGATTTGAAGGAGGTTGGATTGGGGTGGATTAACGGGGGTAGAAAAGATCAAGGATTTGGATCGGGGATGATAAGAGGTGGTGGTGAACAGCTGTTTTGAAGGTCTGGAGGGAGGAATGGGATTGAACAGAGTGAGGGAGTTTATTCCAAAGGTGGGAAAAAGAGGAATGAAATAGTGAAGGTGAGCAGTGATTCGTTATTTTGGTAGTTTTACCAGAAGGGGGTTGTTGGTGGACCTTGAGCGCCCTGTGGAAATACGGTGGAGACAAAATTGCAGAGAGAGCAGGGGGGGGCAAGAACGGAGAGGAGACGGTAGAAGACAGAAAGACCACCGACCTGCCTGCGTTGAGAGAGTGATAAACCCAAAGAATCAGCCTCATCACGGGAGATGCCAATGATCTGAAATGCCTTGGCTTCCATCGTGTGAAGTCGAGAAAGGAGGGAGGCAGGAGCACCAGCTCAGAGTAGAGAGCAGTAATCCGGTTGTTGAGAAAGCGGTTGTGGAGAACAACATGAAAGTTCTGTGTGGACAAACAGACAGACAGACAAATGAACCCAAACGCAATACCTCTTCTTCGGCAAGGGTAACAACCCATCACTGCCCTCATATAATAGATATCCTCTCTCACTAACCTAAAACTACCCTCCTCACAGCCTGAAAGTCAGTCATATCAATTAACATCAATAAACAACAATGTCCAGCACTTCTTTAAACCGACACAGCAACAATGTCCAGCAAGGTTCACTTCTTCGTATCAGCCACACTTCTTCATATCATTGCATATCAGTCATAAGTCATTATCAATGCGACATTAGTATCTCCCGTGATGAGACTTCGTCTTTTGGTCTCTCACTCTCTCATCGCAGGCAGTTCGGTGGTCTTTCTGTCTTCTACTATCTCCTCTCCAGCCTCGCCCCCCCCCCCCGGTCTGTCTGAGATATGTCCCCCCCCCCCCATATATTTCTGCAGGGCGCACAAGGTCCACCCATAACCACTCCTGGTAAAACTACCAAAATCAAGAATTACTGCTCACCTTTAGTCTTTCATTCCTCTTTTTCCCCAACTTTGAAACAAACTCCCACACTCTCTTCAATCCCACTCTTCCCTCCAGGTCTTCAGAACAGCTGTTCACCACAATCTCTTATCTTGCCCATCCGAAACCACAATCTTTTCTAACTCATTAAACCACTCCAAACTCACCTCTTTCAAATTATTTGCTTTCCTTCCTGAAACTCCCTGTCACATGAAGACCTGAAAGTCCCTGTAGTGTTCATCTTGTTTACACTGTGTACCCCACCCCATCCCTCTCCCTTCCACAGATCTCCTTATGTCTCTGTTCCCCACTGTGTTTTTTCCTTCCCACTCCCGCCCTATTGTCTCCTGCTCCTCTTGTTGCATGTTCTGTGTGTTGGCTCTGATATGAGCCTCGACAGTGTATACAAAAAAAATAAAACAATGCATATCAATCATACCAATATGTAGCAGTCAGATCAATACCTATCACTCAATATCAATGCATTTCAATCAGTACCAATACATGTTAATCACTATCAATACATGTCAATAAATATCAATGGATATCCACCATTACCATTTAATATCAGGCATCCTCATACATATCAGTCATATAAATGCACATCAGTAATACCAATACATATCAATCACTCTCAATAAGTATAAATAACTATCAATACATATCACTCACTAACAATACATGTCAATCGCTGTCAATGCATATCAATCACAACCAATACATGTCATTAAACATCAATATCAATAGATCTCCACCATAACCATTTAATATCAGTCATACTTATACATATCGGTCATATCAATACAGTCATTATCAATGCACATCAGTCATACCAATACATATCACTCACTCTCAATAAATATAAATCATTATCAATACATATCACCCACTGACAATACATGTCAATCACGATCAATGCATTTCAATCACAAACAATACATGTCATTAAATATCAATATCAATAGATATCCACCATAACCATTTAATATCAGTCATACTTATACATATCAGTCATATCAATACAGTCATTATCAATGCACATCAGTCATAAAAAATCACTATCAATACATATCAATCAATGTCAATACATGTCAATAAATATCAATATAAATAGATATCCACCATTACCATTTAATATCAGTCATACTAATACATATCAGTCATATCAATACAGATATTACAATGGACATCAGTCATACCCATTCATATCAATCACTATCAATACATGCCAATTATTATATATATATATATATATATATATATATATATATATATATATATATATATATATATATATATATAAATAGATATATATCAATAAATATCAATATCAATAGATATCCATCATTACCATTTAATATCAGTCATACTAATACATTTCAGTCATATCAATACAGATATTACAATGCACATCAGTCATACCAATTCATATCAATCACAATCAGTACCCATCACTCACTATCAATACATATCAATCAATGTCAATACATATAAATCACCATTAATACATATCACTCGCTATAAATACATATCAATCAGTATCAATACATGTCAATAAATATCAATATCAATCGATATCCACCATTACCATTTCATAACAGTCATCTTAAAACATATCAGTCATATCAATAGACATTATTATCAATGCACATCAGTCATACTAATACAATTCAGTCATATCAATTCACATTATTCATTGTAACATATCATTCAAATCAATCAATATCAACACTTATCAGCCATTACAAATGTATGTCAGTCATACCTATAAATATGAGTCATTACCAAAACATATCAGTTATATTAACACATCTGAAATAATATCAATACACATCAATCATTATGGATACATATCAGTCAAACAAACACATTATTTATATCAAGCAATATCAATAGAGTCATGACCAATACATATGAGTCATACCAATACATATCAGTCATATCAATATACATCAAGTAATATCAATAGATATCACACCATTACCATTTCATATCAGTCATATCAATCAATATCAATATGTATCAATACATATCAGTCATATCTGTCATATCTGTCATACCAACACATCAATCATATCAACTAATATCAATAAATATCGGTCATTTATCAATGCATATCAGTCTTATAATTAAGCGAGATGACCCGTGAACCCGTTGGGTTCCCGTTGTGACAGCGGTTGATGAAAACAAATCATTTCAAAAAAAAAAAAGATAGCTCCAGCGAACTATACCGCTGAGGTTGTTTGCATTGATCAAATAATCCCGAAGAGTACTTGACTGAATCTGGAATTGATTTTTTAAATATTTTTTTCGTTGCCCGATTTGAACGAAACTTGATACTGCGCGTCAATGTGAAAAAAAAAATGGAGAAAAGAAAGTCGAACAAATTATTGTGCGTAATCTTCTAAACACAATTTTATTTATGTATGAACACGAAAGTATTAGATCAAAATGGCGATGTTTATTAGATCCTCGTGGAGGATCTCTAAGTCTTACTCATGTTGTTGTTCTTCATCTTCTTCTTGTGGACTTTTTTGTTTCACAGCCTACAGTTTTCATCGGAACTACCTGAAACTTGGCATATATATGTAAAAATACCCTGCGCAGAGAGTAACCATCTCCGATTTTGAAAATTCCTCCTAGAAAAAAAAGTTATGACGTCAAAATATCTCCGCTAATGGAAATTGCCTAAAAAATTATCTCCGAAACTCGGCAAGTTTTTGAATTCTGTTTGCGGGAATCGAACAGGGCATGAGCAGAGATGAATTACCGCACATATGATTCATCACTATGACGTCATATCAATTTTTATGACGTCATTCCTATTTTTTGACTTTTTACAGCGCGTGCGCTGTATACAATTGCACCGAGTTTGAAATGTCCCCGGTGTCTACCACGTCTCTGGTGTCCCCCCCCCCCACGTGCCTCAAGCCAGCCAATGACGGCCGTCCGGTAGATGCAGTGCGTAACCTAAACGGAAATAGTGAGAATTGACGGAAATACCTGAGTATTTCAATGGAAATTTGTGAAACGAATGTGTTATATATGTGAAAGCCATTTAATTTATTGCTTGACGGGAAAAAACCAAGAAACGCGCCCCTCTCATGTATGAACGAATGAAAGACGTCATTTCCGCCCACCATCGCATTTTGCGCCAAAAGATGTCATTTCCGCCCACCATCGCATTTCGCGCCGATCGCCGAATGCTGAAAGCTAAGTTCTTCTTATGCTATCATTCTTTTGCGGCCTCCTGCCACGCTGTATCGAACAATTTCATTCCTTCTGTTATATATAAAGGTGCTTATCACAATAATAACAAGATTTTTACATTTCAGATATTAAGTACGCTTTTTAATTGTTTTTCAACTGAAAAAGCATAAATTGCATATTTTAACATTAGTGTACTCATTTGCTTCACCACACGTGCTGTATTGAAGGATTTCACTTGTTTTTTTTTTCACAACCCAGAGTTTTCATCGGATCTTCGTGAAACTTGCCATGTATATAATATGCAGAAAGCCCATGCGCAGGCGGTAACCATCTCCGATTTTGGAAATTCTTCCAAGAAAAAAAGTTGACGTCATAATATCGCCGCTAATGGAAATCGCCTATACCATTATCTCCGAAACTAGGCAAGCTGTTTGAATTTTGTTTGCGGGAATCACGCCGGGCAATAGCACAGATAATTTATCGCAAACCTGATACATCACAATGACGTCATATTCGTTTTTACAACGTCATCATTAAGAGGACGAGGATCTTAGCTCATTTGAGCTTGTTTTATATACTTAAAAATAAATCGTTCTTTGTATATACTAAATGTTTGAGATTTTAAAATAAATCATTTCAAGAACAAAAAAAAGCTCCAGTGAACTATACAGCTGAGGTTGTTTGCATTGATCAAAATCTCCTGAAGATTACTTGACTGAATCGGGAATTGATTTTTTAAAATAACTTTTCGTTGCCCGATTTGAACGAAACTTGTTAGTGCACACCGTAGGAGAATGGTGAGTAAGGTGGGCCGAAAGTTTTTGCACTATCATGTACCGTTTTGGCTGTATTTCGGGAGCATACATATACATACATGATGAGAGTTTTCGTAATATATAGAAGATAGATAGATATCAGTCATTACCAATCAATATTAGTCATACTGAGACATTTCATTCATATCAATCAATATCAACACTTAGTCATACCAATAAATATCAGTCATATTAATACATCTGAAATAATATCAATACATACCAATCATTATGAATACATATCAGTCACACCTACACATATTATTCATATCAATCAATATCAATACAGTCACGACCAATGCATACGAGTCAAACCAACACATATCAGTCATAGCATTATACATTATATATCATCATTATACATCAATACATATCAATACATTATACATCAATACATATCAACCATTACCATTTCATATTCGTCATTCCAATACATATCAGTCATATCTATCAATAAATATCAATAATATCAACACATCAATCAAATTAATTAATATCAGTCCATATCGGTCATACCTACACATATTATTCATATCAATCAATATCAATACAGTCACGACCAATGCATATGAGTCAAACCAACACATATCAGTCATAGCATTATACATCAAGTAATATCAATTAATATCAATACATATCAACCATTACCATTTCATATTAGTCATCCCAATACATATCAGTCATATCTATCAATAACAATAAAATCAACACATCAATCAAATTAATTAATATCAGTACATATCGGTCATACCAATGTGTCATTCATATCAATAAATATCAATGTAGTCATTGTGATTGCATATCAGTCAAACCAATAAATATCAGTCATATAAATCAAGACCAATACAGTCATTATCAATGCATATGTCATACCAATACATATCAGTCATATCAGTGCAAACCAATAAATATTACAAGCACACACCAATGTATCCTGGAGGTTGGGAGTGAGTGCTTGTAATTGGGTGGTTAGTGAAAGTGAATGCTTGTAATTGGGTGGTTAGTGAAAGTGAATGCTTACAATTGGGTGGTTAGTGAAAGCGAACGCTTATAATTGGGTGGTTCATGTAAGTGAATGCTTATAATTGCATAGTTCGTGTAAGTGAATGCATATAATTGCATAGTTCGTGTAAGTGAATGCATATAATTGGGTGGTTAGTGAGAGTGAATGCTTGTCGTTGGGTGGTTAGTGAAAGTGAATGCTTGTTGTTGGGTGGTCATTGAAAGTGAATGCTTGTCGTTGGGTGGTTAGTGAAAGTGAATGCTTTTAATTGGGTGGTTAGTGAGAGTGAGCACTTGCAATTGGGTGGTTAGTGAAAGTGAATGCTTGTAGTTGGGTGGTTCGTGAGAGTGAATGCTTTTAATTGGGTAGTTAGTGAGAATGAATGCTTGTAGTTGGGTGGTTAGTGAAAGTGAATGCTTGTCGTTGGGTGGTTAGTGAAAGTGAATGCTTGTAGTTGGGTGTCACCCAATTGCAAGCATTCACTACTAACCATTCTCAGCTTATACAAGGAATTTGATCATTGCAAATTGTCGCGTATTTGGACAGCGGTCTTACGTGTGTGAAAGGGCATGCTCCACAATGCGGAACCCTGCGCTGCACCCGCACAAGATGGCACTTTCAGAGTCTTTTCCCTGCCGCTCCTGAAGCTTGAGACAGAGCAGGTGAGTCTGATGAAACGTGTGTGTGACGTTACGTGTAACTAGTTGTGTACAAGACACGGCGTCTTCCACAGCAGATACCTGCATGGGGAATTCTAACCTTTTGTGTTTGTAGTTTGAAGGTTCATTTCTCGAGTCAACACAAAACGTTAGACAATGATTGGTACGAGTAATTGTAACGTTTGAAAAATATAATTAAGGCTTTTAACATAGGTATCGAGGCTCATGGAAGAGCATGGATCGACAGTACAAAATGGGGGGAAAATGGGGGAAACCATGGGACAACAATCAAACGGACCAAATCACGAGCACAGGAGTCCTCGGTGAGGCTCAGAAATGGCAAAGGACAAAAGGGAGAGATCATGAGGTAGTCATGGGCTCAAGACAACGAACTGAGGAAGACGTGAGCATTGTGTTTCGACTTGAGTTTCGATATCTCCGTTAATGGAAATCTAAAAAATTATCTCCGAAACTAGGCAAGCTTTTTGAATTGTTTGCGGGAATCGAACAGGGCATTAGCAGAGATGAATTACCGCACATATGATACATCATTATGACGTCATATCAATTTTTATGACGTCATTCCTATTTTTTGACATTTTTTGTTTCACAACCCAGAGTTTTCATCGGATCTTCGTGAAACTTGCCATGTATATGCAGAAACCCCACGCGCAGGCAGTAACCATCTACGATTTTGGAAATTCTTCCAAGAAAAAAAGTTGACGTCATAAAATCGCCGCTAATGGAAATCGCCTATACCGTTATCTCCGAAACTAGGCAAGCTGTTTGAATTTTGTTTGCGGGAGTCAAGCCGGGCATTAGCACAGATAATTTATCGCAAACCTGATATATCACAATGACATCATATTCGTTTTTATGACGTCATCATTAAGAGGATGAGGATCTTAGCTAATTTGAGCTTGTTTTGTTTCCCAGTGGAATTTAATGCAACCTGAGCAGGTAGGAACCTCAGCTCGTCTCGCCATGGCTCGGGCTCCACTCATGGTGATGTCACGTGACTCGGTGAAAGAAGCTCCGTGCCAGAATGAGTTAATGATCAATCACGGGACTCATCACCTGCCGATGGTGGAGCGAAATGGTCGCTCGTAAAATGCAAACCGGGCTTCACACCCCGATGGGGCAGGAAAGGGGCCGTGCCACAGGTATTGCCCAACCACCAACCGGTATGCATGTGAATGAGCCAAGCAGTTCGTATGAGGATGCGAGAAGACCGGGTCGGTCAGCGTGAGACCCTGAAGCCGGAGGAGCTCATAGGTCGGAGAACACCAACTCTACTTCTCACCTTGACACCTGTTTGAGAAACGCATGCACAAACAACTGCATCCCGGACAGCCGGCTTATACGGGCGCATGTAAATGGGGTGTGGGGTGCTCGGTGATGCACCACCCCCTCCCACGGCTGCAGCAAATTCATGTACAAACTCCTCCATGAACCTCAGGTGAATGTACAAATCGAATGCTTCGCTACCCTAACTACATAATGCGCAGCACTTTGGCTCGGTGTAAGAGGGCTTATCCTAATTTGTGGATTAATGTCCAGGGGAAGGAAGGAACTGCCATATTGCCCCTCCCGGACCATGGGACACCTGTCAACAAATCCCGTCACGGTGTCTGCACGGCAGGTGTTGCTTGTCAGGCCGATTAGAGAGCGCGCGGTGAGCTCACCTGTAGTGCAGCTGCGCAGGTAAATCCTTTTCATCACCTGTGCTTGAGAAGCCCGTCCAAGTGGCTACTTAGCAAGTCTTTGGTTAAATTGCGAAACTTTTGGATCTTTCTTCTTCTTCTTCTTTTTCGTCCGTATCACATGACTTCAGCCTGGTGTTGGCTTTTCCGTTAAGGTGGCTGGCTTCAGATCTTAGGGTCTTGAGTCTGAGCCCCTGTCATGCAGTTAACAACACCAGGTGCTGGTTGACTCAGGATGTCATCCCTCCGAGATCGGCAAAATGAGCACCAGTTCGCTGGAAACAGGGGCACTGCATCAGCGGTACAGTTGCACTTCCAGTAAATGATGCAACCAGAAGCCCCAGATGCATACGAAACAACAACAACATGGCATTGACTGGGGGGAGGGGGGGGATTCCCAGTTTAACGTCCATCCGAGGGACGTCACACACCTCGATACCTTGCCCTGCCTGCGAGACACCAGGACGGCAGTTTGTGGCTGGGCTGAGATTCAAGCCCAGGCTGGATGGCTCAAGGCGTGTTATGGTGTGCAGCACTAGGCCGGTCTGCCACCCGATATGAATGTTTTATCATCACCAGGTTACAATGAGCTTCCTCTTCATCTCGGTTTGTGAGTGTCAATTGAGGTGTGACATCAGGTGGATGTGAAGAAGATCTTTCTCTCCACCAAACTATCGGGCCATCCTGAACCAGGGTCGAACACTGCTCGGGGTGTCGACGTAGATCCCGGTGGATGAAGCAAGTGGGACATGGGACGGGACACGGAATGGGACCACGAGTTTACATGGGGTGCAAGATGGCAGGAAACACGAGACGGGACAAGGATGGACCATTCCGCATGTCACAGGATGTCCCTACAGCTGCAAAGATTCCGGAAATTGGCGGGAATCCCGACAAGCCGGGGCTTTAAATGGGAACAGTTCACAGGTTTACACCTCGTACTCATCGGCAGCACCTCGTCCAAATGACATCCCACAGCGAAACGAGGACACTCGGTGTCGTGTTAATGACTCCCGAAGAGGACGCAGGAAACACTCACAATGGGAGGATTTCGAGCTTTCCTTTGGAACCCATTTCAATCGTCCGCAGCTCGTTTGGTTATTCTGTTAAAATAAAAACACAAGGACTCCCCGTTCATCCCTGCGTGTCCACAGAGTACATCGACGGGGAGTCACGCTGGCCTTTTAGCCGGCTATCCCCGGTGCGTGCTGATCGATACAAACTCCTGAGTGTGTCGGTAAAAGAACAAAACGCGCGTGTTTGAAGGAATGAAACTTTTATCGACAACAAAAACACAACAAAAACTTCCAGAACCGACCCCAAAAAGGGGATAAGTGATATTTACATCTCAAATCCTATACCATAAGTACTACACCAAATCAATTATATCCCAAATCCCTGACATCCCAAACCCGACACCTTAGTACTATACCCAATCAATTACATTCCAAATCCCTCAAGTCCCAAATCCTATACCTCAGTACTATACCCAATCAATTACATCCCAAATCCCAAACCTCAGTACTATACCCAATCAATTATATCCCAAATCCCTGACATCCCAAACCCTACACCTTAGTACTATACCCAATCAATTATATCCCAAATCCCTCAAGTCCCAAATCCCATACCTCAGTACTATACCCAATCAATGACATCCCAAATCCCATACCTCAGTACTATACCCAATCAATTACATCCCAAATCCCATACCTCAGTACTATACCCAATAAATTGCATCTCAAATCCCTCAGGTCCCAAATCCCATACCTCAGTACTGTACCCGATCCTTCGCATCTCATATCCCATCAATTACATCATAAATCCTATACTTTGGTACAATACCCAATCAATTACGTCCCAAATCCCTGACATCCCAAATCCCTTGCATCCCAAATCCTACACCTTAGTATTATACCCAATCAAGTACATCCCAAATCCCTCAGGTCCCAAATCCCATACCTCAGTAATGTACCCAATCCTTTGCATCTCATATCCTATACCCCATCAATTACATCATTAATCCTATACTTTAGTACTATAGCCAATCAATTACATCCCAAATCCTATACTTTAGTACTATAGCCGATCAATTACATCATAAATTCTATACTTTAGTACTATAGCCGATCAACTACATCATAAATCCTATACTTTAGTACTATAGCCGATCAATTACGTCCCAAATCCTATACTTTTGTACTATAGCCGATCAATTACATCCCAAATCCTCTACTTTAGTACTATAGCCAATCAATTACAATCCCAAATCCTATACTTTTGTACTATAGCCAATCAATTACATTTCAAAATCTTATACTTTAGAACTATAGTCGATCAATTACATCCCAAATCCTATACTTTTGTACAACAGCCAATCAATTACAATCCCAAATCCTCTACTTTAGTACTATAGCCGATCAATTACATCCCAAATCCTGAACCTTTTCGATAAATTCGATCCCATACAAACCCAAATGCTCTTCCACGGTATATCCCAAACCATGTGTACCCACCTGTTTTGCACAACACGACCAGTAACCCGACATGGCGAACTTTCACTCGCTTGTCTGAATTGTAAATGTCCAACTCTCGGGCAATTTGAATGTGTCTTTCCCATGGCGTCCGGCTGTGAGTTTTAATGGCTCGCTTCGTGTTCATTTGCACTCGGTGTGTCCTATAAGAATGGGGGTAAATTAAAGGGGGGGGGAGGGGAATGCACCTCAATTACCATGAACACAAACTATATATTCATTTCTAATGAGCATTTGGCTTGATGCGTCGCACAAAAGAAACGTTTAGCAATGAAACGGTTGTTTTGATGAAAGACAAATAAAGCCATTTCATGGCAATGAGATTGACATGATACAAAGCGGACACATTATGAGCCGTTTGTCCCATTAAAGGCATCATTCCATCATTCCATCATTCCTTTAAACTGTCTAAGCCTCTGAAAAACCAGGTTGCTGGTTCAGCCCTGTCTCGGTTGATTCGCTCAGTTCCTCGTCAATGGAGAAAGCTCCAGTTACGCAGGTGAGACTTCAAATGTCAAAACAGGTAAGGAGTCACTGGGGGTGGCAGACGTCACATGCGGGTCGACGTGTGTCCCATCAGTCATGGTTGGACAAGAGGTAGAGCAGAATCTGAAGCTACGGTCACAAACGGTGGCTTTGTGCACAGGTGTGTTGTAGTGGAGTAGGAGCACACCTTTGGTTTACATCCCCGGGCGTTCGGCCTTGATGGCATGCCGGGGTTCGTTTCAAGAGGAAGTGTAACATTCCAGGTGATTGTCGTTTTGTGAGTCATGTATTTCGAAAGTGCAACATTCCCAGGTGATTGTTCCAGCCGGTTAACGAGTAAAAAGAACACGGTTCCATTCTGCTTTTGCTCTTCCATGAGCCTCGACCATGGATGAAAAAAACAAAACAAACCCCACTCACCTCCACTCATTTGTTCCTCTTTGCTCTCACCTATGGGACCAACTGTCCCAGTCTCTTCAGTCCCATTCTTCCCTCCAAGGATTTGTGATGCCTGTTCACCATTCCCAATCCATACTCATTCCCCATCCATACTCAGGTCATTCCTCATCCATACTCATGATGTATTCTACCCCAAATTACCCCATTATGAAGCACCCCTTTTTTTCCAGGTTAATATCCCCACGATTTTTGAAAAAAGCGAGAGATATTATTTTAACTGGCTCCGTCTGTCTGTCCGTCAATCAGGATATCTCCTCGAAACAGTTGTGCATAAATTCATCAAACTTGGTAATTATGATCACCAGGTAGCAAGAAGGTGCAAGAGCGGTATCGTGCAGGGCCAAAAGGTCAAATACCAAAAAATGCAATGACGGCACATTTTAAGCATTTTTTAAAATGAAACTTTATATATGCAATCAACATTGGGGGATGCGTGAAATATGTAACGAGTTTATGGATTTTACCCACGGTTCATGCCCCAAGTTTTGGGGAATTGGCTCCACGGGGGAGAAATGATGAAAAACAAATTACTCAAAAATTTGATTTTGGGTTATTCCTGATGGAAGGTTTTGCCATCTTCAAACTTTGCTTTCGGTGGGAAGCGTGGGGATTTGTGATGGCATGCCATCGACACCACTCGAGCTGTGATTTTTTTTTCCTCCCTCTCCCTCACCTCTTTCCCTTTGTTAGATGGCAATTGGTTTGTTCTCTTTATGTCACATCCCCACTTTTCCCTTCCCGTTCTTGCTGAATGTCATGAAGCTTGTGTGCAGATCGTTCATCCCCGTGTACCCTTCTCCCCATCCACTTGGTCTCACTCTCACTTTTACACTCTGCTTGATGATTCCCCCTTTCCATTTTGTTCCAATCCATTCTGCTTTAACTTTTCCACGAGCTTCAACTACGTCTGCAAATTAAAACAAGAGTGCAGGTCTTGGTTAATGAGTAAAATGAGCGTGGCTGCAGGTTGAAGAGGAAAAGAGTGCAGAATGCAGATGCAGGTTAATGGGTAAAAAGAGAGCACATCTAGATTAACAGGTAAAAAGTGTGCCGATCGAGATTAACAGGTATAAAGAGAGCAAATCAAGATTAACAGGTATAAAGAGAGCAAATCTACATTAACAGGTAAAAAGTGTGCGGATCGAGATGAATGGGTAAAAAGAGTGCGAATCTAGATTAATGGGTAAAAAGAGTGTGGATCAAGATTAATGGGTAAAAAGAGTGCGAATCTCGATTAATGGGTAAAGAGAGTGTGAATCTATATTTATGGGTAAAAAGAGTGCGAATCCAGATTAATGGGTAAAAAGAGTGTGAATCAAGATTAATGGGTAAAAAGGGTGTGGATCTAGATTAATGGGTAAAAAAGAGTGTGGATCTAGATTAATGGGTAAAAAGGGTGTGGATCTAGATTAATGGGTAAAAAGAGTGTGAATCAAGATTAATGGGTAAAAAGGGTGTGGATCTAGATTAATGGGTAAAAAAGAGTGTGGATCTAGATTAATGGGTAAAAAGGGTGTGGATCTAGATTAATGGGAAAAGGGTGTGCATCAAGATTAATGGGTAAAAAGGGTGTGGATCAAGATTAATGGGTAAAAAGGGTGTGGATCAAGATTAATGGGTAAAAAGAGTGCGGATTTAGATTAACGGGTAAATAGGGTGTGGATCTAGATTAACGGGTAAAAAGAGTGTGGATCAAGATTAATGGGTAAAAAGAGTGTGAATCTAGATTAACGGGTAAAAAGGGTGTGGATCAAGATTAATGGGTAAAAAAGTGCGAATCTGGATTAATGGGTAAAAAGAGTGCGAATCTAGAATAATGGGTAAAAAGAGTGTGGATCAAGATTAAATGGTAAAAAGAGAGCACATAGAGATTAATAGGTAAAAAGAGTGCGGATCTAGATTAATGGGTAAATAGGGTGCGTATCGAGATTAACGGGTAAAAAGAGTGTGGATCAAGATTAATGGGTAAAAAGAGTGTGAACCTAGATTAATGGGTAAAAAGGGTGTGGGTCAAGATTAATGGGTAAAAAGTGCAAATCTAGATTAATGGGTAAAAAGAGTGCAGCTCTAGATTAACTGGTAAAAAGAGAGCACATTGAGATGAACAGCAAAAAGGGTGCTGATCGAGATGAACAGCAAAAAGGGTGCTGATCGAGATTAACAGGTAAAAAGGGTGCTGATCGAGATTAACAGGGAAAAAGGGTGCGGATATAGATTAACAGGTAAAAATGAGTGTAGATTTAGACTAACGGGTAAAAAGAGTGTGGATTTAGACGAACGGGTAAAAAGGGTGTGGATCCAGATCAACGGGTAAAAAGGATGTGGATCGAGATTAACGAGTAAAAAGGGTGTGGATCGAGAGTAACAGGTAAAAAGGGCGTGGCTCTAGATTAACGGGTAAAAAGGGTGTGGATCTAGATTTACCGTTGAAAACAGAGTGTGGATCTAGATTAACGGGTAAAAAGAGTGTGGATCTAGATTAACATGTAAAAAGGGGGTGGATCTAGATTAATTGGTTAAAAGGGTGTGGATCAAGATTAATGGGTAAAAAGGGTGTGGATCAAGATTAATGGGTAAAAAGGGTGTGGATCAAGATTAACGGGTAAAAAGGGTGTGGATCAACATTAATGGGTAAAAAGGGTGTGGATCAAGATTAATGGGTAAAAAGGGTGTGGATCTAGATTAACGGGTAAAAAGGGTGTGGATCTAAATTAACGGGTAAAAAGAGTGTGGATCTAGATTAACGGGTAAAAATAGTGTGGATTTAGGTTAACGGATAAAAAGGGTGTGGATCGAGATTAACTGGTAAAAAGGGTGTGGATCTAGATTAACAAGTAAAAAGGGTGTTGCTCGAGATTAACGGGTAAAAAGGGTGCAGATCTAGATTAACGGGTAAAAAGGGTGCGGATCTAGATTAACGCGTAAAAAAGGGGTGGATCTAGATTAATGGGTAAAAAGAGTGTGGATCTAGATTAACGGGTAAAAAGGGTGTGGATCTGGATTAACCGGTAAAAATGGTGTGGATCTAGATTACGGGTAAAAAGAGTGTGGATCTAGATTAACTGGTAAATAGGGTGTGGATCTAGATTAACTGGTAAAAAGAGTGTGGATCTAGATTAATGGGTAAAAAGAGTGTGGATCTCGATTAACGGGTAAATAGGGTGCCGATCTCAATTAACCAGTAAAAAGAGTGTGGATCTAGATTAACGGGTAAAAAGGGTGTGGATTTAGATTAATGGGTAAAAAGGTGTAGATCTAGGTTAATGGGTAAAAACAGAGCAAATCGAGATTAACAGGCAAAAAGTGTGCGGATATAGATCAACAAGTAAAAAGAGTGTGGATCTGGATTAACGGGTAAAAAGAGTGTGGATCTTGATTAACAAGTAAAAAGGGTGTGGATCTAGATTAACGGGTAAAATGGGTGTAGATCCAGATTCACAAGTAAAAAGAGTATGGATCTCGATCAACGGGTAAAAAGAGTGTGGATCTAGATTAACCGGTAAAAAGGGTGTGGATCTAGATTAATGGGTAAAAAGAGTGTGAATCTAGATTAACCGGTAAAAAGGGTGTGGATCTAGATTGACAGGTAAAAAGAGTGCGGATCTAGATTAACGGTTAAATAGGGTGCGGATCTAGATTAACCGGTGAAAAGAGTGTGGATCTAGATTAACGGGTAAAAAGTGTGTGGATCTCGATTAACGGGTAAATAGGGTGCGGATCTCAATTAACCGATAAAAAGAGTGTGGATCTAGATTAACGGGTAAAAAGGGTGTGGATCTAGATTAACGGGTAAAAAGGTGTGGATCAACATTAACGGGTAAAAAGGTGTGGATCTAGGTTAACGGGTAAAAACAGAGCAAATCTAGATTAACAGGTAAAAAGTGTGCGGATATAGATCAACAAGTAAAAAGAGTGTGGATCTAGATTCACGGGTAAAAAGAGTGTGGATCTTGATTAACAAGTAAAAAGGGTGTGTATCTAGATCAATGGGTTAAAAGAGTGGGGATATAGATTCATGGGTAAAATGGGTGTAGATCCAGATTGACAAGTAAAAAGAGTGTGGATCTCGATCAACGGGTAAAAAGAGTGTGGATGTAGATTAACAGGTAGAAGGGGTGTGGATCTAGAATCTAGATTAACAGCTAAAAAGGGTGCGGATCTTGATTAACAGGTAAAAAGAGTGTGGATCTCGATTAACGGGTAAAAAGGGTGCGGATCTAGATTAAAAAGTAAAAAGAGTGTGGATCTCGATCAATGGGTAAAAAGAGTGTGGATCTCGATTAACAGGTAAAAAGGGTGCGGATCTAGATTAACAAGTAAAAAGAATGTGGATCTAGATCAATGGTTAAAAAGAGCATGGATCTAGATTAATGAGTAAAATGGGTGTAGATCTAGATTAACAAGTAAAAGCAGTGTGGATCTCGATCAATGGGTAAAAAGGGTGCGGATCTAGATAAACAAGTAAAAACAGTGTGGATCTAGATCAATGGGTAAAAAGAGTGTGGATCTAGATGAAAAGGTAAAAGGGGTGTGGATCTAGAATCTAGATGAACAGGTAAAAAGGGTGTGGATCTAGATTAACAGGTCAAAAGAGTGTGGATCTAGATTAACCAGTAAAAAGTGTGCAGATCTAGATTAACAAGTGAAAAGTGTGGATCTAGATTAACGGGGAAAAGAGTGTGGATCTACATTAACGGGTAAAAAGAGTGCAGATCCAGGTTAACGAGAACAGAGTGCAGCTCTAGAATACCAAGTAAAAAGAGCACAGATATAGATGAACATGTTAAAATGGTGCAGACCTGAATTAATAGGTAAAAAGAGCATGGATCAAAATTAACAGGTGAAGATATTATTAAGAGCATAGATATAGATTAACATTTAAATGAGAAAATATCTAGGTTAACAGGTAAAAATTGTGCAAATCCATGTTAACTTGTAAAAAGAGCGCTGATTTAGATTAATGGGTAAAGAGAGCACAGATCGAGGTTAATGGGTAAAGAGAACACAGATCTAGGTTAACGGGTAAAGAGAGCACAGATCTAGGTCAACAGGTAAAGAGAGCACAGATCTAGGTCAACAGGTAAAGAGAGCACAGATGTAGATAAACGTTCAAAGAGAGCACAGATGTAGATAAACGTTCAAAAAGAGCACAGATGTAGATAAACGTTCAAAGAGAGCACAGATGTAGATAAACGTTCAAAGAGAGCACAGATGTAGATAAACGTTCAAAAAGAGCACAGATGTAGATAAACGTTCAAAAAGAGCACAGATGTAGATAAACGTTCAAAGAGAGCACAGATGTAGATAAACGTTCAAAGAGAGCACAGATGTAGATAAACGTTCAAAGAGAGCACAGATGTAGATAAACGTTCAAAGAGAGCACAGATGTAGATAAACGTTCAACGAGAGCACAGATCTGGGTCATTGGGTAAAGAGAGGAGAGAGAGAGAGGAGAGAAGAGAAGAGAGAAGAGAGAAGAGAGAAGAGAGGAGAGAGAAGAGAGGAGAGAGGAGAGAGGAGAGAGGAGAGAGGAGAGAGGAGAGAGGAGAGAGGAGAGAGGAGAGAGGAGAGAGGAGAGAGGAGAGAGGAGAGAGGAGAGAGGAGAGAGGAGAGAGGAGAGAGGAGAGAGAGGGGAGAGAGGAGAGAGAGGAGAGAGAGGAGAGAGAGGAGAGAGAGGAGAGAGAGGAGAGAGAGGAGAGAGAGGGAGAGAGAGGAGAGAGAGGAGAGAGAGGGAGAGAGAGGAGAGAGAGAGAGAGAGAGGAGAGAGAGGAGAGAGAGGAGAGAGAGAGAGAGAGAGGAGAGAGAGGAGAGAGAGAGAGAGAGAGAGAGAGGAGAGAGAGGAGAGAGAGGAGAGAGAGGAGAGAGAGGAGAGAGAGGAGAGAGAGGAGAGAGAGAGAGAGAGAGGAGAGAGAGGAGAGAGAGGAGAGAGAGGAGAGAGAGGAGAGAGAGGAGAGAGAGGAGAGAGAGGAGAGAGAGGAGAGAGAGAGAGAGAGAGGAGAGAGAGGAGAGAGAGAGAGAGAGAGAGAGAGAGAGAAGAGAGAGAGGAGAGGAGAGTAGATGAGAGGAGAGGAGAGGGGAGAGAGGGGAGACAGGGGAGAGAGGAGAGAGGAGAGAGGAGAGAGGAGAGAGGAGAGAGGAGAGAGGAGAGAGGAGAGAGGAGAGAGGAGAGAGGAGAGAGGAGAGAGGAGAGAGGAGAGAGGAGAGAGAACGAGAGAGAGAGAGAGAACGAGAGAGAACGAGAGAGAGAGAGAGAGAGAGAGAGAGAGAGAGAGAGAGAGAGAGAGAGAGAGAGAGAGAGGAGAGAGAGAGAGAGAGAGAGAGAGAGAGAGAGAGAGAGAGAGAGAGAGAGAGAGAGAGAGAGAGAGAGAGAGAGAGAGAGAGAGAGAGAGAGAGAGAGAGAGAGAGAGAGAGAGAGAGAGAGAGCACAGATGTAGATAAACGGGTAGAGAGAGCACGGATCTAGTAGATCTAGGTTAACGGATAAAGAGAATGCAGATGTAGATAAACAGGTAGAGAGAGTACAGATCTTGGCGATCAACAATACTCCTTTGGTGGCTCTTTTGAAGAGTTCCCTTTTAAAATCAAACTGTATGTCTATCGATTTCTCGAGCAAGATTGCTCACTGTTCAAAACAGATGGACAACAGTGACAGACACACATGAAATGCCTCCTGGGAATTTCACTCTGTGACGTTAAGTAACAAAAAGTAAGAAAACAAGGATTGAAAAGGAAAATGAGCTGAGATTCGGGTTTCCATTAGATTAATCGACTCGTGTGTAGTCCTTGGTTGCTGGTTGCATCATTGCTGGGAATGGGGCTGTGTTGCTCGCTGATGCAGTGCCTCCCTGTAGGTTAGAGTACAAATTTGGATTTTGTTCATGGTTCTTACGATAGCTCGCACCCTCTTCACGAAAAGGGGGCTTCAACATCCAACCAATGCTTGCAGACGGGACAACCGGCTTAACGTCCTTCTGAGGAAAGATACACTTTGTGATACAACACCCTGCCTGCGAAGCACCAACCCGAGAGTTTATAGTCGGGTTGGGAATCTAACTCAGACCAAACGAGCTCAAAGGCAATTGCGCTACCACTGGAACATCCCACCGTGGTGCCCGTCCGAGTAGATGGAAGCCAGTGTCGGATGTAAGCTGGCAGGAGCAATTGAAAATGAAGGAACGAACACCAGAGAAAGTGGGAATAAAGCTTGAAGGTTTGGGGGGGGGTATGGGTTGGGGGAAGTGGGGGTAAGAATCAGGGAAATGGTATTGGTTGAGAAACAAGAGAAGATGCAGTGAGGTTTGGACATGAGGACCTGAAATCTGAGAGTGGTCGAGGTTGTAACAAGGTTGGGTTAGTGGAAGAATCTTTTGAACATTGGGATTTCGGAAGATGTGGAATGGCCGAGTGACATTTAGGGGCAATTGAAAAAGAAACAACAGCACAATTCCTCATAGAGGACACAGTCCCCAAACAGACCCAAAAAAATGTGACGTGTAGATTTATATTTAAAAAAAAACAAAACAAATAAATATGTGGAGAGTGGAAATGCTAAAGTTTATACAAGTAAATAATCCAAATTATGTTTGCAGCGCATGCAGATTGTTAAGTGTACATAAATAATTAAATAAATAATTCAAGGTTGTGTGGTTGTAGTGGAGCTGATAAATTGTACACAAATAAATAAATAATGCAAAGTTGTGTATGGGTAGTGGAGATAATAAAGTATATATAAATAAATAATTCGAAGTTGTGTGTTTGCAGTGGAGATGGTGAAGTGTATCTTCTTACTATACTTCACCGTCTGTCCGTCTGTCCGTTCCCAGGTACCGCAAAAACGGCTGAAACGATCGCAACCATTTTTTGGGTGTGTAATTCTGGGACCCCTTGGAGTAAAATAGGTATAAACATAATAACATGACCTCCCTTGAAGGGCTCTCGGAGGGAGCGGATGCTTCAAGTATGAATAAATAATGGTTCCCAAAAGCATGTACAACATAATACTATATTGTCCCATAAAAAGGCAAAATTCGGAAATAGAATCGTTTGTCCCATGACAATCAGTGTGACCACTCCTCATTTTCATAAATGCCAAGGTGAGCCAATGAAAAAAGCCAATAATTCTCACGGTTTTGGAAAAAGCGATGATAATAGAAAATCTATACGCCAAGAACACCTCTAGAAAACCAAGACGCCAAGGTGAACAACGAATAGCCAAGATCTTGTGAAAAAAGCCAAGGAGTGGTCACACTGATGACAATTGTCTCTGATCCCAAAATCATTTGACGTTCCTCAAGTCCAGATATTGTTGCATCCATGCACCGAGTATTAAAGAAATCGGTCCAGTCATCATTGACGGACTGACGAATGGACTGACAGCACCCAAATTATTGGCCCCCAAATTTTGGGGGCAAAAAACACGAATCAGTCGGGGCAGTTCAGGGAGAAACAAGTTGTGGAAATAGACCCCGAGGTGGCATCAGGCGGCCATCTTGTCGAATGTTCAGAAGTCTGATGCGTCAACATCGAGACTATCGCTGTAACGTTTGTTCGCCTGAGTAGAGAACCGGTAGAGTTTCACGACACACCACTCATGATACATGTTTGACCATGGGCTTGACTAGGCTACCCTGGCTCACTAGTCGAGTGCCTGGTCTGAGGTGCGTTGCTAGGCCTGAGGGAAATGCTGTAATCTGTGAGAAATTTCAGACCTTGAACGTGTATCGTCTCCTCGGGAAAGGTCACATGTCCTCTTCTTAATCTTTTGGAATCCCTGTCTGCTGTTCTGCCTGAACGGTGATTTGAAAAGGTGCCAATTTAATAATTTGGATTATCGTAGGCCAAGTAATGGCGAATTTTCCTTCGGTTTGGCACAAAATGTAGCTACTCCTCGTCGCCTGGATTGTCGACTCTTATACCATCACACATCCCCAAGCTTCGGAGTAGGACCAGGATAAAATACGAGTGAGCTCACTTTGGAAGATGAAAATTCCATGGGAACGCAGTATCAGGGTGACCCGGGTTGAGTGGTGCATGGAAACAGGATATATGAGGGTTCGGAGTCGGGAAGGTGGGACTGTGAAGTGTTCGTTTCGGGTTAAGAAGAGTAAAATACAAGTGTGTTTACGATAGACAAGAGGAGATGACGTGAGAATGAATACACCAAAGAGGTAAATGAGCATACTTAAGGAAACAAAAAAAAAAGCACTCAGATTGCAGACCCTCTCCAGGACTTGTTTTGTGTGGTGCATTTTGTGTAGCGTTTGTGTACTGGTGTTGTTACATAATTAATAAGAGAGATAATTCGAACTGCCACTTTAAAAATGCTGGCAGTGATGACTGGTTCAGCCATTTCAGAGAAGAAGATTTTTAAAAGTTTTTTTTTTAATTTAAAGCAATATGATTGCCCAATCATGTGACTGATGACTTCATCAAAAAATTTTGTGGCCCATTTTATCCCAAGATGATGCTCAAAAAGTTTCATCCTCATTGGATGTGGTGTTCTACATTTGCAATTACGACGACATAACGAAGGCACCTATGACGTCATAAAAAATGACATTCCCCATGAGGAGTACTTGCTATGTGCCAAGATTCAAGTTTTTCCTTGGTGCAGTTTCAGAGATAGGAGGAGGAGATTGGGACCATACTCTATGCAGAGCGTTGGTGCTGCCTAAGCAGTCTGGGGTTGTTGGGCACAATCCTGGATGGGTCTCCACTCCGACACAGTATACCAGCATGCTGGCACTCATTTTGCCGACCTCGGAAGGATGACAGGGCGAGTTAACCCCACCTGGTATTAATTCAACAGCTGAGTGGGATTTGAACTCAGGACCCTTGGATCCAAAGAACACCACCCCTAACCATTAAGCCAACACCAGGCATTTCAGAGATACAGAGGTCCAAATTTTTTCCGTTTTTCCAATATGGCTGCCACACCACATAACCTATGACGTCATAAATATGAATGAAACATTCCACATGAGTAGTCGCACCAATGGTGCAAATTTCGTCTCAATCCGACAAGTAGTTGCAGAGAAAAATATGAAAGTTCTGTGCGGACAAACAAACAGACATACAAACAAACAAACAGACAAACAGACAAACAAACAAACAGACAAACGGATCCAAATGCAATACCCTCTCCTTCGGCGAGGATAATGATAGAACAAACTGAGAGAGATACCTTGAGTCGGTTAAGGGTTACTGGGCATGCACTGAAGATAAAACAAGATGAGTAAGAAGAGAAATATGAAGGAGAGTTTGTTCATGCAGAGAGGAGTTACCATGGAGTACGTGGAGCTGTTTGGTCGGGAGGTTTTGGGGAATCAAGGAGAGTAAACACAGAAAAAGAATCAGATAACGACATGAAGGGAGAAAGAAGGTTGAAGAGTTTACAGGTCAGGAGGAGTTAACTAATAGGTGTGATGTGTCGAGTAGTCTTTTGTAATCGATATAAATGTATTGTGTGCATGTGTGTATGTGTATATGTGTATATGTGTGTATGTGTGTATGTGTGTGTATGTGTGTATGTGTGTATGTGTGTGTATGTGTGTATGTGTGTATGTGTGTATGTGTGTATGTGTGTATGTGTGTATGTGTCAGGTCAGGTTCGATCTGTGACCTGCTACAGGTACCATGTAAACCTGTACTAACCTGTTCCATGGTCGGGTTGTCGGCGACTAAACCGTCTCCCCCACCAGGTTTTCTGGTGAGGAGGGTGTTTGGATATGGACACCCAGCAGGATTAAAAACAAAACCTGTCAAAGGGCGGAGGAGCTCCTTGTGAGCCAACGGCCATCCATATCTAGTGCCCAACTGTGTCTGCGGACGTCCTCCTGCAGTTGGGTTACTTCTTATTAGGAGGTTGGTGGCAGGATTTGCACTCCAGCCACCGTAAAACGCTTCATTCCGCAAAACGCAAAAACGCAAAAAAATCTGAAAACCCACTCCGTGGGAGTACCTCCTGTGCAGCTTCCCTTCGCAGGGCAGCTCACCGGATGATGGGATTGGGGCAAAGCCTTCGGGACCCCCAATCTTTGATAGGAGGGAAACCACGGGGTAACATCCCTGGGTCAGATTGCGGGAGAGTGTGTCGGAGTGGTGCTGAGGTGTCGTCCACCAGACGGCGGTCTCCTTGGGTTAACCTGAGGCGGTCCCTTCGGGTGGGTGCCTGGAATGTCCTATCCCTAAGAGAGGATGATCACCTGTCTCTGTTATCATCTGAGCTCAAGCGTTTGGACATCGGGATTGCAGCTCTCTCTGAGGTTCGGAGACCGGATTGCGGCGAGATAATGGTGGGTGGTTACACCTACTATTGGTCTGGTCGCTCTGATGGTTACCATACCCAAGGAGTTGCTGTAGCTGTGTCCAATAAGCTGACCCCAATGATAATTGAGGTAACACCGGTCAACGAGCGTATTATGAGATTAAGGATTCGTCACTCCTTAGGTGTCATTTCCCTGGTCTCTATTTATGCTCCGACTGAGGCGAGTGATCTTACCGTGAAGGATGCATTCTACGCCACACTCGAGTCTGTGGTTGATCAGTGCCCCAGACGAGATACACTTCTAGTCTTGGGGGATTTCAATGCATCGACTGGAACTGATAGGGATGGTTATGAGGTGTGTGTTGGTCCCCATGGGTCAGGAACTATGAACCAGAATAGCACTAAGTTCCTTGACTTTGCAAGAAGTCATGGACTTAGGGTGGCTGGTTCATGGTTTCAGCGCCCGCAAGCTCATCGCTGGACTTGGTATTCCAACGCTGGCGGTGTGGCAAAGGAGATTGACCATGTCCTCATTGACGGTCGTTGGAGGATGATCCAGAACTGCAGGGTCTACCGGAGTGCTCAGTTCCTCAATACTGACCACAGGCTTGTTGTAGCAACTCTAAAGCTGCACCTTAAATCCTGGAGAATGGTACCATCCCAGCCTAGGCTGGATGTTGCCAAGCTCAGGGATGAGAGAGTAGCTGAGGAGTTTGCGAACAGGCTGAGTGGACACTTGGGGGTCTGGGTGCTTTGGGGGTCCTGAAGAGTTGTGGAGCACCTTCAAGACCACCGTCCTTGATGTTGCCGGTGGATGCCTTGGAGTTCACCGCAGGGCAAAGAAGAATTTTGTCTCTCAAGGGACACTGGATACCATTGACCAGAGTCGCAGGGCCAGGCTGAATGGCAGAGCTGAGCTGTTCAGGGAGCTGAGGCGTAAAACTGTACGTGCACTGAGGGTGGACAAGGAGGCCTATGTGCGAGGAATCTGTGAGGGGGTAGAGCATCACCTGTGGACAGGTGATTCTCGTCCCGCTTACAGGGGAATTCGCGCATTACGTTCATCCAAGCCCATCCCTCGGAGCACTGCAGTTCGAGCAGAGAGTGGTAGGCTCTTGACAGAGGAGTCTGAAGTGAAGGCCCGCTGGGCCGGTTACTTTGAGCGGTTGTACCAGGCTGATCCCCCAGCTGTCGAGTTGGACGTCAAGGGTGTTACAATCCCTGTTGCTGACCCTCGAATCAACTGTGGTCCACCATCGCTTGTGGAAACACGGGCTGCGGTGAACCAGTTGAAACGGGGCAAAGCTCCAGGGATCTGTGGCATCCATGCTGAACTTCTCAAGGCTGGTGGAAATGCTGCACTCGCGTCGTTGCATGCAGTTTTGTGCTCTGCCTGGAACACAGGCATCATCCCAACTGACTGGAAGAGGGGCCTTGTTGTCCCTCTCTGGAAAGGGAAGGGTGATCGCCAAGACTGCAACAACTACCGAGGGGTGACGCTGCTCTCAGTGCCGGGCAAGGTCTTTGCTCGGATAATTCTTGATAGGGTTCGCCACCATCTGCTTGAGCACCAGCGTCCAGAGCAGTCAGGCTTTACACCAAAGAGGTCAACGATTGACCATATCCTTGCTCTTCGTGTCCTCACTGAACACAGATGAGAGTTTCGGCAGGGGCTGCTTGCAGCCTATGTTGATCTCTGTAAAGCGTTCAATTCAGTGAATCGGGATGTCCTCTGGAGGATTCTTGGTCTTCGTGGGGTGCCACCGAAACTGATCGATCTGATGTCTGAACTCTACTCTGGTACTGAGAGTGCTGTGAAGTGTGGTGGTACCGCCTCTGACTTATTTCCAGTTGTTACTGGAGTTCGTCAGGGATGTGTACTTGCCCCCACACTTTTCAACACTTGTATGGACTGGATTTTTGGGAGGATGTCGGAGAGATCAAGTTGCGGTGCATCGTTTGGCAATGTCAAGATCTCGGACCTTGATTTTGCAGATGATGCAGTCATCTTTGCGGAGACTTTAGACATCCTCTTGGGGGCCCTCGAGGTGCTGAATGAGGAGTCGGAGCCGTTGGGATTACGGATTTCTTGGGTCAAAACAAAGATCCAGGCTTTCGGTGACATCTTGGATGCTGCTGTCCTGTCTGTGTCTGTTTGTGGTGAGGATGTTGAGGTCGTGGATAGATTCACTTACCTTGGCAGTGATATTCATGTCTCCGCAGGTTGTGAGCCGGAGGTCAATAGACGTCTGGGTCGGGCCTGGGGAGTCATGGATTCACTGGATCATGGGGTGTGGCGCTGCCGGTACCTGTGCGGGAGGACGAAAGTCCGAGTCTTCAGGTCCTTGGTACTTCCAGTCTTGCTCTATGGGTGCGAGACTTGGACTTTGACCAAGGATCTGAGACGGAGACTTAATTCCTTTGGTACCAGGTCTCTTCGGAGAATCCTTGGCTATCGCTGGTCGGATTTTGTGTCCAACGAGCGGTTGCTGAGAGAGACTCGGATGAGATTTGTTACCTGCATAGTCCGTGAGCGTCAGCTGCGGCTGTATGGACATGTGGCTCGTTTTCCTGACGCTGATCCTGCTCACCAGATTCTCTCAGCGAGGGAGTCTCATGAGTGGAGGAGGCCAGTGGGCCGACCACGTGCCTCATGGTTGCAGCAGGTTGACCATCATCTCAAGGAGATGGGGATGGGCCTGGCATCTGCCTGGGGGATGGCCAGACGGAGGCCCCTGGAGTACCGGCGGAAAGTGGACACAGCGACGCGCTGTTCTGGCACATGCTCCCATACCTGACCTGTGTATGTGTGTATGTGTGTATGTGTGTATGTGTGTATGTGTGTATGTGTGTATGTGTGTATGTGTGTATGTGTGTATGTGTGTGTGTGTGTGTGTGTGTGTGTGTATGTGTGTATGTGTGTATGTATGTGTATGTATGTGTATGTGCATGTGTTTGTGTGTGTGTGTGTGTGTATATGTGTATATGTGTATATGTGTATGTGTGTATGTGTGTATGTGTGTGTGTGTGTGTGTGTGTGTGTGTGTGTGTGTGTGTGTGTGTGTGTGTGTGTGTGTGTGTGTGTGTATGTGTATGTGTGTATGTATGTGTATGTATGTGTATGTGCATGTGTTTGTGTGTGCAGTGTGTGTGTGTATGTGTATATGTGTGTTTATGTGTATATTTACCTTCGCATTCTGCGAAAGGTTATGTTTTGGTCGGCGTGTATTTATTTATTTATTTATTTATTTGTAATCTTGTGATTCGTATAACTCAAAAAGTATTAAACCGAATTGCATGAAATTTGGTGGGATGATTGGTTATTAGCCAGGAAGCATTCGATTAGATTTTGGGATCGTTCGGGTCAAAGGTCAAGGTCAAGGTCACGAAAAGGTCAAAATCGTCTTTTTACGATAACACGGTCAATTTTTATTCAATTTGCATGCAACTAACGCCAAAATGTTCAGAATTCAACGCCTCATCTTGTGATATGCAATATGACACAATGACGCCCATACTCTTGTTACCGGTTAGGGGTCAAAGGTCAGGGGGGTCACGACCTTGAAAAATATGCGGTTTTTGTCATAACGCGGTCAATTCTTGTCCGCTTCACATGAACCCAGCACCAAACTGTTCAGAATTTAATGCCCAATCTTGTGACACAATGACGTCATAACACATGTCACCGGTTGGGGTAAAATGTCGGAGGGGGGGTCACGCCCTTGAAAAATATGCGGTTTTCAGAATAACTCAGTCAATTCTTATTCGATTTGCATGAAACCAGCATCAAACAAGATTACCTTCTCTTGTTGAAACGTTGTATTCACCGAGCTTGCGAGTGAAGACTCGCCAAAACGACGTGAGTTGATTGTTGTTTAGTCCGTATCCCCCGAAAGTCAGGGGGGGGTCATGACATTATAGATATGTGGTTTGTGTCATAAGACCATTCATATGAAACCAGTTCCCCACACTCATACCAAGAACAAAAAAAGTAGTGGCGGCGAAGGTATGCGCTCAATGAGTGCCCGTTCTAGTTATATGTGTATGTGTATATGTGTATATTTATATGTGTATGTGTATATGTGTGTATATTTATATGTATATATGTGTGTATATTTATATGTATATATGTGTGTGTATATTTATATGTGTATATGTGTGTGTATATTTATATGTGTATATGTGTGTGTATATTTATATGTGTATATGTGTGTGTGTATATTTATATGTGTATATGTGTGTGTATATTTATATGTGTATATGTGTGTGTATATTTATATGTATATATATATATATATATATATATATATATATATATATATATATATATTTCTATGTGTATATTTATATGTGTGTATATTTATATGTGTATATGTGTGTATATTTATATGTGTATATGTGTGTATATTTATATGTGTATATTTATATGTGTATATGTGTGTATATTTATATGTGTATATTTATATGTGCGTATATTTATATGTGTATATGTGTGTATGTGTATAGGTGTGTGTACATTTATATGTGTATATGTATATGTGTATATGTGTGTATGTGTATATGTGTGTGTATGTGTATATGTGTGTGTATATTTATATGTGTATATGTGTGTGTATGTGTATATGTGTGTGTATATTTATATGTGTGTATGTGTATATATGTGTGTGTATATTTATGTGTATATTTATATGTGTATATGTGTGTATTTGTATAGGTGTGTGTACATTTATATGTGTATATGTGTGTATGTGTATATGTGTGTGTATGTGTATATGTGTATATGTGTGTATATTTATATGTGTATATGTGTGTGTACATTTATATGTGTGTATGTGTATATGTGTGTATATATTTATATGTCTATATGTGTGTGTATATTTATATGTGTGTGTATATTTATATGTGTATGTGTGTATGTGAAAATGTGTGTGTATATTTATGTGTGTGTGTGTGTATTTATATATGTGCGTGTGTGTGTGTGTATGTATTATGTTCGCACCTCTTTTTGCATAACTTTGCACCCCCTCCCCCACCTCCCCTCCATCCAACCCCCCCCCCCCCTCCACTACTCCTGCCCTGACATCACTCATTCCTTCTTTCCCTGTGTGCCTTGTCCTCCCACAAACCTTCCCCTCATCCCAAAGATAAAAAGCCTGAATGGTAGTGTACTTGTTCGTCCAGGCGGACAGTGGTTATAACTTGTGCGATGACAACAGTGGACTGGACATTCGAGTCGAGAAAAAAAATGGTGATGGTGAAAAATCTCCCCTCATAATGGAGTTTCAAGATGCTTGCCCAGCAGCCATGTCGGCCTAAGCAGAGTCAGCAAATAGAGAGGAACGGAACAGCCAAGTCAATACATGTCAGCGATGAAAAACAGCACACCTGTTTCCAGGTGGGACTGTGACGGCATCCTGGAAAAACAGCCCGACAAACAATTAACTGGAAAAATCATCATTTTTCCCTCCATCCAGCACGTCGGGAACTCCTCGTGATGAACACGTCGATCTTCGTCTGCAGATCGACGATCCATCAACACGAAACACGTAAACCTGCGATCACACCGACACCCGAGCTGTTGATTGTTTAGGTTTCCAAAAAAGCTCGATGAAGGCTCTGACAGGCCTAGTCAAGGGAGGCTTTTCAACCAGGCCCCTGTCTGCATCTGAAATGTATATAGCCAGCTGGCTTGAGGCCAAATATCGAGATTCCAAAGCAGTCGAAAATGCAAGCCATCCAGTGTGAACATTATCTACAAAAACAAGCACCCGTCCACTTTAAACCGTGCAGCCCATTGAAATCCTAGCCGCCATGCGTGCGAGGGACAACCAGGGTAGAAATGTGTGTTTAATCAGCTCAGCGAATGAGACGTCACCTTTTCACAACCTGGTCGAGATGAGTAGGCAAGGCCTAGTCCATCATCGATAGGCCTTACTGACATGACCACACTCTGTGGGGCTTCCATATCCACCCCCAACCTGCAAACACACAAACAAAGTCAATAAGAACATAGATATATATATATATATATATATATATATATATATATATATATATATATATATATATATATATATATATATATGTTTTCGGGGCTTCACCACAATCTTACCGACAATGTTTCTTTCATTTTAATCCAAACTCCAGACCAGAGTTGTTTTCTTTCTTCAGCAACAGTTCTAGCCTGTTTGCTGTTCCCATCTGAGCACGTAAATCATGATGCCGGGGCCCAGGTTTAAACCGCATATCCTGCAATGATTTGTACATCGCTACTCCATGTCCATGTAACTAAGTAACGTCTGCTAATGTCCTTGTTCTGTGCAAGCTTTTCCCAAGAATCTTTGGAGGAAGAACAATACCGACTGCTTGAACAGAGCTTATAGGGCTTGAGTGTTGGCTCACGGGTTCGAATCCCAACTACGAGAGGGGTGCTAACTTCAGCAATCGTTTGGAAAACAATGTGGGCTGTTGTATCATCCTTGACCAAATGGTAAAGGGTCGTCATGGCAAATACTACAACGAAGGAAGTGGTTTCCTGGCCTGGAATTCAGTGCTTGCATCAATTGGCTGGAAAATCAGTGCTTGGGTAGAAACCTGTAACATCAGAATATCTCGGTAATAAAAATAATGTTGCTCAAAAAGACCTTTTTGGTCTATGAAGGGTTGCTCAGGTAAAATCGCAGGTTGAAGATGAATCTTCTGGCGAACTTGCTATGATGACAAGCCCAGGTTCTTGGGTAGAAAGGCTCAACATTCAGTGCTTGGGGAGAAAGGCCCGATATTCAGTGACTGTGTAGAAAGGCCCGACATTCAGAGACTTGGAAGAAAGGCCAGGCATTCAGTGACTGGTTAGACAGGCCCAACATTCAGTGACTGGGTATAAAGGCCCAACATTCAGTGACTGGGTAGAAAAGCTCGATATTCCGAGACTTGGAAGAAAGGTCGGACATTCATTGACTGGGTAGATAGGCCCAATCTTCAGTGACTGGGTAGAAATGCCCGATATTCAGTGACTGGGTAGAAAGGCACGATATTCAGTGCTTGGATAGAAAGGCCCGATATTCAGTGACTGGGTAGAAAGGCCTGACATTCCATACCTGGGAAGAAAGGCCTGATATTCAGTGACTGGGTAGAAAGGCCAGACATTCAGTGACTGGGTAGAAAGGCCCGATATTCAGTGCTTGTGAAGAAAGGCCTAACATTCTGTGACTGCGTAGAAAGTCCCGATATTCAGTGACTGTGGAGAAAGTCCCGACATTCAGTGACTGGGTAGAACGGCCAGATATTCATTGTTGAGTAGAAAGGCCTGATATTCAGTGCTTGGGAAGAAAGGCCTTACATTCTGTGACTGCGTAGAAAGTCCCGAGATTCTGTGACTGCGTAGAAAGTCCCGATATTCAGTATAGGGGAGAAAGTCCCAATATTCAGTGCTGAAGTAGAAAGGCCCGATATTTAGTGCTTGGGTCGAAAGACTCGATATTCAGTGACTTGGGAGAAAGTCCCGATATTCAGTGCTTGAGTGGAAAGGCCCGATATTCAGTGCTTGGGAGGAAAGGCCTGATATTCAGTGCTTGGGAAGAAAGGCCTGATATTCAATGACTGTAGAAAATCTTTCTCTCATGTGCTACTATCAGGACCTTGAGGGTGAAAAGTTTTCCTCTCAAGAAAACAATCTTCTTCTTCTCTGTTTATGTGAAAGATGGAAGCCTTGCTCCCTCCCACCCCACACTTCCCCCACCCAAACTCCACTTGAAATACCTCATTCCACATTCCCTCTTCCCACCACCACTTCAATCACTGTTACAGAACTTTTTAAAGACATATACTGCATATATGTATATATATATATATATATATATATATATATATATATATATATATATATATATATATATATATATATATACATATATTGTTACGGATTCGCGCCCGCCGGCGTGCGACGGCCACGTAACTCGAATCGCGGCACGTCGCCCACCGGACGGACAATCCAGTCGTGACCCTCTCGGACTAACGCCGGGAACCAGTCACGGGTGGACCTTTCGGTCTCACCGCGATCGAGCCAATCAGCCCCCGCGTGGGATAGGGTTGCTCGCCAAATTCGACCTACCTAAGTACCCACACGGAGGGTAGACCGGGCGATCGCACCTCGCCGCAGGTCGACTTCGGACACGGGCCACTTAAGCGACCCGTTCCGTACTATCGGGATAACCGAGCGGTGTTATCGTCGGCCTCGACGGTTCGATTAATTATCGGGCGTATTCAGCCCACTACCAACCCTTTACGTGAAGCAAGATGAGGATTCAATGAAAGAAATGACGAAGCGAAGCGGGAAACAGTTCAACACAAAGCACATTTATTCGCGATGAACGGAAAGCACACATATTCAATTCCACCAAAAGCACATAGAAAAGGAAAAGAAACACAATGCAATTTTACACAAAAAGCAAATGCGACAATGCAGATCTAATACCGATTACGCGAGCACACGGCAACACTTATACAATTTTACTTCACAGACGGCGCCGACAACACATATCCAAAACCAAGAAAAAGAAAAGAGAACCCTCAAGGATGAGGCGGGCCTGAGGCCGAGACCGGGTCGGGCCTACCCGTCTGGTGATGAGACGCGGAGCGGCGATGGTGCCTCAACTCCGCGGGCCTCGCGGACAGTGTCTGGTAGGGGGTGGGAAAGGGGCCCCCTTGGTCGCACTATCTCAGCGCGGGGGGAAACAGGAGGGGGTTGCTGATGCTCGGGGGAAAGGAGGATTTCTACTCTGCCTCGAGTCCCGCGACGAGCGTCTCCACCTCGACCAGGTCGTGCCGTCGGCCTCCCTGGTGTGCAGCTCCCGGCACGACGCGAGCACCCCCTCGTCTGCCCTCGCCGCCTCTCCACAGCTCCGCCCTCTTCGCTCCGACTCCAATGCACACGACGACGACGACGACCAACTCCTTCTTGCTTCTTCTTCCCAACTCCACCGACTGCGAAGTCTTAACTCTCTATTAACTTGACTGACGAACGCGGTCGCTTATATAAGCCCCGTGGCTTCGCTCTCTCATCTTTGACCCCCTGCCTTCGACCTTTCACCTCGCTCCCCATTGGCCCGAGAAAAAGTGGGCGTGAATGCATTTTGATCCATAAATTTGCATATAGCGATCGCCCTCCAACGCCCTGGAGGCGGGGCCAAATTGCCCCTCGCTCACCGATTGGACGGAACAAAAGTGGGCGTGTGTCGTTTTTGATCCGTTTTTTGGAGCTGAAAATCCGTGGTTTTGTACACGCTGTTCGGCGCGCGCCCTGCACGAGTCCAACACCGGTACCCACAAGCGGCGCAAGAACGGTGGCGATGCGACGGTTGCGAGGTGTGACGGGAAGCGGCGCCGCGGTGGGTGGTTGATGTTGTGGTTGGTGGTGGTAACAATGGCGGTTGGTCCAAAATAAAGATAGTAAAAGAAAAACGGCTATCCTGAAGAGTCGCAGCACGCATAAATGACATGTATTCCCACTAGACAACGGGTTTGGGCCTAACTACACATATACTTACCGAGATACCTCACCTAAGGGACCTGAATGGTGGTTTGCGAATTTGGTAACCACAACACTACCCCCTCCCCTTTTTACAGACTCGTCCCGAGTCGTCAAATTTTCGTGTGCCATCATGTGTAGTTTTCCCCTAGTACATTTTACCTACGGATCCCTGAGTGCGACATTCATGGTATTCGTGTCCCCAAAATAAATAACCTGAGGGCTGCGTAACTACCTAAACAAACTCACTCACACGGACGACTTAAATAAAATTGCCGGCGCTAAGACATACATGCCGGGGGCGCACTCATATTTACAGTACATCTTAACCTTAACTTACAAATTTTACACTAAACCATGGCCCAGGATCACTGAACTCTGCAAAAGAAAACAGTTAGCAGGGAGCCAGGCTGCTCGCATGCAGTCTCTGGCTCAAAACAATGCAGGTGACAGGGAACGTGGCTGGCTGCTCACACGCAGTCCAAGGCCTTCCTTTTTGAACTGAACGCAGTGAACCACAACGGTGCATGGGCTGCACAAACGCAGTCTCCGTGCCTGCTCAAGTGGCACACGCAATGAACACAACGAATGGATGCATGAATGGATGGACGCAAATACGGTGCACGGGCCGCCACTGCAGGCCCGTGTTGTAGCTGCCAACAGGGCAGTTCTCGCAGCTTGCAAACTGTTGCCTTTCGGATCCTGGCGCACATGGAAATGAACAGGGGGGGGGGGGCAAAGCAAAAATTGAACGGGGCTGGTGAACAGGGGCAGTGGGCATGGCATGGCAAAGGTAGCAGGCAGACAGCCCACAGAAGAAGGCCGCTGCAGGCAAACACAGCCCGCAGAAGAAGGCCGCTGCAGGCAAACACAGCCGGCAGATGAACTGGCCGGCACAGGCCTTGAAGTACCACAGCTGCAGATGATCCGGCCGGCACAGGCCTTGCAGCACACAGCCAGCAGATGAAGCTGGCCAGCTTTTGCCGTCAGTGGAAGTTGGTGGAGGGAGTGCGGTGGTGCTGGCCACTTGGAAGGCGGGCTCGGACCTACCTACCTGTCTCCCTCCCAACCTATCGCCTTTGCCTGTCACTGTACATACCCACTCCCTTAATTTGTCAAACCCCAATTTAGCCCCAACTTAATTTTTTTTGTTGTTTTTATTTTTACTCCCCCACTATAAATCGTCCCCTAACCCCCTTTATCGTCTTTGTTCGGCTAACCTATCCTGTCTCCTAGCCTACTCCCAACCCCTACGTTCCCTTCCAGGAACGAGGGGAATAAGGGAGAGCTGACGTCCTGTGTCGAGGCCCAACGAAGCCTCAGAATGGCCTCCCCAGAGTTCAGCGATCTATAACCAAAGTGGGTCCAGCAGCCCACAATGACAGCGAGGGGATGGATGGTGCGGAGGGGTACACTTCCTAATCTACCCTAACCATTTAACTGTTAAACTACCCCGGGGCTTTCAACAAGCGCCTCTCGCTTAAACTATTGGTTCTAACAACCCAGATTCCCGTCGCCTGTGTTGGTGTCCTCACAATTTCGGGCCTCGCCCCCCAATTTTCTCTCCGTGCCCTCACACGGTCTCCTGGCTGGGACACGTGGCTCCCCTTGGCAGGCACGACCCTCTGCCGATTCTCCGACGATGGCACCCCCGGGCACTACACTGCCTCCGAGCCTACCAGCTCCCTAACACCGGGGAGTGCCCCCATGGCACCTCCCCTGAAATGCACACGTAGCAGGCTGGCTTCCCGGGCCCCTTCCCGAGGGTCACCCTTGCCCACAACACTGCCCACGCGGCTAATGGCGCCCCGGGCCCCCGCACCAAGCAGGCGCACCCGTGCCCACTACGCTATCCCGGCCCCCCATGGGCCCTTGGCCTACCACGGCCGAGTAGCCTGGTGCCCGGGGTACCCACTCAGCGATACTCACCTTTCGCAGCCACGCTCCCAAGCCCGTCAACAGGGCTCCTGCACCCCTCCAAACGTGTTTCGAGCCTACATTCACACCAACAGCAAAACGACTTCCATTTTTCAATTTGACTAACCCCCTAACTCACTTTATACTGACCCCGGGGTCCCTTGGGCGGGAGTCACTCCTCCCCCCAATCACTCATCGCACCATGCATTCCCCATTCGCTCCATACACACAGACCCGCTGGCCTCACTCACTCACCAAGCACATGCTTCCACTTCACTCACCAACTCTTCAACACACACACCGCTGAACTCTGCCATCCTTCTATCTGCATCCCCCAACTAACTCGTGCTCCCACGTCGTCCCTTAAACTACAGCACGTTTCTTTTAACACTACGTAGCAAAACTACGTCCCCTCTACACATCCAAAGTCTGTCTCTGTCTCAAAATCATCAAAAATCATTTCCCATTTTCCCATCCTAAATCTGGCTACAATCCCTCTAACTAATCCATTCCACGGACTCCATGAGGACTTACCCCTGCCCCATGAAGTCGGTCTAACTAAGCTAACCCTTCCCCCTAACTAGTTTCCATCCTGTGCCCAGGCAAGGGGGTCTTCCACCCCTTGCCCAGGAATCCTGTGCACCCGAAAGTGAGGCTTGCTCTTTTTTTTTTTATTTTTTTTTTTACATGCGCAGCACCAGCGCGGAAACTCGCGCACTTCGCACCTGCCCGTGACGTCATGCAGCTGCACGTGTTCCTCGTCCCTCCTTGGACGGTACCATCCGGCAGAGATACCCCTCCTGCCGGATTCCAACCCCACGTGCAGCCATGACGTCACCGTGCGCATAAAAAAAAACACAAGCCCCACGTCTCGAGGGGTTCCCCACGCGAACACATGTGCTTTGCCCGTTGGAGCTTCACACACACGATCGCCTGGAGAACCCGTCCGGTCCAAATCCGTTATCCTGCCTAAACTCTGTCCGTCCGCGGGATCGGCAAATCCACCGCTGGCGTTTCCGGACCGGGACTTCACTCTCGCAAGCGAGCACGTGGCGGTCTCGTGCGTTGCACAGCACGGACCGCGTGCTCACTGCTGGTTGAACCCGGCACGGTCCCCGAAACAACTACAGCCGCTACTCGGCTTTCGTTTCTCCCATGTCGCCGTCGTCGCCATTCGACCCACGCACACCTGCGTGTTACGACGCACACACTCCACTCCATTATATTCACACCGGGAGACGCGGCTGCGTGCTCCCGCATGCCGACCGACATCTCCCTCACATACCGCTCTCTCACACACACGGTCTCCCTTGCATAACCCATACCACTCACACGTGGTGCTCCATTCATACAAACCACTCCACTCACACCCGCGGGGGCACTCACCCGCGGTGACTCACTCACACACCGTGCCTCACTCACACACCGTGCCTCACTCACCCGCGGTGCCTCACTCATACTGGCCGTTTCATCCACACACGGCGTGCTGGGAAGCACGTACCCTGGCACCATCGCCACCACACCACTCACACACGGGGTCGCTTCCACACACGGGGACGCACTCACACCTTGCACCACACACACAGGGACAACCACACTGGGGATTCGTGTCCCCACAAGGGTCTCCGGGGCCTCTATACCCCCCAAGCTTTCCGTGCACCCGTTCACAGCACCCGTCCCCTCAACCTCGCAAAGCACGACCGAACTCACCTGGTCGTGACTCGCCTCAAGGGGGCATACTCCCTCCCCTCGTTCCTGGAGGAGGCCATCCAGGTGCTCGCACTGGGTCTCTACCCAGTCCGCCAGCTCACCCCCATTATCTTCCACTACCTCCGTGTGTGTGTGCGCGTCACTTACCCCGTCATTATCATGCAGTCTCTCCTCTATTTTTTCTGTCTCCCGTGTCTCTATACATTTACAAGTTTCTGTTGTCTCCTCGTGTCTCGTCTCACACGTTTTGGTCTCCCCATTTAATTTTTCCCTTTTGGTCACCGTCGATTCCTCTGTCACGACCCTCGCCCAACACGCCCCCCGAATTATTTTTTTACCCGCCTTCACCGCGGGCCTGTCAGCCGTTGCACCCCCTTCCAGCTCGTTTGCTTCCACACGTGGAGTCGCCATTCCTATCTCCCTGGTCACGGCCTTCATGCCCGCCTGCAGGCATCGGCCCATGTTCTGCGTCTCACCCCGTAGCTCTTTCATTTCCTCCTTCATGTTTGCTTCCATTCCGTTTATTTGCTGTGTATTCGCATCCATCCTCGTTTTTACTTCATTTGTATTCGTATCCATCTTTTCGTTCATTTGTTGTGTATTCGCATCCATCTTTTGTGTATTCGCATCCATCTTTTCGTTCATGCCTTTCATTTCGTTTTTCATTTCATTTGTATTTGCATCCATCCTTGCTGTCATTGCCGCCAGCATGGCGCAAAGCTGGGCCATGTCGGATGCACTCAGCTGAGCCGTTTCGGCAAGGGTTGGGGAAGGGTTTTGGTGGAGAGGGGGGGGGGAGGTGTCATACGCCGCGGCCGCTGCCGCACCTATTTCGGGCTCTGGGTTCAGTTGGGCGAGTCCGTGTTCCTGCACAATCAACATTTCCTGCTCGGGGATTCCATCCTGGACCATGGATTCCACACATTCTACATCCATTTCTAATACCCCCGGCTCCCGCTCGCCTTGAGACGCCATCTTGCTTCTCGTGAAGGGTTAATTTAGCTCTCTCGTAATTTGGAGGGAATCGGGGGTCGCTTCTCTCACCCCTGGACCGATTCCCGTGAATTTAGCTGGAGACAGGAGAGCCCGTTTTCCTGTTCTCCGATACCAGTGCCGCGAGGAGGGTGATGGATTTGTATCGCACGACCTGACACCAGTGTTACGGTATTCGCGCCCGCCGGCGTGCGACGGCCACGTAACTCGAATCGCGGCACGTCGCCCACCGGACGGACAATCCAGTCGTGACCCTCTCGGACTAACGCCGGGAACCAGTCACGGGTGGACCTTTCGGTCTCACCACGATCGAGCCAATCAGCCCCCGCGTGGGATAGGGTTGCTCGCCAAATTCGACCTACCTAAGTACCCACACGGAGGGTAGACCGGGCGATCGCACCTCGCCGCAGGTCGACTTCGGACACGGGCCACTTAAGCGACCCGTTCCGTACTATCGGGATAACAGAGCGGTGTTATCGTCGGCCTCGACGGTTCGATTAATTATCGGGCGTATTCAGCCCACTACCAACCCTTTACGTGAAGCAAGATGAGGATTCAATGAAAGAAATGACGAAGCGAAGCGGGAAACAGTTCAACACAAAGCACATTTATTCGCGATGAACGGAAAGCACACATATTCAATTCCACCAAAAGCACATAGAAAAGGAAAAGAAACACA
>NC_140962.1:155555692-155575692 GCF_056783735.1 Eptatretus burgeri | reverse complement strand
CGGATGATAGCAGATCCTAAAAACCAAAATGAATATTACAACGATATACTTTAATTAGTCCATGAGAGTAGATCATGGAAAAATCATATCATATAATGCAAGAAATCACTCCAAGCTCCTAATTTGAAAACTATAGTACTTACAAGAGCGATGTATACAGCGATTTGTCGCTATGATGAGCAGGCATTCGAGAGTATGAGTGAGAAAAGTGAAAAAATATATATAAAGAAACTTTATCGTTAAGAAATCGTTGCGGCCTGTTCCAAGTCTCGGCATGGTTGAGCAGGCCAAAAAACATGGCGGCTCCAGACAACAGCGAGGCAACCCAGGAAGCGCCTGAAGACTCCAGAGAGCAAGGTGGCCGAGGATCGCCTAACGAAGGATATAATTAAGTAAGGCCGTTAATTATCTTCAAAAGGGGTGTTATAAATTACACAAACACCCAATTTACACTCATTCACTTCCCTGGAGTTCCCTTGGTGTGAAGGAAAAGTTTCAGGCTGCGAGGTTTCATGGTTTTGGAGTTACGGAGGAGACACACTGACACACACACACACACATTGACATTTATTAGCATAGATATATCGAAACATGTGGAGTGTGACGATCACTCCCCCGATCTCCATTGGACATAGTCCTTCACCAAAGTGACCCCTCCATACCGAAGGCCTCGCTCGGCCTGGTGACTGTCAAACAGACAATGATTACATGGTCAACCAGAAGGGCACTCAGTAGAGCACATACTTTCGCCACGTTATGCCTGATCCACAAGAACATATCGAGCCCAATACATTTTTTAATACGAGTGCGTGGCCGAACGTGTGTGGCCGTACGTGCAACAAAAAAAATACTTTTTTGTGACGTCATAGCACCGTGTCTTGTCATTGGTTTGGTAAATAAATGGCCATAACTTTGGAAACAGCTGAAACAGATGGAGAAGAACGATATCAAACCTTGAAAAGGCACATACTCAGGTCCCCAGCGTCAATTGTGACGTCATATCAAACGAAGAAGAATAATTGTGACATCAATTGTGATGTCATAGCACAGTGTCCTGTCATTGGTTTGGTAAATCAATGGCCATAACTTGGGAAGCACTTGTCCGATTAATATCAAACCTTGAAAAGGCACATCCACAGGGCCCCAGCAATATACCTGGCAGGTTTCAATGAGATCGGACCAGTGGTTGTCGAGAAACAGCGGCCACAGACACACAGACACACAGACAGACACACACACACACACACACACACACACACACACACACACACACACACACACACACACACACACACACACACACACACACACACACACATTGCTGAAATTATAGATAGATTATGCTGTATATAGTTTTTGGCCACATCTCATTGGTGAAGAATCGCTTTAAGAAGTTAAATTATACTCGTATCCAGATCTGGATTCAGATCTTCACCAAAATCGAATCAATTCATTCTTGTCACACACCCAACCTGTCCACCAAGTTTCACTCGAATCCATACACAACTTTTTGAGATATCGTGCCATATATCATTTTTGACCCTCTTTCTCTCAATGGTGAAGAATCACTTGAAAATTTGGAGTAGTTGGATCTGGATAGCCAGAGTAGCCAGATCTTCACCAAAATCTCATCAGTTCGTCCTTGTCACACACCAAACCTCTAAACTAAATTTCATACGGATCCGTCCACAACTTTTTGAGATATCCTGCATACAAACAAACGTAAAAACAGACAGAGGAGTGAAAACACAACGTCCTTCACCTTCGGTGGTGAAGATAACATCAATTAAGCATCAAATGGAACCATCGATCCGGAGTTCGGGCTTATTTGCCCTCATCAGGACGGGATACTGATAAGTATCGAACCAATAATGACCACATTCGGCGTTTAAACATCAGACGCTCCTCCTGACTTATGGGGACCATTGTCACAGATTGTCTCGCACGGTAAAACCGCATAATCCGCAAAGAACAACCGTTCTTCAGACAACTACTTCTGGGTCTGCAGTTCTTCATACGTTCTAGTGGGGTCTGCTGGGAACGTTTTTGGCCAAAGTCTTTCACGAACTAACTCACCAGGCCTGACGTTACATTGAATTCGATTTGGGTAGGAATTTGAAATTTGTTCAAGGTGCCGGTGATAAACTCGCCTACTCTTCACGAAGGACACCATGGGGTCTTTAATGTCCACCAACGAATGCTGGCAGACAGGACACTCAGTTTAACGTCCATCCGAGGAAGGTACACACATTTATGAATCACCCTGCCTGTGAAACACCAGAATGACAATTTATAGCTGGGTCGGGATTCTAACCCAGGCTAACAGCTTTGGGGCGAGTTGTGGGTACCTCCATGGTATCCTGCCATCCCCAAAACTTGTGATGTCAATGAACACCTCGGTAATCTATCTATAATTCCAGCAATGTGTGTGTGTGTGTGTGTGTGTGTGTGTGTGTGTGTGTGTGTGTGTGTGTGTGTGTGTGTGTGTGTGTGTGTGTGTGTGTGTCTGTCTGTCTGTCTGCGACCGCAGTTTCTCGACGACCGCCGGTCCGATTGGATTGAAACTTGCCAGGAATATTGCCGGGGCCCAGCGGATGTGCCTTTTCGAGGTTTGATATCAATTGGACGAGCGGTTCCCAAGTTACGGCCATTTATCTGTCGACCAATGAAAAGACACGGTGCTATGGCATCACGAATGACATCACAATTAATGCTTATTTATTTATTTATTTATTTATTTATTTATTTTTGCACGATTGACGGTCCGATCTGATTGAAACTTGCCAGGAATATTGCTGGGGCCCAGCGGATGTGCCTTTTCAAGGTTTGATATTAATCGGATAAGCGGTTCCCAAGTTACGGCCATTTATTTGTCAACCAATGACAAGACAGTGCTATGACGTCACAATTAATGTGTTTTTTTTTGTATTTTTTGCATGATTGCTGGTCCGATCTGATTGAAACTTGCCAGGAATATTGCTGGGGACCCGTGGATGTGCCTTTTCAAGGTTTGATATTAATCGGATAAGCGGTTCCCAAGTTACAGCCATTTATCTGTCAACCAATGACAAGACACGGTGCTATGACATCACGAATGACGTCACAATGAATGTTTATTTATTATTATTTTTTTTTTGCACGATTGACGTCACAATTCTTCTTCTTCTTCGTTTGGTATGACATCACAATCGACGCTGGGGACCTGAGTATGTGCCTTTTCAAGGTTTGATATCGTTCCTCATCTGTTTCAGCTTTTTCCCAAGGTTTGAAAGCTGATTTTTCCCAAGGTTTAAATTAATTACTCAAATTATTAATTAATCCCAAGGTTTTAATTTTCCCAAGGGAAACAGCTGTTTCCCAAGAGTTTGAAAGCTGTTTTTTCCCAAGTTTGAATTAATTGTTGTGCTTGGTAGACATTTGTGAATACATTTACAGAGAGAGTGGCGAGATAGGAGGGGCGAGAGAGAGGGGCGAGAGAGAGAGAGGGGCGTCACAATTCAAGAGAGGGGAGAGAGGAGGGGCGAGAGAGGGGGGCGAGAGAGAGGGGCGAGAGAGAGGGGCGTCACAATACAAGAGAGGGGGAGAGAGGAGGGGCCAGAGAGGGGGGCGAGAGAGAGGGGGAGAGAGAGGGGAGAGAGGAGGGGTGAGACGAGGGGGGGAGAGAGGAGGGCGAGAGAGAGGGGCGTCACAATTCTTCTTCTTCTTCGTTTGATATGACGTCACAATTGACGCTGGGGACCTGAGTACGTTTCCCAGGTGTTTCCGAAGTTATGGCCATTTATGATATGATTGGTCCGATCCAATTGAAAAAAATGCCCCAATCCAGTCATCGTTTACGAGAGCGAAGGTACGAAGCTGCACATACTGGCACGCACGAGTACAAATAAAGTTGTTTAAAAAGACCTTTTGGTCGATGAAGGGTTGCCAGGTAAAACCGCACGTCGAAGGTGAGTCTTCTGGCGAACTTGCTCTGATGACGTGCACAAGTGCGAATTTCATGTTCTCCTTAAAATTGCCCAATTGTTACTCATCGGAGGGAGGAAAGGGAGGCTCATCTGTGTTAACTCCTCAAATTGTTAGACTCAGCTATTTAACAGACATAACCACAACATTTTAAAAAGGGTTCAGTCAGTTCTCATAAAATACTACAACTCATACCATATATGGAAATGTTTGGGTTTCACATGCTTTTATGAGCGTTTTATGAAACCGAACAATCTCACAAGGAGCCACGACTTAAATCAGGAATCATGTAATCGGTCGTTTTCGAGTTCAATGAGTGATCACAAGGCACTTTCACCAATACGTTGAATAACTTCTCATGGGCGATAGGAATTGATGTGCGACGTCAGGAGGCGATGGAAATCTGTGCATGTTCCATTGTTCCAAACAATAGCTCTCGCCTTTGTGACGTCAGACGGCTGCAATGAGCAACTTTAAAGGCCAAGCAAAACTCAAAGCAACTTGAGAACTTCCTTTGAGTGTCTGATTTGCTTTTGTACATATTATGTTCGAGTCTCGTGGAAGAGCTGGGTTCAATTACCGACTCGAATGTACACATCTGATCGGTGCTTTGCAGACAGGGTGTCGCATCATGAAGCACACCGCCCCTCGGATGGACGTTAAGCCGGATGTCCCATCCGCTAGTATTAGATGGTGGATGCTGAAGACCACACGGTGTCCTTTGAAAAGAGTAGGTGGAGTTATTGCTGGCACCCTGAGCAAATTACAAATCACTGCCTTGACTACGCCCTATGGTCGAGTGAACCTCCACGAGAGGTAACATTCACACTCTCCTCCAATGAGTGAACCTCCACGAGAGGTGATATTCGCACTCTATCTGAATGAGTGAACCTCCTCAAAAAGGTAACATTCACACTCTACCTGAATGAGTGAATATCCCCCGAGGCAGAGGAGTTTCAGCCTTGAGTGTCCTTTGATGTCCTTCACCGTTGTTGCCATTTAAATACACAACCACCACCTTCACAATGGAGATTGAACCCTTTGAAGAACATGATCGACGTGACCACCAATATTGGTGTGTGCACTTGGTCCTCCAAAACGGACCACTCTGAGACTCAAGTCCTGATTGATCGTGTTCAACAAAGTTTACTCCACCGGCTCGGGGACAGTTTGGGGTCTTTGTGTGCAGACCTGGCTCGAATCCACACGTCCTCATCGAAAGATGTCAACTGATATAATCAAGGAGGGACTACCAGCGGGCCATGTCGGTCCAGAACGGTTCCAGTCTGCAAACTTGATCTTCAAGTATCTATAATCGCATCAATGAAAACGAATTGTGTAGAGTATGACGTCACAGTGCCTGTTCAATCCGCCTGCTTTGTCTTCTGCTGTTGGTCCTGTGGTGAAGCTTTGCCAAGGTCTGGAAGACCTTGTGGTTGGGTGGACGTTTGCCAAGCGACAACGCTCTTTGAGGTGAAAGACAAATATTTGTAGAGGAAGATATTTTACATTCGTTATTAACATGCAGGGACATGGTGTACATTGGGGGCATCCTTTCACAAGATGACTAATGTAAGCAAATATTCAACAAGGTATGGGTTAGTTAACCATTTCCTCACCCCATTTTCGCCTACACACACACACACACTTGGGGGTTGAGAGGGTACATACTGGTGGAACCAAGATTCACTTTCGAGTCTTCATCTCAGAGATGAGAAGTAACCACTGCAGAGACCATTTGCTCTGTGGTCGAGACTCTCGGATTCAGGTGCTTCAGGTAAATGATCTTCACTTATGAAAAAGAACACTTTTGGGGGAAATAACATGACCATGGATAAAGGGACAAATGGCAGGGATAGGATGGACGACCTTCAAACGGGAAGAGGTCATTTTTTTTTATTCGTAACAACAATGAACGACTTGACTTCTCATCCAACAACATCTTCTGTAGGTCACGTGTGGCTGTGTTTGGGCGAACTAGCCTTTTTTTCACCCCCAAGAATGTGGCACGAGAGAAAACATTTGCCAGGCAAGCAATTCCTCTGTGTCCACAACCACAGAACCACTCACTGGGTCCACAAAGTGATCTGATAAATGGCCGAGAATGCTTTCTTTGGACAGTGAGTGCTGGAGCAAAATTTATCCCTTGGGATTAACCTCCTCGTCCCGATTACATCTTTAAAGATCGAGAGCTCAACATCAAAGGCATTTTGTGAACGCCAGACGGGACTTTAAATGACAAAAGAACGATCATCGGGTCTTTTACAGAACAACAAAAGAAGGACAAGACGATGACTCAGAGACTGACTGTGCAACAGAACAGGTTTGGTGGACCATAGACAGTGACGCCAGCAATGTCCATGACCTCAAGATCCTGCATGACATCTGCTGATGATGTCCGATGTTGGTCAGTTAAATAGCAAGACCGAAGTGGTCTTTCCTTTAACACAACTCTCCGTTTCGGACACTGTCTAACTCGTCACTTCCCCCCTGCTCATCAAAATCTGCTGTCTATACAGACAGCAGGTCATGCATGTCTCATCAGATGTATTTTGTCTTTAGTCCCGACCTTTGTCCATTCTTCTTCCACCTCCGCTTCAACTCGAGGGTCTCATTATGGCCATAATGGATGTGAAGACTCATGAGCAGCTCAATTAGTCAGAATGTGCTCCAGATCTTGCAATTCTATACACATGAACTCAGTCATAGTAAATGGTCTATGGACTCAAACATAGTGATTAGTCTGTGGACTCACACATAGTCAACGGTCTCTCGACCCAAACATAATCAACGGTCTCTGGACTCACACATAGTCAACGGTCTATAGACTCAAACATAATCAACGGTCTCTGGACTCAAATATAGTGATTGGTATATGGACTCAAACACAGTAAATGGTCTCGGGACTCAGACATAGTAAATGGTCCAAAAAAACTGGATTATGATGATGATGATGATGATGATGATGATGATTTGCTTCTTTTATAGCACAGACAGTGAGGGAGTGTTTGTTGTTCGGGAGTGTTCCCACCTGAGCATTCAACCAAAGGGGCTGCGAGTTCCCACATTCAAACCCAACACCCTCTATTGATTTGCCCATTGTCAACTTGTGTTCTTGTCATTCAAGATACATCGATGTCTCCCAACGTCCTTGTCCTGCTTTTCATTGACATACAACCCCCCCAGGGAGTCAGCACTTTCCAGAACACAAACGGTGCATTTTTGGTCCAATATCCCCAGTTCGATCTTCAAATCGCGGCATGGCAACCCAACGCGACTCCTCTATCGGTGGCGAAGCCACAGCGGGAGGAGCAAGACCTTCGGTTCCACATGTGATGTACAAAGTTCGGGTTTGGTTAGACACAGCGTTGCAGACTTTGTACGGTGTCATCTGATGTCGAGTCTCATGTCGATCTCGGATTCCCTCTCGGATCTAGGTGGACCTGCACGACATGTAACCATATCCTGGTGAACAAAATCATGGCGCAACACATCGAGATGATCTGGGAAACATCATTTGAACAGCCGAGCAGAACCAACTACAAACGCTGCCCTTTTCCAAGGTGGCAAGGACTGGAGAATGCAGCTGTAATCAGGAGTACGTCGAGGCTCGTGCATGGCTTGTGTTACATTGTTTGTCTTTCTGGTTGAATGACACCGCGGAGGGTTTTATGAATGGCAGGTCATGATATTGATTGTACTCAAGCGACGCACTCAGCGTGGATTTCCACCATAACGAGCGGGATTATAGGCCTCATGCCTCGAGCTTCAAGAATAACAACATTCAGAAACAATTACTCTCAATGCTCATTGTCTTGAGAGACCTTCAATTGTGACTCACAAGCGGCCATCTTTTATCATTACAAGCTATGACGTCAGGTTGATGGTGCTCACAGTCGTCGTGAGGCAGTTAGGCTTGGAAAGTCGTGTTTTCCAAACTTTGCTCTTCCATGAGCCACGACTAAGAAGCCGAAGCACGATGGGGAGCGAAGAAGCATTGGGATGAAGCATGTGATGGGTTGTGGGCCTTGTGATGGCAAAAGGAGGGATTTAGTGATAGAATGGGCCGAGCAGGATGGTTTTATTTCCTTCCAGGAATGTACACTTCCCTCTGATCCGTCTCCCCTGGGTTTGAATCTCGACACAACCACAGCTGGATGTTTCGCACGCAGGGAAAAGCGTCGATGTGCGATGCGCTGTCTATTGGAATCAAGGACGTTGAGCTGGAGGAGGACCTGTGGTTCAGCGCAGGTCGTTGGTGGATGAAACTCCATTATGGGCTTCACGAAGAGGAGACAAATGATCTCGGACACCCTGAACAGGTCACTCGTTCTGATCCTGATTGACTGCTGGGGAGACAACGACAAACGAGCCAGCACAACCAAACGGCCTCATGTCACCACCAAACCACCTGGTGGAACCAAACCATCCAACACAACCAAACTGTCTCACGTGACCACCAAACCACCTGGTGGAACCAAACCATCCAACAAAACCAAACTGTCTCACGTGACCACCAAACCACCCAGCACAACCAAACCACCCAGCACAACCAAACCGTCTCACATGACCACCAAACCACCTGGTGGAACCAAACCATCCAACAAAACGAAACTGTCTCACGTGACCACCAAACCACCTGGTGGAACCAAACTATCCAACACAACCAAACCACCTGATAGAACCAAACCACCCAGCACAACCAAACCAGCCAGCACAACCAAACTCTCACGTGACCACCAAACCACCTGGTGGAACCAAACCATCCAACACAACCAAACCACCTGGTGGAACCAAACCATCCAACACAACCAAACTGTCTCACGTGACCACCAAACCACCTGGTGGAACCAAACCATCCAACAAAACCAAACTGTCTCACGTGACTACCAAACCACCCAGCACAACCAAACCGTCTCACATGACCACCAAACCACCTGGTGGAACCAAACCATCCAACAAAACCAAACTGTCTCACGTGACCACCAAACCACCTGGTGGAACCAAACCATCCAACAAAACCAAACTGTCTCACGTGACCACCAAACCACCTGGTGGAACCAAACTATCCAACACAACCAAACCACCTGATAGAACCAAACCACCCAGCACAACCAAACCAGCCAGCACAACCAAACTGTCTCACGTGACCACCAAACCACCTGGTGGAACCAAACCATCCAACACAACCAAACCACCTGGTAGAACCAAACCACCTGGTAGAACCAAACCACCCAGCACAACCAAACCACCCAACACAACCAAACCAGCCAGCACAACCAAACCAGCCAGCACAACCAAACTGTCTCACATGACCACCAAACCACCTGGTGGAACCAAACCATCCAACACAACCAAACTGTCTCACATGATCACCAAACCACCTGGTAGAACCAAACCACCCAGCACAACCAAAACCAGCACAACCAAACCACCCAGCACAACCAAACTGTCTCACATGACCACCAAACCACCTGGTGGAACCAAACCACCCAGCACAACCAAACCACCCAGCACAACCAAAAAGCCAGCACAACCAAACCAACCAGTACAACCAAACCAACCAGTACAACCAAACCAGCCAGCACAACCAAACCAACCAGTACAACCAAACCAGCCAGCACAACCAAACGAACCAGTACAATGAAACCAGCCAGCATAACTAAACCGCCTGGCACAACCAAACCATTCAGCACAACCAAACCAAACCAGCCAGCACAACCAAACCAAGCAGCACAACCCTTACCAAGAGACTGCTTCAGCAACATCGCCACTCTGCCAAAAGTCTGATACACTGGTCTGATAGTAAATGATAAAAACACAATGTTGTGCTCACAATTGGTACAGTAGAGCTATCATTTTTATTACGTATGCAAATATCGAGGAACTTTTCTTCCACCCTCCCCCATGCCCCCTGGTTCCCCTCTCATCACCGTTATCTCCTCCTTAACTTCCTTCTCACCACACTCTACACTCCACACCCAACACTCCCTTCTCCCACCCCTATCATCCGACATTCTTTTCCTTTTATCATCTTCTCAACTCCAACCCACTTCGTGCGTACATATTAAGTAGATAATTAGCATAACTTATATAACAAATCATTTATCTTGTTGTCCGAAGGCCCGTGGCCAGATAAAGAGGAATACATGATGTACAACAGTGTGAACATCTAACAGCGTGTAAAAGCAAATGAGTGTGTACACCTGAATTAACCCTTTCGTGTTGCCTTACATCCCCAGGTAACCCAAACTTGGAGCCAAAAAACCAAAGGTCGTTCGTTGAACTGGACCTCATCCAGGCAGAAACAGCTGTTTGTCATCGAGTCGTGGGAGGTGAATCACACATATCTAACTTCCTTTACGTGCAGATCATTAACCAGGCGGTTAGAGTTCACTACCCAGGGGCACGTAGGCTTATTGTGTCGGGCGCACGGGGGCCACGATTGAGGAGGGGTGCCTCCAACCGCAGTGTAGCATGGGTAAAGTTAATTTTCCAACCGATGCTTGCAGGTTTTTCCAACTGTCTGTTCTTGAAACTGTTGGCAAGATAAGGAGCAATGTCTAAACAATCAATGCCAGTTGGCATCTACATATTACGTACTGATAATGCGAACAGCCTTGATCATCCCTCTTCCGCTCCACCATAGATCCATCATCTCAATGTCATAACATGATCATATGGGATTTCCGTCGGCACCATGGTGTTATCAGTGAAGCTCGTTGAAGGATCACAGCTTGTTCTATCATCGTTTATAATCAGTCGGTGTACATAATAACAGAACAAGATGTGATCATTCCTGATAAGACAAGAACTCGTACGATACCATGGTGTGCCTCCACGAAGCTGGGTCGATCTTGGATTCACTCCACCCTTTTGCGTACGTATTATGTAGACGTACTGCAGAGACAGCATTACATCATGTCTGTTAGTTAAAGGAAAAAGAGGGTGAGGAAGAGGGGGGAAAACACAATGAAGGAAGGGGTGACCATGGTGGGGGGTTAATAAGGATAAAAAGGATGAGGAGTATGGAGGGTGGGGGATCACCTGAGGAGGTGGTGAACAGCCACCTTGAAGTGCTGGAGTGAGGAAGTTGGGTTCCAATGAACATTGAAGACTGGCTGCTGCTGCACTCTGGTGGAAGGAGTGCCCCAGCTGAGAGTGAGGAGAATGTGTGACAATGTGTGAGAGTGTCCGACAAGGTCTTAATGGTGAGCATGACTGCATCCCAAGGCTTGCGGACTTGATCTCCAAAGGGAGGGTTTACATCACCGAGAACTCACATTCATTTGTTTTCCATGCAGAAGTTGAGGCTCATGGAATAGTTGAGCAACAGAGGGTGGAAGTTTCACAAGCAGCAGGGGGGGGGGGGGGAGACCAACAGATGAAAGGTAAAGACGGCCCTTCCATCTGAGGTCACCAACCCGCTGCCGATGAGATCAGGCCACGTGACTGAGCCATATAACGTGGGGCAAAATGAACCCCTTCACTACCCCCCCCCATGTTACCCCCCATCACTCAAAGGTGAAGAATCACTTTAAAATGATGAGATTCGAGTTTTCACCAAAATCGAATCAATTCTTAATCAATCAAAAAACAAACCTAACCTGCTCACCAAGTTTCATCCGAATCCGTTCACAACTTTTTCATAAATCCTGTTCACAAACAAACAATCAGACAGATGAGGATGAAAACATAACCTCAGTCCACCTTCGTTGACGGAGGGAAGAAACAAATTAAAAAACAAGCTCAAATGAGCTAAGATCCTCGTCCTCTGAATGATGACGTCATAAAAACGAATATGACGTCATTGTTATGTATCAGGTTTGCGATAAATTATCTGTGCTAATGCCCGGCTTGATTCCCGCAAACAAAATTCAAACAGCTTGCCTAGTTTCGGAGATAATGGTATAGGCGATTTCCATTAGCGGCGATATTATGACGTCAACTTTTTTCTCGGAAGAATTTCCAAAATCGGAGATGGTTACTGCCTGCGTGTGGGCTTTCTGCATATACATGGCAAGTTTCACGAAGATCCGATGAAAACTCTGGGTTGTGAAACAAAAAATGTCAAAAAATAGGAATGACATCATAAAAAATTGATATGACGTCACAGTGATGTATCATGTGTGCGGTAATTCATCTCTGCTCATGCCCTGTTCGATTCCCGCAAACAGAATTCAAAAAGCTTGCCTAGTTTCAGAGATAATTTTTAGGCGATTTCCATTAGCGGAGATGTTTTGACGTCATAACTTTTTTTTTTCTCGGAGGAATTTTCAAAATCGGAGATGGTTACTGTCTGCGCAGGGAATTTTTACATATATATGCCAAGTTTCAGGAAGTTTCGATGAAAACTGTAGGCTGTGAAACAAAAAAGTCCGCAAGAACAACAACGTGAGTCAGACTTCGAGATCCTCCACAAGGATCTAAAAACATGAAATAACAATCAGGCAAAGACTTGCAACAGTCAACAGCACACTATTCCAAAGAGGTGGCCCATAATAACTTAGTGTATTCATAGAGTATGATGTGCGAGTAAAAGGTAGAAATAAGTTATCTTGTGATCCGGTGAAATGAGTGTGGATGTCATGGACTGCTGTAGAATAAGATGAAAAGTCTTGTGGAAGAACACTGTTGAGATGCTTGTAAATAAATATCCCTGTGTGTAAATTTATTAATGTCAGAAAGTGTCAATGTGTTGAGTTTGGTGGAAAGAGGTGCGGTGTGGTCCTGCGGACGAGAAAGGGGACAGATCCTTATGGCACACTTTTGAATAACTGAGAGTGAGTGCAGCTGATTGTTATTAGAGGGTGCCCAGACAATGTCACAATAGTTCAGGTGAGGGAGAATTAAGGGAGAATAAAATAAAAGGAGGAAGGAAAGTGTGAAGATGAGACGGTATGCTAGTGGGGCAAATTAGCTAAATATAGCATAACAATTGTGCATTTTGTGAGGAAAGCACCAAATTTGGCACACTAGTAGCCAATCATATTATGAACAGATTTGGATATTGAGCCATCTCAAATTCAGCCGCTGATGGCTGTGGCAGCCATTTTCCACTGCCATCAAAAATTTTTGAGATGGCCCAAATATCCAAATCTGTTCGTAATATGATTGGCTACTAGTGTGCCAAATTTGGTGCTTTCCTCACAAAATGCACAATTGTTATGCTAAGTTGCCCCACTACGCCTCTGTTTCGGTCCAGCGAAGTTTATCATCCAAGGTAACACCGAAATAAATTTGTCGAATGAACAGTTATGGGTTCACTTTCAATTATAGATAGAAGAGATGGTGTCAGGCAGAGGTTTGGTGGATTTGCTAAAGAACATACACTTGGTTTTATGAGGATTTAAAGGGAGTTTGTTTGATTTAAACCAGGATGAAACCTTGATGTGCTCACGATTGAGAGTATCAGCCAAAGAGTTGTAACTAGGATTGGAATAGATGACAGTTGTATCATCAGCAAAGACCAAAAATATATAATAAAGAAGAACAAGTATGTCGATCGTTAACATATACTAATAGGAAAACAAGAGGCCCAAGTATCGGTCCTTGGGGAACTCCGTAGCCGATAGCTCTCCATGAAGAATTAGAGGTTTTAACGATTGTAAATTGTTGCCTGTTAGTAAAGGGGATCTTTAAACCATTGAAGAGCACAACCTCCAACACCATAAATATCAAGTTTTATTTATTTATTATTAATTGAAGTTCACCTTAAACAAGGCTGAAAGCCACTATTTGTAAAAGGTCTACAAAGAAAACTAAGAGGAAGAATTGTCAAAACCTTCACCTCGTCCTGAAACGAGGAAACCTCTTCACAGGACCACTGTGGAGGAAGGGGTAACTCGGCCAGGTGGAATAATAAATTTTCCTCCCACCATTGGATGTTTTTAAGGAGACATCACCTCCGTACTGGATGGCCGTTGGCTCCCGAAGGGAGTTCATCCGCCCTTTGTTCGGTGTTGTTTGTAGTCCTCGCAGGGTGTCACAGTGACTCTCTCTACTAAAGGCCATGTCACACCTTGACGATTTAGCTAACGTATGCCTGACGTATGCAAAATTGGCCTAAAACGCTGGCACACGTCTAATACGTTGTGGGTAAGTTTGTATACGTTAAGAGCACGCTGAAAAACACTGCCATACATCGTAGTACGCTGGCTTTCATCGTTGTACTTTGCGGTTGTCCTCAAATTTTAGCATGCTTGAAATTTTATGACGTATGCCAGCGTATGACGCACACGTTCCGCTACGCTGGCCATAAGTTGGAGGCACATTATGCGATCGTTGACACACGTCGACACACGCTACTTGTAAGTTACACATAAGTCGAAATACGTCGAGGTAATGATTAGCGTACCCGAAACTTATTTATAATCGATGAGTAACGTGCTTTGAACCTATGTGTAACGTACCTCCAACGCATATTGATGTATGTAGACGTATTTGATTGACGTCTTCCGGACGACCACAGAACTTACTGAACGTGTTTCTAATTTACAGCTACCGTATAATGGCGATTTGGCAGCGTAAAAAACAACAAAAAAAAACAACAATAACCCGATATTTCGTCACGTGCCGTTACGTCACGTCCGATTGCCTCTTCAGTTTGCTCATGTCTTATTCTTAGTTCCTCCTCTGTGAATATTTTCTGTTTGAGGATATTGTCACGTCGAAGTCGAAACTTAAAAGCAAATGTCCGAATATATTTTAGAATATTTTTTTTTTTTTTTTTTTGTATACCTTGGTCGAGGCTCGTATGAGAGCTAACACACAACTCACAGCAAGGAGGCATGAGACAAGAGGGGCAGGAGTGGAAGGGACAAAACATTGGGGAACAGACACAGGTGAACTGTGGAAGGGAGAGGGATGGGGATGGGACGGGGAACATGGCGAAGAGAAGATGGACATTTCAGGGACTTTCAGGAAGGAAAGCAGGAGAAATGAAGGAAGTGGGCTTGGGTGGATTATCGGGGGTAGAAAAGATCGAGGATTTGGATGGGGGAAGATAAAAGGTGGTGGTGAACAGCTGTTTTGAAAGCCTGGAGGGAAGAATGGGAAAGAATAGAGTGAGGAAGTTTATTCCAAAGGCGGGAAAAAAGAGGAATGAAAGAGTGAAGATGAGCAGTGATTCGTGATTTTGGTAGTTTTACCAGAAGGGGGTTGTTGGCGGACCTTGAGCGCCCTGTGGAAATGTGGTTGGGACAAATCGCAGAGAGAGCAGGTGGGGCAAGGCTGGAGAGGAGTCGGTAGAAGACAGAAAGACCACCGACCAACCTGCGGTGATTGAGTGAGAGGCCCAAAGACTCAGCTTCATTGCGGGAGATGCCAATGATCTTAAAAGCCCTGGTTTCGACAGCGTGAAGTCGAGAAAGGTGGGAGGCAGGAGCACCAGCCCAGAGGGGAGAGCAGTACTCCATCAGGCTACGGACAAAAGCTTTGTAAGTGGTCAGCAGCTCAAGAGGGCCGAGGAAGGACTTTGCACGACGGAGGATTCCCAGTCGGCGACTGGCTTTTGAGGCAAGGTTGGAAATGTGACTTTCCCAGGAAAGGTCATGGCAGATAGTGAGACCCAGAAGCTTGAAAGAAAAGACTTCTTCCAGAGGATTGTTGAGAAAGTGGATGGGGGGTTTTGTAAACGGTCCTTTCGAAGAGACATAGTGAGAGTGTGAGATTTGTCTGGATTGAAAGACATGTTCCACGTGTTGGACCAGTTTGTGATTTTATCCAGATCTGCAGTGAGCGAAGAAGCTGCTGCTTGCCGGTCTGAGGGATGACAGATGGTACGGCAGAGGGTGGAGTCATCGGCAAAGAGAAATAGAGGATTTTCCAGAGAGTCCGAGAGATCATTGATGAAAACCAGAAAAAGAACAGGGCCCAGAACGCTACCTTGAGGAACTCCAGCCTGCACAGGAAGAGGGGATGAAAGAACTCCATTTAGGGCCACACATTGACTGCGACAGGAGAGGAAGTCTGCGAGCCATGAGTGGAGATGGCCTTGAATACCATGGGAAGAGAGTTTGGTGAGTAGGGCAGGGTGCCAGACTGTGTCAAAAGCACGTGATATGTCCAGGGATACGGCTCGGATTTCCTGTCTGGCATTGAGGACCTCCATCCATTGATGGGAGAGCAGTAGCAGCATATCCAGGGTAGAGTGACCTGGTCTGAAACCAAATTGATGATTGGAAATCAAGCCATTGGAGAAGAGGAAGGATTTCATATCTGAGGCGATGATGGATTCCATAACCTTGCTGATGATTGGGAGAAGGCTGATTGGTCTGTAGTTACAGGGATCTGTTTTTGCACCTTTTTTATGCAGGGCAGTGATGTTAGCAGATTTCCAAGCAGATGGCAGATGACCTTGGGCAAATGAGAGGGTGAATAGAACAGAGAGAGGGTGAGCAAGAGCAGAAGAGCAGGCTTTGAGGACACGTGGGCTGATGCCGTCTGGACCGGTTGCAGAATCTGACTCGAGGTTTGAAAGCAAGCTCTCCACCTTGTCAGGAGAAAAGGATACAGAGTCCAGGGACAGTTGGGTGCGACTGGGTAAAGTGGGTAGAGATAGTGATGGGTTTAGGACACAAGATTTAGCTGCAAACACCGAGTTTAGACATTCAGCTTTATCACGTGTGGAATCAGCAGTGCGGCCATTTGAGGTAAGGGAGGGGATGGAGGGGGAACATACACCAGAAACGGATTTGATTAAACGCCACCAGGATTTTGAGGAGGGAGAGAGGTTTGAGAGTTCAGACTTGAGATGAGAAAGATGTTGTTTTCTGGCTCTCCTGAGGGTAGATACACACTTGTTCCGAGCTTTGTGGAAAGAACTGAGATTGCCCTCAGTTGGGTTTGCTTTCCATGAGGCAAAGGCAAGTTGTTTCAGGACAACTGCCTCGCCACAAGCTTCAGTAAACCAAGAATTCGTGATAGACTAAAAATAATAATAATTTTAAAAAACAACAACAACAACAACAACAACTTCAGATATTTCATCACGTGCCTTCACGGAGCCAAGGAGAAAAAAAAGAAAATGTGCCTTGACGGAGAAAATAACTTTCGGGTATGCTACACATTACCTCGACGTGTTTCGACTTATGAGTAACTTACAAGGAACTTGTGTCGACGTGTGTCAATGATCGCATATCGTGCCTACAACTTATTCCCAGCGGAGCGGAACGTGTGAGCCATACGGCGAGTACATCGTAAAATTTTCAGCATGCTTGAAATTTCACGACGTACAAAACGTACCACGAAATAATTTGGAATAGGCAAAGTCTAGATGCGAACGTAGAATTCTTCTTACATTCGCTTTTTAAATATATCAAATTAAACCGTCTTTTTGCAATGAAAAAATAAATATTACCTCAACATTACCTTCACAACAACAACTACACAGCCTAGAAGAGGATCTCATCTGAAAAAATTAATATTACCTCAACATTCGACCTCGACATTACCTTCACAACAACAACTACACCGCCAAGAACAGGATCTCATCTGCAAAAATAAATATTACCTCAACATTACCTTCACAACAACAACTATACCACCTAGAACAGGATCTCATCTAAAAAAAATTAATATTACCACAACATTACCTTCACAACGACAACTACACCACCGAGAACAGGATCTCATCGAAAAAAAAATTAATATTACCTCAACATTACCTTCACAACAACGACACCACCTAGAACAGGATCTCATCTAAAAATATACATATATATATATATATATATATATATATATATATATATATATATATATATTACCTCAACATTAGACCTCGACATTATCTTCACAACAACTACACCACCTAGAACAGGATGTCATCTGAAAAAAAAAAATCCTCAACATTACCTTCACAACGACAACTATACCGCCTAGAACAGGATCTCATCTAAAAAAAATATATTACCTCAACATTAGACCTCGACATTACCTTCACAACAACTACACCGCCGAGAAAAGGATCTCATCTAAAAAAATTAATACATACGAGAAGTGAACGTAGAATTCTTCTTACATTCGCTTCTGATTTTACCTACAACTTGTTCACAACTGCATACGCAATTTCCGGTTACTTCGGAATCGGCGATCAAATAATATAAATCACGATTAAAAATTATTTTTTGATGATGCGGGAGATATCTTTATTAAAATCAGTGGAGGAAATACACACCATGTCTGATATTATTTGGGTTTTTCATGTCTCCGACGATGCCTTTATCTCCCGGCATGCATCATTCCCCATGACAAAAACCGGAAACAAAAAAAAAACAGAAGCAAAAAAAAAAAAACGGAAGCAAAATGGTCATAGCCAAGGACATGGATTCACAATTGCCAGGGTATTGTGTTGTTTTTGTTGTTTCCTATTCTCTCATGTGCACGCATTTAGTAATATTCACAAGATAGAAATAAAACCCAATCGTGTTTATACACCGCACGACGTTTAAAAATAACCGGAAGTAAAAGGTCATAGCTGACGACACGGATTCCAAATCGCCAGGGGTATTGTGTTGTTGTTGTTGTTGTTTTTGTTTTTGTTTTTGTTTTTGTTTTTGTTTTTGTTTTTGTTTCCTATTCTCTCATGTGCACGCGTTAAGTATGAAGCTCACTACGTTCGCTATGACAGCGTACTTCATCGTTTTTCAGCGTGCTCTTAACGTATACACAACTTACCCATACCGTATTCGACGTGTGCCAGCGTTTCAGACACATTTTTCAAAGGTCGACATATGCTGGCTAAATCGTCAAGGTGTGACTGCGATGTTGACACTTCTAATTCTCAGGCGGTTATGATTTAAATCGACATGCAGCAGGTTTTTAACAGGCTACGCCACGAATTTTGTCGGCGATACGTGCAGTGCGCTATGTCTAAGTTAAACTATCGTTGTGCATAGGTTGTGAACGCCGACAACAGGCTAAGCATTCGTTAGTATAAGTTATCTGTAAGACAACGAAACATTCTGTGTCCGTTACTAATATGTTATGTATACGACCAACACGTTATGAATACGACCAAAACTTAAAAAAAACATCAAAATTTCAGCGTACGCCAACATTTTACATACATTTTTATACGTTGCCATTGCTGGCTAAATCGTCAAGGTGTGACAGCACCTTAACAAAACCAGCGAGGGGATGTCAGGTTTAGTCGCTGAAAACCGGACCATGTGGTAGGTAGCACTGGGTTACATGTTACCAGTGGCAGTACCAAAAGACTGCCCTGACTTAAGAAGGTCATAATATTTGTCGAGAAGAATACTATGATCAATCGTATCAGAGGCTTTGGACAAATCAATGAAAACACCAGCAGTATACAATCTGTCAGGAAGGAATTACTGCAGAAACTGAATCTGTCATATGAAGAACAGCCAAATCTGTTTAGTGCTTATGACGAAAGCCAAACTGTTCATCAAATATAACGTTAAAAAAAAATAAAAAAATGACCGTTTTTACAGCCATTTTTCCCTACTGTGCAGGGGTTAGGCTTTTTTCTTGAGGCAATGTTTTATGGCTGGATGCCCTTCCTGACGCCAACCCTGGTCGCCTCTTACGACACACAGGGATATGGTATATCTATTCTAACCGGGGCATACACCGGGACCAAATATAACGTTAAAGATAGAGAGAAATTTGGTAAGAAGGTTACAAACAATCTCTCCAAAATGTTGGACAAACACAGAACCAGACATGGGTCTGTAATTTGAACGACCGGACGATCGTTCATTTTGAAAACGGGAGTAACTTTAGCAACCTTCAGAATCAGGGGAACAGAACCAGTAAGAAACTAGAAGGGCACTTGGTAGAGCACATGCCTCCTGATCCACTAAAACATATCGGGTCCAATAATTTTTTGAAACATCATGTGATACATTATGTCGTTTTTGACCCTCTCTCTCTCAATGCTGAAGAATCATATCAAAAATTCTCGTCGTTAGATCCGGATCCGGATCTTCACCAAAATCTAATCAGTTCGTCCTTGTCACACACCAAACCTGTCCACAAAATTTCATCCAAATCCATCAACAACTTTT
>NC_140962.1:155433192-155538192 GCF_056783735.1 Eptatretus burgeri | reverse complement strand
ATCCCACCTCTGCACAAAGTGATCCCACCTCTGCACAAAGTGATCCCACCTCTGCACAAATTCGAAGTGGACACATATCCTGTTATACCCTGAGTACTGGAACAAAATGGTACTTGCAGTCGAAATCAACTTCCACAAACCGCTTCTGCCACCTGACCTCCTCGGTCGCTGGAACCAAAAAAAAAACAAAAAAACCAGTTAATTGAAATCAGAGAGTGCCGCAAATTGTTCAGTGAGATTGGAGTCACGTGCCAATCATAGGTGAGAAGGCGTCACGTGGCAATCATAGGTGAGAGAAACATCATCAAGAACGAGGAGGGAAGTGAGGGTGACATTGGACTCCGCACTCGGCACCGAAAGCTTATTTTCTTATTCTCATGATGGGAAGGAAAAGTTAAATTGGATTCACAGGTTGACACACTCGACAGGATTATTAAACACAAAGCAGGATTTGAGCCAAAGGCAGGGTCGAGGTGGAGGGGCGTGCAGGGTCGAGGTGGAGGGGCGTGCAGGATTCGAGCTAACCCTAACCCTAACCCGAAACCTAACTGCAGTTAGACCGGTGGTGAGGAGAAATGGCAGGAGAGAGTGCTGGGAAAGCAGGGAGGATCTGGGAAGGCTATATGATTGCAGGAAGGGCCGGGAAAGGCTATAGGATTGCAGGGAGGTCTGGGTTAAGCTATAGGATAGCATGGTGGGCTGGGTAAGCTACAGTATAGCATGAAGCGTCAGGTTAGGCTATAGGATATCAGCGAGGATGGGGGCACGGTCTCGGATATCAGCGAGGGCCAGGGTAGGCTATACGATAGCATGAAGAGCCAGGTCGGCTATTGGAGAGCATAAAGGGCCGGGGTAGACTACAGGACATCAGCCAGGGGTGAGGTGGGCTTTCGGATAGCATGAAGTGCTGGGTAGGCTGTAGGATAGCATGAAGGGCCGGGTCGGCTGTAGGATAGCATGAAGTGTCGTGTCGGCTGTGGCGTAGCATGAAGTGTCGTGTCGGCTGTGGGATAGCATGAAGGGCCGGGTAGGCTGTAGGATAGCATGAAGGGCCGGGTCGGCTGTAGGATAGCATGAAGGGCCGGGTCGGCTGTAGGATAGCATGAAGGGCTGGGTAGGCTGTAGGATAGCATGAAGGGCCGGGTCGGCTGTAGGATAGCATGAAGGGCCGGGTCGGCTGTAGGATAGCATGAAGGGCCGGGTCGGCTGTAGGATAGCATGAAGGGCCGGGTCGGCTGTAGGATAGCATGAAGGGCCGGGTCGGCTGTAGGATAGCATGAAGGGCCGGGTCGGCTGTAGGATAGCATGAAGGGCCGGGTTGGCTGTAGGATAGCATGAAGGGCCGGGTCGGCTGTAGGATAGCATGAAGGGCCGGGTCGGCTGTAGGATAGCATGAAGGGCCGGGTCGGCTGTAGGATAGCATGAAGGGCCAGGGTCGGCTGTAGGATAGCATGAAGGGCCGGGTCAGCTGTAGGATAGCATGAATGGCCGGGTAGGCTGTAGGATAGCATGAAGGGCCGGGTCGGCTGTAGGATAGCATGAAGGGCTGGGTAGGCTGTAGGATAGCATGAAGGGCTGGGTAGGCTGTAGGATAGCATGAAGGGCCGGGTCGGCTGTAGGATAGCATGAAGGGCCGGGTCGGCTGTAGGATAGCATGAAGGGCCGGGTCGGCTGTAGGATAGCATGAAGGGCCGGCTCGGCTGTCGGATAGCATGAAGGGCCGGCTCGGCTGTAGGATAGCATGAAGGGCCGGCTCGGCTGTAGGATAGCATGAAGGGCCGGGTAGGCTGTAGGATAGCATGAAGTGTCGTGTCGGCTGTGGGATAGCATGAAGGGCTGGGTAGGCTGTAGGATAGCATGAAGTGTCGTGTCGGCTGTGGGATAGCATGAAGTGTCGTGTCGGCTGTGGGATAGCATGAAGTGTCGTGTCGGCTGTGGGATAGCATGAAGGGCCGGGTCGGCTGTAGGATAGCATGAAGTGTCGTGTCGGCTGTGGCGTAGCATGAAGTGTCGTGTCGGCTGTGGGATAGCATGAAGGGCCGGGTCGGCTGTAGGATAGCATGAAGTGTCGTGTCGGCTGTAGGATAGCATGAAGTGTCGTGTCGGCTGTGGCGTAGCATGAAGTGTCGTGTCGGCTGTGGGATAGCATGAAGGGCCGGGTAGGCTGTAGGATAGCATGAAGGGCCGGGTCGGCTGTAGGATAGCATGAAGGGCTGGGTAGGCTGTAGGATAGCATGAAGGGCCGGGTCGGCTGTAGGATAGCATGAAGGGCCGGGTCGGCTGTAGGATAGCATGAAGGGCCGGGTCGGCTGTAGGATAGCATGAAGGGCCGGGTCGGCTGTAGGATAGCATGAAGGGCCGGGTCGGCTGTAGGATAGCATGAAGGGCCGGGTCGGCTGTAGGATAGCATGAAGGGCCGGGTCGGCTGTAGGATAGCATGAAGGGCCGGCTCGGCTGTAGGATAGCATGAAGGGCCGGCTCGGCTGTAGGATAGCATGAAGGGCCGGGTAGGCTGTAGGATAGCATGAAGTGTCGTGTCGGCTGTGGGATAGCATGAAGTGTCGTGTCGGCTGTGGGATAGCATGAAGGGCTGGGTAGGCTGTAGGATAGCATGAAGTGTCGTGTCGGCTGTGGCGTAGCATGAAGGGCCGGGTCGGCTGTAGGATAGCATGAAGGGCCGGGTAGGCTGTAGGATAGCATGAAGTGTCGTGTCGGCTGTGGGAATGCATGAAGTGTCGTGTCGGCTGTAGGATAGCATGAAGGGCCGGGTCGGCTGTGGGATAGCATGAAGGGCCGGGTCGGCTGTGGGATAGCATGAAGGGCCGGGTCGGCTGTAGGATAGCATGAAGGGCCGGGTCGGCTGTAGGATAGCATGAAGGGCCGGGTCGGCTGTAGGATAGCATGAAGGGCCGGGTCGGCTGTAGGATAGCATGAAGGGCCGGGTCGGCTGTAGGATAGCATGAAGGGCCGGGTCGGCTGTGGGATAGCATGAAGGGCCGGGTCGGCTGTGGGATAGCATGAAGGGCTGGGTAGGCTGGAGGATAGCATGAAGTGTCGTGTCGGCTGTAGGATAGCATGAAGTGTCGTGTCGGCTGTAGGATAGCATGAAGTGTCGTGTCGGCTGTGGGATAGCATGAAGTGTCGTGTCGGCTGTGGGATAGCATGAAGTGTCGTGTCGGCTGTGGGAGAGCATGAAGTGTCGGGTCGGGTGTGGGATAGCATGAAGGGCCGGGTCGGCTGTAGGATAGCATGAAGTGTCGTGTCGGCTGTGGGATAGCATGAAGGGCCGGGTCGGCTGTAGGATAGCATGAAGGGCCGGGTCGGCTGTAGGATAGCATGAAGGGCCGGGTCGGCTGTAGGATAGCATGAAGGGCCGGGTCGGCTGTAGGATAGCATGAAGGGCCGGGTCGGCTGTAGGATAGCATGAAGGGCCGGGTCGGCTGTGGGATAGCATGAAGGGCCGGGTCGGCTGTGGGATAGCATGAAGGGCTGGGTAGGCTGGAGGATAGCATGAAGTGTCGTGTCGGCTGTGGGATAGCATGAAGGGCCGGGTCGGCTGTAGGATAGCATGAAGGGCCGGGTCGGCTGTGGGATAGCATGAAGGGCCGGGTCGGCTGTAGGATAGCATGAAGGGCCGGGTCGGCTGTAGGATAGCATGAAGGGCCGGGTCGGCTGTAGGATAGCATGAAGGGCCGGGTCGGCTGTAGGATAGCATGAAGGGCCGGGTCGGCTGTAGGATAGCATGAAGTGTCGTGTCGGCTGTGGGATAGCATGAAGGGCTGGGTAGGCTGTAGGATAGCATGAAGTGTCGTGTCGGCTGTACGATAGCATGAAGGGCCGGGTCGGCTGTAGGATAGCATGAAGGGCCGGGTCGGCTGTAGGATAGCATGAAGGGCCGGGTCGGCTGTAGGATAGCATGAAGGGCCGGGTCGGCTGTAGGATAGCATGAAGGGCCGGGTCGGCTGTAGGATAGCATGAAGGGCCGGGTCGGCTGTAGGATAGCATGAAGGGCCGGGTCGGCTGTAGGATAGCATGAAGGGCCGGGTCGGCTGTAGGATAGCATGAAGGGCCGGGTCGGCTGTAGGATAGCATGAAGTGTCGTGTCGGCTGTGGGATAGCATGAAGTGTCGTGTCGGCTGTAGGATAGCATGAAGTGTCGTGTCGGCTGTGGGATAGCATGAAGTGTCGTGTCGGCTGTAGGATAGCATGAAGGGCCGGGTCGGCTGTAGGATAGCATGAAGTGTCGTGTCGGCTGTGGGATAGCATGAAGGGCTGGGTAGGCTGTAGGATAGCATGAAGTGTCGTGTCGGCTGTAGGATAGCATGAAGGGCCGGGTCGGCTGTAGGATAGCATGAAGGGCCGGGTCGGCTGTAGGATAGCATGAAGTGTCGTGTCGGCTGTAGGATAGCATGAAGTGTCGTGTCGGCTGTGGCGTAGCATGAAGTGTCGTGTCGGCTGTGGGATAGCATGAAGGGCCGGGTCGGCTGTAGGATAGCATGAAGGGCCGGGTCGGCTGTGGGATAGCATGAAGGGCCGGGTCGGCTGTAGGATAGCATGAAGGGCCGGGTCGGCTGTAGGATAGCATGAAGGGCCGGGTCGGCTGTAGGATAGCATGAAGGGCCGGGTCGGCTGTAGGATAGCATGAAGGGCCGGGTCGGCTGTAGGATAGCATGAAGGGCCGGGTCGGCTGTCGGATAGCATGAAGGGTCGGGTCGGCTGTAGGATAGCATGAAGGGCCGGGTCGGCTGTAGGATAGCATGAAGGGCCGGGTAGGCTGTAGGATAGCATGAAGGGCCGGGTCGGCTGTAGGATAGCATGAAGTGCCGTGTCGGCTGTGGCGTAGCATGAAGGACCGGGTCGGCTGTAGGATAGCATGAAGGGCCGGGTCAGCTGTAGGATAGCATGAAGTGTCGTGTCGGCTGTGGGATAGCATGAAGGGCTGGGTCGGCTGTGGGATAGCATGAAGTGTCGTGTCGGCTGTGGGATAGCATGAAGGGCTGGGTCGGCTGTAGGATAGCATGAAGTGTCGTGTCGGCTGTGGAATAGCATGAAGTGTCGTGTCGGCTGTGGGATAGCATGAAGTGTCGTGTCGGCTGTAGGATAGCATGAAGTGTCGTGTCGGCTGTGGGATAGCATGAAGTGTCGTGTCGGCTGTGGGATAGCATGAAGTGTCGTGTCGGCTGTGGGATAGCATGAAGGGCTGGGTCGGCTGTAGGATAGCATGAAGTGTCGTGTCGGCTGTGGGAATGCATGAAGTGTCGTGTCGGCTGTGGGATAGCATGAAGGGCTGGGTAGGCTGTAGGATAGCATGAAGTGTCGTGTCGGCTGTAGGATAGCATGAAGTGTCGTGTCGGCTGTAGGATAGCATGAAGGGCCGGGTCAGCTGTAGGATAGCATGAAGTGTCGTGTCGGCTGTGGGATAGCATGAAGGGCTGGGTCGGCTGTGGGATAGCATGAAGTGTCGTGTCGGCTGTGGGATAGCATGAAGGGCTGGGTCGGCTGTAGGATAGCATGAAGTGTCGTGTCGGCTGTAGGATAGCATGAAGGGCCGGGTCGGCTGTAGGATAGCATGAAGGGCCGGGTCGGCTGTAGGATAGCATGAAGTGTCGTGTCGGCTGTAGGATAGCATGAAGTGTCGTGTCGGCTGTGGCGTAGCATGAAGTGTCGTGTCGGCTGTGGGATAGCATGAAGGGCCGGGTCGGCTGTAGGATAGCATGAAGGGCCGGGTCGGCTGTAGGATAGCATGAAGGGCCGGGTCGGCTGTAGGATAGCATGAAGGGCCGGGTCGGCTGTAGGATAGCATGAAGGGCCGGGTCGGCTGTAGGATAGCATGAAGGGCCGGGTCGGCTGTAGGATAGCATGAAGGGCCGGGTAGGCTGTAGGATAGCATGAAGGGCCGGGTCGGCTGTAGGATAGCATGAAGGGCGGGGTAGGCTGTAGGATAGCATGAAGGGCCGGCTCGGCTGTAGGATAGCATGAAGGGCCGGGTAGGCTGTAGGATAGCATGAAGTGTCGTGTCGGCTGTGGGAATGCATGAAGTGTCGTGTCGGCTGTAGGATAGCATGAAGGGCTGGGTAGGCTGTAGGATAGCATGAAGTGTCGTGTCGGCTGTGGGATAGCATGAAGTGTCGTGTCGGCTGTGGGATAGCATGAAGGGCTGGGTAGGCTGTAGGATAGCATGAAGTGTCGTGTCGGCTGTAGGATAGCATGAAGGGCCGGGTCGGCTGTAGGATAGCATGAAGTGTCGTGTCGGCTGTGGGATAGCATGAAGTGTCGTGTCGGCTGTAGGATAGCATGAAGTGTCGTGTCAGCTGTGGAATAGCATGAAGTGTCGTGTCGGCTGTGAGATAGCATGAAGGGCTGGGTAGGCTGTAGGATAGCATGAAGTGTCGTGTCGGCTGTGGGATAGCATGAAGTGTCGTGTCGGCTGTGGGATAGCATGAAGGGCCGGGTCGGCTGTAGGATAGCATGAAGGGCCGGGTCGGCTGTAGGATAGCATGAAGTGTCGTGTCGGCTGTAGGATAGCATGAAGTGTCGTGTCGGCTGTGGGATAGCATGAAGTGTCGTGTCGGCTGTGGGATAGCATGAAGGGCCGGGTCGGCTGTAGGATAGCATGAAGGGCCGGGTCGGCTGTAGGATAGCATGAAGGGCCGGGTCGGCTGTAGGATAGCATGAAGGGCCGGGTCGGCTGTAGGATAGCATGAAGGGCCGGGTCGGCTGTAGGATAGCATGAAGGGCCGGGTCGGCTGTAGGATAGCATGAAGTGTCGTGTCGGCTGTGGGATAGCATGAAGTGTCGTGTCGGCTGTAGGATAGCATGAAGTGTCGTGTCGGCTGTGGGATAGCATGAAGTGTCGTGTCGGCTGTAGGATAGCATGAAGGGCCGGGTAGGCTGTAGGATAGCATGAAGTGTCGTGTCGGCTGTAGGATAGCATGAAGGGCTGGGTAGGCTGTAGGATAGCATGAAGTGTCGTGTCGGCTGTAGGATAGCATGAAGGGCCGGGTCGGCTGTAGGATAGCATGAAGTGTCGTGTCAGCTGTAGGATAGCATGAAGTGTCGTGTCGGCTGTGGGATAGCATGAAGTGTCGTGTCGGCTGTGGGATAGCATGAAGTGTCGTGTCGGCTGTGGGATAGCATGAAGTGTCGTGTCGGCTGTAGGATAGCATGAAGTGTCGTGTCGGCTGTGGGATAGCATGAAGGGCTGGGTAGGCTGTAGGATAGCATGAAGTGTCGTGTCGGCTGTAGGATAGCATGAAGGGCCGGGTCGGCTGTAGGATAGCATGAAGGGCCGGGTCGGCTGTAGGATAGCATGAAGTGTCGTGTCGGCTGTAGGATAGCATGAAGTGTCGTGTCGGCTGTAGGATAGCATGAAGGGCCGGGTCGGCTGTAGGATAGCATGAAGGGCCGGGTCGGCTGTAGGATAGCATGAAGGGCCGGGTCGGCTGTAGGATAGCATGAAGGGCCGGGTCGGCTGTAGGATAGCATGAAGGGCCGGGTCGGCTGTAGGATAGCATGAAGGGCCGGGTCGGCTGTAGGATAGCATGAAGGGCCGGGTCGGCTGTAGGATAGCATGAAGGGCCGGGTCGGCTGTAGGATAGCATGAAGTGTCGTGTCAGCTGTGGAATAGCATGAAGTGTCGTGTCGGCTGTGGGATAGCATGAAGTGTCGTGTCGGCTGTAGGATAGCATGAAGTGTCGTGTCGGCTGTGGGATAGCATGAAGTGTCGTGTCGGCTGTGGGATAGCATGAAGTGTCGTGTCGGCTGTGGGATAGCATGAAGGGCTGGGTAGGCTGTAGGATAGCATGAAGTGTCGTGTCGGCTGTGGGATAGCATGAAGGGCCGTCTCGGCTGTCGGATAGCATGAAGTGTCGTGTCGGCTGTAGGATAGCATGAAGGGCCGGGTCGGCTGTGGGATAGCATGAAGTGTCGTGTCGGCTGTAGGATAGCATGAAGTGTCGTGTCGGGTGTAGGATAGCATGGAGGGCCGGGTCGGCTGTAGGATAGCATGAAGTGTCGTGTCGGCTGTGGGATAGCATGAAGTGTCGTGTCGGCTGTGGGATAGCATGAAGTGTCGTGTCGGCTGTGGGATAGCATGAAGTGTCGTGTCGGCTGTGGGATAGCATGAAGTGTCGTGTCGGCTGTAGGATAGCATGAAGGGCTGGGTCGGCTGTAGGATAGCATGAAGTGTCGTGTCGGCTGTAGGATAGCATGAAGGGCCGGGTCAGCTGTAGGATAGCATGAAGTGTCGTGTCGGCTGTGGGATAGCATGAAGTGTCGTGTCGGGTGTGGGATAGGATGAAGTGTCGTGTCGGGTGTGGGATAGCATGAAGGGCCGGGTCGGCTGTAGGATAGCATGAAGTGTCGTGTCAGCTGTGGAATAGCATGAAGTGTCGTGTCGGCTGTGGGATAGCATGAAGTGTCGTGTCGGCTGTGGGATAGCATGAAGTGTCGTGTCGGCTGTGGGATAGCATGAAGGGCTGGGTCGGCTGTGGGATAGCATGAAGTGTCGTGTCGGCTGTGGGATAGCATGAAGTGTCGTGTCGGCTGTGGGATAACATGAAGGGCCGGGTCGGCTGTAGGATAGCATGAAGGGCCGGGTCGGCTGTAGGATAGCATGAAGTGGCGTGTCGGGTGTGGGATAGCATGAAGTGTCGTGTCGGCTGTCGGCTGTAGGATAGCATGAAGTGTCGTGTCGGCTGTAGGATAGCATGAAGGGCCGGGTCGGCTGTGGGATAGCATGAAGTGTCGTGTCGGCTGTGGGATAGCATGAAGTGTCGTGTCGGCTGTAGGATAGCATGAAGTGTCGTGTCGGCTGTGGGATAGCATGAAGTGTCGTGTCGGCTGTGGGATAGCATGAAGTGTCGTGTCGGCTGTGGGATAGCATGAAGTGTCGTGTCGGGTGTGGGATAGCATGAAGGGCTGGGTAGGCTGTAGGATAGCATGAAGTGTCGTGTCGGCTGTGGGATAGCATGAAGTGTCGTGTCGGCTGTAGGATAGCATGAAGTGTCGTGTCGGCTGTAGGATAGCATGAAGTGTCGTGTCGGCTGTGGGATAGCATGAAGTGTCGTGTCGGCTGTGGGATAGCATGAAGTGTCGTGTCGGCTGTGGGATAGCATGAAGGGCCGGGTCGGCTGTAGGATAGCATGAAGTGTCGTGTCGGCTGTAGGATAGCATGAAGTGTCGTGTCGGCTGTGGGATAGCATGAAGGGCCGGGTCGGCTGTAGGATAGCATGAAGTGTCGTGTCGGCTGTGGGATAGCATGAAGGGCTGGGTCGGCTGTAGGATAGCATGAAGTGTCGTGTCGGCTGTGGCGTAGCATGAAGGGCTGGGTCGGCTGTAGGATAGCATGAAGTGTCGTGTCGGCTGTGGGATAGCATGAAGTGTCGTGTCGGCTGTAGGATAGCATGAAGTGTCGTGTCGGCTGTGGGATAGCATGAAGTGTCGTGTCGGCTGTGGGATAGCATGAAGGGCTGGGTAGGCTGTAGGATAGCATGAAGTGTCGTGTCGGCTGTGGGATAGCATGAAGTGTCGTGTCGGCTGTGGGATAGCATGAAGGGCCGGGTCGGCTGTAGGATAGCATGAAGGGCCGGGTAGGCTGTAGGATAGCATGAAGTGTCGTGTCGGCTGTGGGAATGCATGAAGTGTCGTGTCGGCTGTAGGATAGCATGAAGGGCCGGGTCGGCTGTGGGATAGCATGAAGGGCCGGGTCGGCTGTGGGATAGCATGAAGGGCTGGGTAGGCTGTAGGATAGCATGAAGTGTCGTGTCGGCTGTAGGATAGCATGAAGGGCCGGGTCGGCTGTAGGATAGCATGAAGTGTCGTGTCGGCTGTGGGATAGCATGAAGTGTCGTGTCGGCTGTGGGATAGCATGAAGGGCCGGGTCGGCTGTAGGATAGCATGAAGGGCTGGGTCGGCTGTAGGATAGCATGAAGTGTCGTGTCGGCTGTGGCGTAGCATGAAGGGCCGGGTCGGCTGTAGGATAGCATGAAGTGTCGTGTCAGCTGTGGAATAGCATGAAGTGTCGTGTCGGCTGTGAGATAGCATGAAATGTCGTGTCGGCTGTAGGATAGCATGAAGTGTCGTGTCGGCTGTGGGATAGCATGAAGTGTCGTGTCGGCTGTGGGATAGCATGAAGTGTCGTGTCGGGTGTGGGATAGCATGAAGTGTCGTGTCGGCTGTGGGATAGCATGAAGTGTCGTGTCGGCTGTGGGATAGCATGAAGTGTCGTGTCGGCTGTGGGATAGCATGAAGTGTCGTGTCGGCTGTGGGATAGCATGAAGTGTCGTGTCGGCTGTGGGATAGCATGAAGTGTCGTGTCGGCTGTGGGATAGCATGAAGTGTCGTGTCGGCTGTGGGATAGCATGAAGTGTCGTGTCGGCTGTGGGATAGCATGAAGGGCTGGGTAGGCTGTAGGATAGCATGAAGTGTCGTGTCGGCTGTGAGATAGCATGAAGTGTCGTGTCGGCTGTAGGATAGCATGAAGTGTCGTGTCGGCTGTGGGATAGCATGAAGTGTCGTGTCGGCTGTGGGATAGCATGAAGTGTCGTGTCGGCTGTAGGATAGCATGAAGTGTCGTGTCGGCTGTGGCGTAGCATGAAGGGCTGGGTCGGCTGTAGGATAGCATGAAGTGTCGTGTCGGCTGTGGGATAGCATGAAGTGTCGTGTCGGCTGTAGGATAGCATGAAGTGTCGTGTCGGCTGTGGGATAGCATGAAGTGTCGTGTCGGCTGTAGGATAGCATGAAGTGTCGTGTCGGCTGTGGAATAGCATGAAGTGTCGTGTCGGCTGTAGGATAGCATGAAGTGTCGTGTCGGCTGTGGGATAGCATGAAGTGTCGTGTCGGCTGTGGGATAGCATGAAGTGTCGTGTCGGCTGTGGGATAGCATGAAGTGTCGTGTCAGCTGTGGGATAGCATGAAGTGTCGTGTCGGCTGTGAGATAGCATGAAGTGTCGTGTCGGCTGTAGGATAGCATGAAGGGCCGGGTCAGCTGTAGGATAGCATGAAGTGTCGTGTCGGCTGTGGGATAGCATGAAGGGCTGGGTAAGCTGTCGGATAGCATGAAGTGTCGTGTCGGCTGTGGGATAGCATGAAGGGCCGGGTCGGCTGTAGGATAGCATGAAGTGTCGTGTCGGCTGTGGAATAGCATGAAGTGTCGTGTCGGCTGTAGGATAGCATGAAGTGTCGTGTCGGCTGTGGAATAGCATGAAGTGTCGTGTCGGCTGTGGGATAGCATGAAGGGCTGGGTAGGCTGTAGGATAGCATGAAGTGTCGTGTCGGCTGTAGGATAGCATGAAGTGTCGTGTCGGCTGTAGGATAGCATGAAGGGCCGGGTCGGCTGTAGGATAGCATGAAGGGCCGGGTCGGCTGTAGGATAGCATGAAGTGTCGTGTCGGCTGTGGCGTAGCATGAAGTGTCGTGTCGGCTGTCGGATAGCATGAAGTGTCGTGTCGGCTGTAGGATAGCATGAAGGGCCGGGTCGGCTGTGGGATAGCATGAAGTGTCGTGTCGGCTGTAGGATAGCATGAAGTGTCGTGTCGGCTGTAGGATAGCATGAAGTGTCGTGTCGGCTGTGGGATAGCATGAAGTGTCGTGTCGGCTGTGGGATAGCATGAAGTGTCGTGTCGGCTGTGGGATAGCATGAAGTGTCGTGTCGGCTGTGGGATAGCATGAAGGGCTGGGTAGGCTGTAGGATAGCATGAAGTGTCGTGTCGGCTGTGAGATAGCATGAAGTGTCGTGTCGGCTGTAGGATAGCATGAAGTGTCGTGTCAGCTGTGGAATAGCATGAAGTGTCGTGTCGGCTGTGGGATAGCATGAAGTGTCGTGTCGGCTGTGGGATAGCATGAAGTGTCGTGTCGGCTGTGGGATAGCATGAAGTGTCGTGTCGGCTGTGGGATAGCATGAAGTGTCGTGTCGGCTGTGGGATAGCATGAAGTGTCGTGTCGGCTGTGGGATAGCATGAAGTGTCGTGTCGGCTGTGGGATAGCATGAAGTGTCGTGTCGGCTGTGGGATAGCATGAAGTGTCGTGTCGGCTGTGGGATAGCATGAAGTGTCGTGTCGGCTGTGGGATAGCATGAAGGGCTGGGTAGGCTGTAGGATAGCATGAAGTGTCGTGTCGGCTGTGAGATAGCATGAAGTGTCGTGTCGGCTGTAGGATAGCATGAAGTGTCGTGTCAGCTGTGGAATAGCATGAAGTGTCGTGTCGGCTGTGGGATAGCATGAAGTGTCGTGTCGGCTGTAGGATAGCATGAAGTGTCGTGTCGGCTGTGGGATAGCATGAAGGGCTGGGTCGGCTGTAGGATAGCATGAAGTGTCGTGTCGGCTGTGGGATAGCATGAAGTGTCGTGTCGGCTGTGGGATAGCATGAAGTGTCGTGTCGGCTGTGGGATAGCATGAAGTGTCGTGTCGGCTGTGGGATAGCATGAAGTGTCGTGTCGGCTGTGGGATAGCATGAAGTGTCGTGTCGGCTGTGGGATAGCATGAAGTGTCGTGTCGGCTGTAGGATAGCATGAAGTGTCGTGTCGGCTGTGGCGTAGCATGAAGGGCTGGGTCGGCTGTAGGATAGCATGAAGTGTCGTGTCGGCTGTGAGATAGCATGAAGTGTCGTGTCGGCTGTAGGATAGCATGAAGTGTCGTGTCGGCTGTAGGATAGCATGAAGTGTCGTGTCGGCTGTGGAATAGCATGAAGTGTCGTGTCGGCTGTGGAATAGCATGAAGTGTCGTGTCGGCTGTAGGATAGCATGAAGTGTCGTGTCGGCTGTGGGATAGCATGAAGTGTCGTGTCGGCTGTGGGATAGCATGAAGTGTCGTGTCAGCTGTGGGATAGCATGAAGTGTCGTGTCAGCTGTGGGATAGCATGAAGTGTCGTGTCAGCTGTGGGATAGCATGAAGTGTCGTGTCGGCTGTGGTGTAGCATGAAGGGCCAGGTCGGCTCTTCCAGCCAAAGGCAGGCTGGTTGGGATATTTGTCCTATTTGCCATGCTAATATCATCATAATATTTGATTGTGGCATGAATAAGCTCAGGAGCTAAATATTTGTATGATCAAATTTCTGTAAAATTTGCAACGGCCTGCATTTGTAATAAGCTTACAGCCCCCCCACCCCCCCCCCCTTTGGCGACAGACACAGGATCCCTCTCTGCTGTCTGTCATTCTTACAGTTGAGTGCACGTGGATCCTAATCCGATTAATAGTGTTTTGCTTCTTTGCAGGTTGGGCGGCAACACCAAAGTGAAAATTGACCTTTACAGGGGATTTTGAAAAGAGTGTTAACAGATAGAAGTGCTGGAGTAAATTTAAAGACGATGAAATAAAGTTAAAGTTAGACATGCTGGAGGAAAATCAAAGAAGAACAACATAAGCAAAAGAAAATAAATACTACTAATAATGATAATACAAATTATCATAAATATTTTATAATTATAAGTATTTACATATATATTTTTGTGTAAAAGCTACAGCTATTGTTTGCAGTCTATGGCTACTGGATGAATCATCTTCTGGGGGTGCAGCCTATGGCTGCCCCTTGTTACCAGTTCACTGGTACTCATTTCACTGACCTCATAAGAATGGCAGGCTGAGTTCACCCCACCTGGAGTTTATTCAACGGTAGGGGCTCAAACTCAACATCGTAAGCCAACCACCTAACCGTTAAGCCAACACCAAGCCTTTTGTGTTATTATATACATGTATAAACCACCCTGGTGAGGTCTGTGCTTGCCCCACGGTTCTCATCCCCACTCCTTCATCTCACCTACACTCCTCCCACAGTGAATTTCAGTTTATAAACTGACATTTAATGAACATACTGTAGATATAGCACAGGCTTGATGGGCCAAATGGCCTCTTCCTGTACTAGAATTTATTTGTGTGTCCTTGTGTATATTACCAAGTGCCAACCCGATAAGAGGTCTCTCTGTCTCTCCGTCTCTCCGTCTCGAAGCAAGAAAGAGCTGAAATTATCAAAAAAAAACGTTTTTTTTTTGTTTAAACCAGACTATCAAGTGAAAGAAATTTAAAAGAGATCACATGGAGCATTACACGAAGGAGCACAAACACCTTACAAAAAATAGAGAACGTACATGAGTCCCACAATGAGGCACAGTGTACTCCAACACTCGGGTACTAGACATTACAGCAGGTACAAACGAATAATCAATCAAATCAGTCATACCTTCATTTTAATCAGTCAGTGAATCAATCAATCAATCAATCAATCAATCAAATCAATGGCACCCACACTTAATCAGTCAGTAAATCAATCAATCAAATCAATGGCACCTTCATTTGAATCAGTAAATCAATCAATCAAATAAATGGCACCTTCACTTTAATCAGACAATCAATCAATCAATCAAATCAATGTAACCTTCATTTTAATCAGTCAATCAATCAATCAAACAAACAAATGGCACCTTCACTTTAATTAGCCAATCAATTAATCAATAATTAAAATCAATGGCACCTTCAGTTTAATCAGTCAGTAAATCAATCAATCAAATAAATGGCACCTTCACTTTAATCAGTCAATCAATCAACCAAACAATCAAATCAATGGAACCTTCACTTTAATCAGTCAATCAATCAGTCAAATCAATGGCACCTTCACTTTAACCAGTCAATCAATCAATCAATCAAATCAATGGCACCTTCATTTTAATCAGACAATCAATCAATCAAATCAATGGCACCTTCACTTTAATCAGACAATCAATCAAGCAATCAAATCAATGGCACCTTCATTTTAATCAGTCAATCAATCAATCAAATAAATGTCACCTTCACTTTAATCAGTCAATCAATCAATCAATCCAAATCAATGGCACCTTCACTTTAATCAGATAGTCAATCAAATCAATGGCACCTTCACTTTAATCAGTCAATCAATCAATCAATCAAATCAATGGCACCTTCATTTGAATCAGTTAATCAATCAATCAAATAAATGGCACCTTCACTTTAATCAGACAATCAATCAATCAATCAAATCAATGGCAACTTCATTTTAATCAGTCAATCTATCAATCCAAATCAATGGCACCTTCACTTTAATCAGTCAATCAAATCAATGGCACCTTCACTTTAATAAGCCAGTTAATCAATCAATCAATCAATCAAATCAATGGCACCTTCACTTTAATCAATTAATCAATGATTCAAATCAAAGGCACCTTCATTTGAATCAGTAAATCAATCAATCAAATAAATGGCACCTTCCCTTTAATAAGCCAGTCAATCAATCAATCAAATCAATGGCACCTTCACTTTAATCAATTCATCAATAAATCAAATCAAAGGCACCTTCACTTTTATCAATTAATCAATCCACCGAAACATCGTTCATCCTTCTGATGGACAAGCAGTTTCTCTACCCTCGATTCAGACCTTGATAGAATGACAACCTCTTCAAAAACTTGGAATATGTCCCAGTCCCAGTCCCACTGTCTCTGTCTGTGTCTCTGTCTGTGTCTCTGTCTCTCTGTCTGTGTCTCTGTCTGTGTCTCTGTCTCTCTGTCTGTGTCTGTGTCTCTGTCTCTCTGTCTGTGTCTGTGTCTCTGTCTCTCTGTCTGTGTCTGTGTCTCTGTCTCTCTGTCTGTGTCTGTGTCTCTGTCTCTCTGTCTGTGTCTGTGTCTCTCTGTCTGTGTCTGTGTCTCTGTCTCTCTGTCTGTGTCTGTGTCTGTGTCTGTGTCTGTGTCTGTGTCTGTGTCTGTGTCTGTGTCTGTGTCTGTGTCTGTGTCTCTGTCTCTGTCTCTGTCTCTGTCTCTGTCTCTGTCTCTGTCTCTGTCTCTGTCTCTGTCTCTGTCTCTGTCTCTCTCTCTCTCTCTCTCTCTCTCTCTCTCTCTCTCTCTCTCTCTCTCTCTCTCTCTCTCTCTCTCTCTCTCTCACACACACTCTCTCACTTACTCTCTCACACCGTCTCACTCTCTCTCTTACTCTCTCACTCTCTCACACCGTCTCACTCTCTCTCACTCTCTCACATCGTCACTCTCTCTCACTCTCTAACTCTCACTCTCTCTCTCCCTCACCATCACTTTGTCTCTCTCTCACTCTCTCACACCGTCTCACTCTCTCTCACTCTCTCACATCGTCACTCTCTCTCACTCTCTAACTCTCACTCTCTCTCTCCCTCACCATCACTTTGTCTCTCTCTCACTCTCTCACTCTCTCTCACCGTCACTCTGTCTCTCTCTCACTCTCTCCCACTCTCTCTCACTCTCACTCCGAAAAGACCGTCTGGGCATCCACGTTCTGTCATACGACGTCCTTCCTTGGCACACCAGAACCACTATCGACCGACAAGGTGTTCATCCAGAGATTGATGGAGTATTGCTCTCCCCTCTGGGCAGGCTCCCCCTCCCTCACATCTTGCTTAGATTGAAGCCATGGAAACCAAAGCCTTCAAGATCATCAGAATCTCTCACGATGAAGCAGAGTGGTCTATGGGCCGATCACTTTCCCATCGCAGGCAGGTTGGTGGTCTGTCTGTCTTCCACCGCCTCCTTTCTGATCTTTCACCCTCTGCTCTCTACATGCTCTGGTCATCTCACCCTCCCCAACCAGGTATCGAGAAGGTGCACACGGTCCATCAACCCCTTTCTGGTACAAGTCCCAAAATCGAGAATCACTGCTCACTTCACTCGTTCGTTTCTCCATTATTTTTTTAACCACCTATGGCATCAACTTCCACATCTTCTCCAATCCCATTCTTCCCTCCATGGTTTCAAGACAGGTGTTCACCACCATCTCAGATCCCAAATCCAAAACCATGACCCTTTCTACCCCCATTTCTTTTTGCTTCCAGCAGGCGGTGCAACACCATCTTGGGTCACTCCCCCTCCCCCCTCTTATTTTGCCCCAATTGACCCCACCTAGTCCAACCCCCTTACTTGCAGGTAGAAGTCTTTCATCCCGACCAAGCTCTCCTACTTTCTTGTTCGTGGATTACCTTGCTTATTGTGTCCAACTGTTCCCAAACTGCCCGACTGGCAGTCAGTTCCTACACTCTGTCACCTTGCTCTTCCATGAGCCTTGATCTTGGAAATAATAAATCGATAAATCAATCAAAATTGCCGTACCTTCCCTCCAAGAGTAAAACACAGGTGTGCTGTTAAGGTTGTGTGAGAGAGGTACGAGTAATGATCGAGAATGAACACTCAAATAGAAACACTCCATTTGATATCAAGGCAAGAAATGGAGCAGGAAGATGCAGTTACGAGCCATTTATTTATTACATACACGTGGCAGGGGCAGGAAGAATCGAAAAAAATATTCTGTGTTTGCCTTCACTTTCTTTATTATTCTCGGTTCATGAATGTTGGTGAGTATAGCGGAGTGTGGGAGGAATGGGATGGTGAATATGTTGGAGTGTGGGAGGAATGGAATGGTGAATATAGGGGAGTGTGGGAGGAATGGGATGGCGAATATAGGAGATTGTTGGAGGAATGGGATGGCGAATATAGGAGATTGTTGGAGGAATGGGATGGCGAATATAGGAGATTGTTGGAGGAATGGGATGGTGAATATAGGGGAGTGTGGGAGGAATGGGATGGTGAATATAGGGGAGTGTGGGAGGAATGGGATGGTGAATATGGGGGAGTGTGGGAGGAATGGGATGGTGAATATAGGGGAGTGTGGGAGGAATGGGATGGTGAATAGAGTGGAGTGTGGGAAGAATGGGATGGCGAGTATAGGAGATTGTGGGAGGAATGGGATGGTGAATATGGGGGAGTGTGGGAGGAATGGGATGGTGAATATAGGGGAGTGTGGGAGGAATGGGATGGCGAATATGGGGGAGTGCGGGAGGAATGGAATGTGAATATAGGAGATTGTGGGAGGAATGGGATGGTGAATATAGGAGATTGTGGGAGGAATGGGATGGTGAATATAGGGGAGTGTGGGAAGAATGGGATGGCGAGTATAGGAGATTGTGGGAGGAATGGGATGGTGAATAGAGTGGAGTGTGGGAAGAATGGGATGGCGAGTATAGGAGATTGTGGGAGGAATGGGATGGTGAATATGGGGGAGTGTGGGAGGAATGGGATGGTGAATATAGGGGAGTGTGGGAGGAATGGGATGGCGAATATGGGGGAGTGCGGGAGGAATGGGATGGTGAATATAGGAGATTGTGGGAGGAATGGGATGGTGAATATCGGGGAGTGTGGGAGGAATGGGATGGCGGATATGGGGGAGTGAATATAGGGGAGTGTGGGAGGAAGGGGACGGCGAAAATAGCGGAGTGTGGGAGGAATGGGATGGTGAATATAGCGGAGTGTGGGAGGAATGGGATGGTGAATATAGGGGAGTGTGGGAGGAATCATTTGGTGAATATGGGGGAGTGTGGGAGGAATGGGTTGGTGAATATAGGGGAGTGTGGGAGGAATGGGTTGGTGAATATAGAGGAGTGTGTGATAAGGGGTTGGTGAGTGTGGGGGAGAGTGTAATAAGGGGGTTGGTGAGTATGGGGATTGTGTGATGAGGGGTTGGTGAGTATGGGGGATTGTGTGATGAGGGGTTGGTGAGTATGGGGGATTGTGTGATGAGGGGTTGGTGAGTATGGAGGATTGTGTGATGAGGGGTTGGTGAGTATGGGGGATTGTGTGATGAGGGGTTGGTGAGTATGGGGGATTGTGTGATGAGGGGGTTGGTGAGCATGGGGGATTGTGTGATGAGGGGGTTGGTGAGTATGGGGGATTGTGTGATGAGGGCGTTGGTGAGTATGGGGGATTGTGTGATGAGGGCGTTGGTGAGTATGGGGGATTGTGTGATGATGGTTTGGTGAGTATGGAGGATTCTGTGATGAGGGGTTGGTGAATATAGGAGAGTGTGGAGGAATGGGTTGGTGAATATAGGGAGTGTTGGAGAAATGAGTTGGTGAATATAGCAGATTGTTGGAGGAATGGGATGGCGAATATAGGAGATTGTTGGAGGAATGGGATGCTGAATATAGGTGAGTGTGCGAGGAATGGGATGGTGAATATGGGGGAGTGTGGGAGGAATGGGATGGTGAATATAGGGGAGTGTGGGAGGAATGGGATGGTGAATATAGGAGATTGTCGGAGGAATGGGATGGTGAATATAGGGGAGTGTGGAAGGTATGGGGTGGTGAATATAGGGGAGTGTGGGAGGAATGGGATGGTGAATATAGGGGAGTGTGGGAGGAATGGGATGGTGAATATAGGAGATTGTCGGAGGAATGGGATGGTGAATATAGGGGAGTGTGGAAGGAATGGGATGGTGAATATAGGGGAGTGTGGGAGGAATGGGATGGTGAATATAGGGGAGTGTGGGAGGAATGGGATGGTGAATATTGGGGAGTGTGGGAGGAATGGGATGGTGAATATAGGGGAGTGTGGGAGGAATGGGATGGTGAATAGAGTGGAGTGTGGGAGGAATGGGATGGCGAATATGGCGGTGTGGGAGGACTGGGATGGTGAATATGGGGGAGTGTGGGAGGAATGGGCTGGTGAATATAGGGGAGTGTGGGAGGAATGGGATGTGAATATAGGAGATTGTGGGAGGAATGGGATGGTGAATATAGGGGAGTGTGGGAGGAATGGGATGGTGAATAGACTGGAGTGTGGGAAGAATGGGATGGCGAATATAGGAGATTGTGGGAGGAATGGGATGGTGAATATAGGGGAGTGTGGGAGGAATGGGATGGCGAATATGGGGGAGTGGGAGGAATGGGATGGTGAATATGGGGGAGTGTGGGAGGAATGGGATGGTGAATATAGGGGAGTGTGGGAGGAATGGGATGGTGAATATGGGGGAGTGTGGGAGGAATGGGATGGTGAATATAGGGGAGTGTGGGAGGAATGGGATGGTGAATAGAGTGGAGTGTGGGAAGAATGGGATGGCGAGTATAGGAGATTGTGGGAGGAATGGGATGGTGAATATGGGGGAGTGTGGGAGGAATGGGATGGTGAATATAGGGGAGTGTGGGAGGAATGGGATGGCGAATATGGGGGAGTGCGGGAGGAATGGAATGTGAATATAGGAGATTGCGGGAGGAATGGGATGGTGAATATAGGAGATTGTGGGAGGAATGGGATGGTGAATATAGGGGAGTGTGGGAGGAATGGGATGGCGAGTATAGGAGATTGTGGGAGGAATGGGATGGTGAATAGAGTGGAGTGTGGGAAGAATGGGATGGCGAGTATAGGAGATTGTGGGAGGAATGGGATGGTGAATATGGGGGAGTGTGGGAGGAATGGGATGGTGAATATAGGGGAGTGTGGGAGGAATGGGATGGCGAATATGGGGGAGTGCGGGAGGAATGGGATGGTGAATATAGGAGATTGTGGGAGGAATGGGATGGTGAATATCGGGGAGTGTGGGAGGAATGGGATGGCGGATATGGGGGAGTGAATATAGGGGAGTGTGGGAGGAATGGGATGGCGAATATAGCGGAGTGTGGGAGGAATGGGATGGTGAATATAGCGGAGTGTGGGAGGAATGGGATGGTGAATATAGGGGAGTGTGGGAGGAATCATTTGGTGAATATGGGGGAGTGTGGGAGGAATGGGTTGGTGAATATAGGGGAGTGTGGGAGGAATGGGTTGGTGAATATAGAGGAGTGTGTGATAAGGGGGTTGGTGAGTGTGGGGGAGAGTGTAATAAGGGGTTGGTGAGTATGGGGGATTGTGTGATGAGGGGTTGGTGAGTATGGGGGATTGTGTGATGAGGGGTTGGTGAGTATGGGGGATTGTGTGATGAGGGGTTGGTGAGTATGGAGGATTGTGTGATGAGGGGTTGGTGAGTATGGGGATTGTGTGATGAGGGGGTTGGTGAGTATGGGGGATTGTGTGATGAGGGGTTGGTGAGCATGGGGGATTGTGTGATGAGGGGGTTGGTGAGTATGGGGGATTGTGTGATGAGGGCGTTGGTGAGTATGGGGGATTGTGTGATGAGGGCGTTGGTGAGTATGGGGGATTGTGTGATGATGGTTTGGTGAGTATGGAGGATTCTGTGATGAGGGGTTGGTGAATATAGGAGAGTGTGGAGGAATGGGTTGGTGAATATAGGGGAGTGTTGGAGAAATGAGTTGGTGAATATAGGAGAGTGTGGGAGGAATGGGATGGTGAATATAGGAGATTGTTGGAGGAATGGGATGGTGAATATGGGGGAGTGTGGGAGGAATGGGATGGTGAATATAGGGGAGTGTGGGAGGAATGGGATGGTGAATATAGGAGAGTGTGGGAGGAATGGGATGGTGAATATAGGAGATTGTCGGAGGAATGGGATGGTGAATATAGGGGAGTGTGGAAGGAATGGGATGGTGAATATAGGGGAGTGTGGGAGGAATGGGATGGTGAATATAGGAGATTGTCGGAGGAATGGGATGGTGAATATAGGGGAGTGTGGAAGGAATGGGATGGTGAATATAGGGGAGTGTGGGAGGAATGGGATGGTGAATATGGGGGAGTGTGGGAGGAATGGGATGGTGAATATAGGGGAGTGTGGGAGGAATGGGATGGTGAATATTGGGGAGTGTGGGAGGAATGGGATGGTGAATATAGGGGAGTGTGGGAGGAATGGGATGGTGAATATAGGGGAGTGTGGGAGGAATGGGATGGTGAATAGAGTGGAGTGTGGGAGGAATGGGATGGCGAATATGGCGGTGTGGGAGGAATGGGATGGTGAATATGGGGGAGTGTGGGAGGAATGGGATGGTGAATATAGGGGAGTGTGGGAGGAATGGGATGGTGAATATAGGAGATTGTGGGAGGAATGGGATGGTGAATATAGGGGAGTGTGGGAGGAATGGGATGGTGAATAGAGTGGAGTGTGGGAAGAATGGGATGGCGAGTATAGGAGATTGTGGGAGGAATGGGATGGTGAATATGGGGGAGTGTGGGAGGAATGGGATGGTGAATATAGGGGAGTGTGGGAGGAATGGGATGGCGAATATGGGGGAGTGCGGGAGGAATGGAATGTGAATATAGGAGATTGTGGGAGGAATGGGATGGTGAATATAGGAGATTGTGGGAGGAATGGGATGGTGAATATAGGGGAGTGTGGGAGGAATGGGATGGTGAATAGAGTGGAGTGTGGGAAGAATGGGATGGCTAGTATAGGAGATTGTGGGAGGAATGGGATGGTGAATATGGGGGAGTGTGGGAGGAATGGGATGGTGAATATAGGGGAGTGTGGGAGGAATGGGATGGCGAATATGGGGGAGTGCGGGAGGAATGGGATGGTGAATATAGGAGATTGTGGGAGGAATGGGATGGTGAATATAGGAGATTGTGGGAGGAATGGGATGGTGAATATCGGGGAGTGTGGGAGGAATGGGATGGCGGATATGGGGGAGTGAATATAGGGGAGTGTGGGAGGAATGGGATGGCGAATATAGCGGAGTGTGGGAGGAATGGGATGGTGAATATAGGAGATTGTGGGAGGAATGGGATGGTGAATATAGGGGAGTGTGGGAGGAATGGGATGGTGAATAGAGTGGAGTGTGGGAAGAATGGGATGGCGAGTATAGGAGATTGTGGGAGGAATGGGATGGTGAATATGGGGGAGTGTGGGAGGAATGGGATGGTGAATATAGAGGAGTGTGGGAGGAATGGGATGGCGAATATGGGGGAGTGCGGGAGGAATGGGATGGTGAATATAGGAGATTGTGGGAGGAATGGGATGGTGAATATAGGAGATTGTGGGAGGAATGGGATGGTGAATATCGGGGAGTGTGGGAGGAATGGGATGGCGGATATGGGGGAGTGAATATAGGGGAGTGTGGGAGGAATGGGATGGCGAATATAGCGGAGTGTGGGAGGAATGGGATGGTGAATATAGCGGAGTGTGGGAGGAATGGGATGGTGAATATAGAGGAGTGTGTGATAAGGGGGTTGGTGAGTGTGGGGGAGAGTGTAATAAGGGGGTTGGTGAGTATGGGGGATTGTGTGATGAGGGGTTGGTGAGTATGGGGGATTGTGTGATGAGGGGTTGGTGAGTATGGGGGATTGTGTGATGAGGGGTTGGTGAGTATGGAGGATTGTGTGATGAGGGGTTGGTGAGTATGGGGATTGTGTGATGAGGGGGTTGGTGAGTATGGGGGATTGTGTGATGAGGGGGTTGGTGAGCATGGGGGATTGTGTGATGAGGGGTTGGTGAGTATGGGGGATTGTGTGATGAGGGGGTTGGTGAGTATGGGGGATTGTGTGATGAGGGCGTTGGTGAGTATGGGGGATTGTGTGATGATGGTTTGGTGAGTATGGAGGATTCTGTGATGAGGGGTTGGTGAATATAGGAGAGTGTGGAGGAATGGGTTGGTGAATATAGGGAGTGTTGGAGAAATGAGTTGGTGAATATAGGAGAGTGTGGGAGGAATGGGATGGTGAATATAGGAGATTGTTGGAGGAATGGGATGGTGAATATAGGGAGTGTGGGAGGAATGGGATGGTGAATATGGGGAGTGTGGGAGGAATGGGATGGTGAATATAGGGGAGTGTGGGAGGAATGGGATGGTGAATATAGGAGATTGTCGGAGGAATGGGATGGTGAATATAGGGGAGTGTGGAAGGAATGGGATGGTGAATATAGGGGAGTGTGGGAGGAATGGGATGGTGAATATGGGGGAGTGTGGGAGGAATCATTTGGTGAATATGGGGGAGTGTGGGAGGAATGGGTTGGTGAATATAGGGGAGTGTGGGAGGAATGGGTTGGTGAATATAGAGGAGTGTGTGATAAGGGGTTGGTGAGTGTGGGGGAGAGTGTAATAAGGGGGTTGGTGAGTATGGGGGATTGTGTGATGAGGGGTTGGTGAGTATGGGGGATTGTGTGATGAGGGGTTGGTGAGTATGGGGGATTGTGTGATGAGGGGTTGGTGAGTATGGAGGATTGTGTGATGAGGGGTTGGTGAGTATGGGGGATTGTGTGATGAGGGGGTTGGTGAGTATGGGGGATTGTGTGATGAGGGGTTGGTGAGCATGGGGGATTGTGTGATGAGGGGGTTGGTGAGTATGGGGGATTGTGTGATGAGGGGGTTGGTGAGTATGGGGGATTGTGTGATGAGGGCGTTGGTGAGTATGGGGGATTGTGTGATGATGGTTTGGTGAGTATGGAGGATTCTGTGATGAGGGGTTGGTGAATATAGGAGAGTGTGGGAGGAATGGGATGGTGAATATAGGAGATTGTTGGAGGAATGGGATGGTGAATATCGGGGAGTGTGGGAGGAATGGGATGGTGAATATGGGGGAGTGTGGGAGGAATGGGATGGTGAATATACGGCAGTGTGGGAGGAATGGGATGGTGAATATAGGGGAGTGTGGGAGGAATGGGATGGTGAATATGGCGGAGTGTGGGACGAATGGGATGGTGAATATAGTGGAGTGTGGGAGGAATGGGATGGTGAATAGAGTGGAGTGTGGGAAGAATGGGATGGCGAGTATAGGAGATTGTGGGAGGAATGGGATGGTGAATATGGGTGAGTGTGGGAGGAATGGGATGGTGAATATAGGAGATTGTGGGAGGAATGGGATGGTGTATATAGGGGAGTGTGGGAGGAATGGGATGGTGAATAGAGTGGAGTGTGGGAAGAATGGGATGGCGAGTATAGGAGATTGTGGGAGGAATGGGATGGTGAATATGGGGGAGTGTGGGAGGACTGGGATGGTGAATCTAGGGGAGTGTGGGAGGAATGGGATGGCGAATATGGGGGAGTGCGGGAGGAATGGGATGGTGAATATGGGAGATTGTGGGAGGAATGGGATGGTGAATATGGGAGATTGTGGGAGGAATGGGATGGTGAATATAGGAGATTGTGGGAGGGATGGGATGCTGAATATAGGAGATTGTGGGAGGAATGGGATGGTGAATATAGGGGAGTGTGGGAGGAATGGGATCGCGGATATGGGGTAGGGCGGGAGGAATGGGATGGTGAATATAGGGGAGTGTGGGAGGAATGGGATGGCGAATATGGGGGAGTGTGGGAGGAATGGGATGGCGAATATGGGGAGTGCGGGAGGAATGGGATGGTGAATATAGGGGAGTGTGGGAGGAATGGGATGGCGAACATGGGGGAGTGCGGGAGGAATGGGATGGTGAATATAGGGGAGTGTGGGAGGAATGGGATGGCGAATATGGGGGAGTGTGGGAGGAATGGGATGGTGAATATGGGGGAGTGTGGGAGGAATGGGATGGCGAATATAGCGGAGTGTGGGAGGAATGGGATGGTGAATATAGCGGAGTGTGGGAGGAATGGGTTGGTGAATATAGAGGAGTGTGTGATAAGGGGGTTGGTGAGTGTGGGGGAGAGTGTAATAAGGGGGTTGGTGAGTATGGGGGATTGTGTGATGAGGGGTTGGTGAGTATGGACGATTGTGTGATGAGGGGTTGGTGAGTATGGGGGATTGTGTGATGAGGGGTTGGTGAGTATGGAGGATTCTGTGATGAGGGGTTGGTGAATATAGGAGAGTGTGGAGGAATGGGTTGGTGAATATAGGGGAGTGTGGGAGGAATGGGTTGGTGAATATAGAGGAGTGTGTGATAAGGGGGTTGGTGAGTGTGGGGGAGAGTGTAATAAGGGGTTGGTGAGTATGGGGGATTGTGTGATGAGGGGTTGGTGAGTATGGGCGATTGTGTGATGAGGGGTTGGTGAGTATGGGGGATTGTGTGATGAGGGGTTGGTGAGTATGGAGGATTGTGTGATGAGGGGTTGGTGAGTATGGAGGATTGTGTGATGAGGGGTTGGTGAGTATGGGGGATTGTGTGATGAGGGGGTTGGTGAGTATGGGGGATTGTGTGATGAGGGGGTTGGTGAGCATGGGGGATTGTGTGATGAGGGGGTTGGTGAGTATGGGGGATTGTGTGATGAGAGCGTTGATGAGTATGGGGGATTGTGTGATGATGGTTTGCTGCGTATGGAGGATTCTGTGATGAGGAGTTGGTGAATATAGGAGAGTGTGGAGGAATGGGTTGGTGAATATAGGGGAGTGTTGGAGAAATGAGTTGGTGAATATAGGAGAGTGTGGGAGGAATGGGATGGTGAATATCGGAGATTGTTGGAGGAATGGGATGGTGAATATAGGGGAGTGTGGGAGGAATGGGATGGTGAATATGGGGGAGTGTGGGAGGAATGGGATGGTGAATATAGGAGATTGTCGGAGGAATGGGATGGTGAATATAGGGGAGTGTGGGAGGAATGGGATGGTGAATATGGGGGAGTGTGGGAGGAATGGGATGGTGAATATAGGGGAGTGTGGGAGGAATGGGATGGTGAATATAGGAGATTGTCGGAGGAATGGGATGGTGAATATAGGGGAGTGTGGGAGGAATGGGATGGTGAATAGAGTGGAGTGTGGGAAGAATGGGATGGCGAGTATAGGAGATTGTGGGAGGAATGGGATGGTGAATATGGGGGAGTGTGGGAGGAATGGGATGGTGAATATAGGGGAGTGTGGGAGGAATGGGATGGCGAATATGGGGGAGTGCGGGAGGAATGGGATGGTGAATATGGGAGATTGTGGGAGGAATGGGATGGTGAATATAGGAGATTGTGGGAGGGATGGGATGCTGAATATAGGAGATTGTGGGAGGAATGGGATGGTGAATATAGGGGAGTGTGGGAGGAATGGGATCGCGGATATGGGGAGTGCGGGAGGAATGGGATGGTGAATATAGGGGAGTGTGGGAGGAATGGGATGGCGAATATGGGGGAGTGTGGGAGGAATGGGATGGCGAATATGGGGGAGTGCGGGAGGAATGGGATGGTGAATATGGGGGAGTGTGGGAGGAATGGGATGGCGAACATGGGGGAGTGCGGGAGGAATGGGATGGTGAATATAGGGGAGTGTGGGAGGAATGGGATGTCGAATATGGGGGAGTGTGGGAGGAATGGGATGGTGAATATGGGGGAGTGTGGGAGGAATGGGATGGCGAATATGGGGGAGTGCGGGAGGAATGGGAAGGTGGATATAGCGGAGTGTGAGAGGAATGGGATGGTGAATATAGGGGAGTGTGGGAGGAATGGGTTAGTGAATATAGGGGAGTGTGGAAGGAATGGGATGGTGAATATGGGGGAGTGTGGGAGGAATGGGTTGGAGAATATCGGAGAGTGTGGGAGGAATGGGTTAGTGAATATAGGGGAGTGTGGAAGGAATGGGATGGTGAATATGGGGGAGGGTGGGAGGAATGGGTTGGTGAATATAGGGGAGTGTGGGAGGAATGGGTTGGTGAATATAGAGGAGTGTGTGATAAGGGGGTTGGTGAGTGTGGCGGAGAGTGTGATAAGGGGGTTGGTGAGTATGGGGGATTGTGTGATGAGGGGTTGGTGAGTATGGAGGATTGTGTGATGAGGGGTTGGTGAGTATGGAGGATTGTGTGATGAGGGGTTGGTGAGTATGGGGATTTGTGTGGTGGGGGGGTTGGTGAGTATGGGGGATTATGTGATGAGGGCATTGGTGAGTATGGGGGATTGTGTGATGAGGGGGTTGGTGAGCATGGGGGATTGTGTGATGAGGGGGTTGGTGAGTATGGGGGATTGTGTGATGAGGGGGTTGGTGAGTATGGGGGATTGTGTGATGAGGGCGTTGGTGAGTATGGGGGATTGTGTGATGATGGTTTGGTGAGTATGGAGGATTCTGTGATGAGGGGTTGGTGAATATAGGAGAGTGTGGAGGAATGGGTTGGTGAATATAGGGGAGTGTTGGAGAAATGAGTTGGTGAATATCGGAGAGTGTGGGAGGAATGAGTTGGTGAGTATGGGGGATTGTGTGATGAGGGGTTGGTGAATATAGGAGAGTGTGGGAGGAATGGGATGGTGAATATAGGGGAGTGTGGGAGGAATGGGTTAGTGAATATAGGGGAGTGTGGGAGGAATGGGATGGTGAATATGGGGGATTGTGTGATAAGGGGGTTGGTCAATATAGGAGAGTATGGAGGAATGGGTTGGTGAATATAGGGGAGTGTGGGAGAAATGAGTTGGTGAATATAGGAGAATGTGGGAGGAATGAGTTGGTGAATATAGGGGAGTGTGGGAGGAATGGGATGGTGAATATAGAGCAGTGTTTGATAAGGGGGTTGGTGAGTATGGGGGATTGTGTGATAAGGGGGTTGGTGAGTATGGGGGATTGTGTGATAAGGGGGTTGGTGAGTATGGGGGATTGTGTGATGAGGGGTTGGTGAGTATGGGGATTGTGTGATGAGGGGCTGCTGAGTATGGGGGATTGTGTGATGAGGGCTTGGTGAATATGGGGGATTGTGTGATGAGGGGGTTGGTGAGCATGGGGGATTGTGTGATGAGGGGGTTGGTGAGTATGGGGGATTGTGTGCCGAGGGCATTGGTGAGTATGGCGGATTGTGTGTTAAGGGGTTGGTGAATATAGGGGATTATGGGAGGCATTGGTTGATGGACCCACGTGGTGCTGCCATAGCCATTCAGTGTTGTTTTCTGAAGCAACAAGTTTGTGTATACTGTGTATGACATTGTGTGCACACAGGTGTGCCAAGCTCCTGCAGGTACAGATTGAGTAACAAACATGTTAGTTTGAGCGGGTTTCAAGCTGACAGATGGGATTGAAAGGAACAACAAACACACTGTTAGAAAAACAAACTCTCCTACCGTTAATCAAACCGCCTCCTCAAGGTTGTTCAATCACACTCTTCCTCCAGTCATTCAAACAAGTGATGCCACACACCATCATCTCATGTCCTTACACGTGATCTTTCCTACCCCCATTAACCCTTCATCACCCAAGCCTCTAAATTTCACGGTGCTCTGCTTCTGATCCCCTCTCTCCCTCTCCTCTTGTTCTGTTCTTTAATTCCCTCTCTTTTTTTCCAACTGTGGACCCACTATCCTGACATCACCATTTACCCCTTGCTCCAACATTAACCTCGGTTTTGTCCACAAAAAACTTAAAAACAAACTTTTGAATATCTCACTCACTGACAGGAGACTCCATATTCCCAGACAACTGACAGATCTATTGGGTACCATAATGAAGAGCATTGTCACAATGACATGCGGACCAAGATGGCCGACACTAGGCCTCAAACCTGCCGCCTGTGGCTTCTCTGCATGCCTGACAACCAGAGGCCCGAGTTTCTAGCTTCATGCTGCCTTGATACTAAGCAGCCGTCTCATACACCATCTGCATTCTGTTTGTCTTCACAGCAAAGTCCCGGTCGCTTAGCGGCAAAGCTCTGCTAAGTATTTCTTGAGAATGAGGTCAAGGATAAAGGTTTTTGGCTGAGCTCAGCTCGGAGTAACACCAACAAATCTCCACTGTTGCATTCTTTACGTGCTTTTAACATGCCAAACAATGAAACACACAATGACATGTTAAACAACCAAACACACAATGACAACACATCAAACGATCAAACACACAATGACAACATGTCAAACGATCAAACACACAATGACATGTTAAACAATCAAACACACAATGACAACACATCAAACGATCAAACACACAATGACAACATGTCAAATGATCAAACACACAATGACAACATGTCAAATGATCAAACACACAATGACACTTGTGATGAAACTAAGTACCTTGTTGCAGCAGGTAGGTTTGCATGAGACAAAAGGAGGCCATTTGGTACATCTTGCCTGTGCCATATCCAAACAGTCCATTTTGTACAGGTAGTACTACTCATATACAGCTGACTTCAAGGTAGGGTTTGGCCAGGGTACAACTTCCAGAATGCAATGCAATGGCCCATTCCTTTTGAAAGATCCTGTGTGCCACTTCGTTTCCCACACTGTACATGTGGTCAGAATGGAGTGGAGGTGTTGTTGGACAGCATGGAGTGGATGCATTGATGGTCAGCATGGAGTGTAGGTGTTGTTGGAGAGCAAAGAGTGGAGGCATTGTTGGACAGCATGGAGTGAAGGCATCGTTAGACAGCATGGATTGGAGGCATTGTTGGACAGCATGGAGTGGTGGCATTGTTGGACAGCATGGAGTGGACACGTCATTGGTCAGTATAGAGTAGACGCGTCATTGGTCAGTATGGACTGGAGGTGTTGTTGGACAGCATGAAGTGGAGGTGTTCTTGGATACCATGGATTGGAGGCATCATTGGAGAGCATGGAGTGAAGGCATCTTTGGAGAGCATGGAGTGAAGGCATCGTCGGAGAGCATGGAGTGAAGGCATCGTCGGAGAGCATGGAGTGGAGGCATCGTCGGAGAGCATGGAGTAGAGGCATCGTCGGAAAGCATGGAGTGGAGGCATCGTCGGAGAGCATGGAGTAGAGGCATCCTCGAATAACATGGAGTTGAGGCATCCTCGAATAGCATGGAGTAGAGACATTGTTGGAGAGTATGGTGTGGAGATGACATTGGAGAGCATGGAGTGGAGATGTCATTGGAGGGCATGGAGTGGAGACATATTTGGAGATCATAGAGTGGAGACTTCATTGGAGAGCATGGAGTGGAGACTTCATTGGAGAGCATGGAGTGGAGACGTCATTGGAGAGCATGGAGTGGAGACGTCATTGGAGAGCATGGAGTGGAGACGTCATTGGAGAGCATGGAGTGGAGACGTCATTGGAGAGCATGGAGTGGAGACGTCATTGGAGAGCATGGAGTGGAGACGTCTTTCATGAGCATCGAGTGGAGACGTCGTTGGAGAGCATGGAGTGGAGATGTCGTTGGAGAGCATGGAGTGGAGATGTCGTTGGAGAGCATGGAGTGGAGACGTCATTGGAGAGCATGGAGTGGAGACGTCGTTGGAGAGCATGGAGTTGAGACGTTGTTGGAGAGCATGGAGTGCAAACGTCGTTGGAGAGCATGGAGTGCAAACGTCGTTGGAGAGCATGGAGTGGAGGCGTTGTTTGAGAGCATGGAGTGGAGGCATCCTTGAATAGCATGGAGTGTAGGCGTCATCGGAGAGCATTGAGTGGAGACGTCGTTGGAGAGCATTGAGTGGAGACGTTGGAGAGCATTGAGTGGAGACGTTGGAGAGCATTGAGTGGAGACATCATTGGAGATCACGGGGTTGAGATGTTCTTGCTTTGTGTGGAGTGGAGATGTTGTTGCTCAGCATGAAGTGCGGATGGTCTTGGTCTCTTTCCAATAAAAAAACACTCAATGTCGAGCCCTCAGTAGGAAAGTTATGGGAATGGTTTTGGGACGTTAACGGTTTCATTCACGTGGAAAGTTTTGAAATTAGAAGAACCATCAAGCACAGTTGCACGGTGTGGTGTCTCAGAGAGTCACTTCGCTACACAATACGACTCTTCATCTTCTTCGAAATCACCCCCATGCATTCCAGACTCGTCATCTTGTGATTAATTTTTTATCTCTGGATCATTCACAGAACATCTGGGTGACATTCAACTTCTAAATGATGAAGATGTCAAAACACATCCCAAAATGGCTGAAACACCTTCACAAAGATCGACGAGACAAGTGTACTGCACATGTATCCAGGTGAATACCTTGAGAAACAGGTGAAGTCCCATGAAAACCCCGTTTTATACCTTTTGATTTTTCTTGAATAGAAAGTCCACATTAACCTTGAACCACCTTCGTGCTTCTTACTTTAAAGCTGAATGTATTGTTCTTGTGATTCGGTTATCTTGAAAGTGTGTTTGAGAGATATGATTTCATATATCACGTTTACCTTCATCGAAACCTCGTCACACACTCCTCAAAAGGAAGGAACAGCAGGTATGAGAATGAAGGGAAGTTTCCAAGATGTTCCTTAAACCTGGTGTTGCCTATCCATGAAGTTTGGCTCGCCACTCCATCCGATGTGGACCTCCTTTATGGCACAACAATGAAGGCTAAGTAACCAGAGTACTGTCCGTCTAGTCGTCTGACGGGGTCTCAATTCCGGCCTTCGCTTCAAAGGGAAGGTGTGCCATTCGCAGAGGGTGGGAGCGGCGATGAGCGGAGCCTCTTGAGGATACCCTTTGTTCTTTCCCTTTCAGGTAATGGCACCTGATTCTTCTGACTTGTCAAAGGTACCGAGGTCCAGGTGTGGTGGACCCATCGAAGATTGTAAGAGCTATCAAGCAACATAGTCCTTCCTCTACATCGGCATTTATTTAATTACCATGGGGGACGTCTATCACAGTGGATAAAGAGAGCGACCAAGTGGTGGTACCATCTCCTTGAGCCTGATAATCCCTGCCCTTGCAATGAGTATGAAATGTTGGCTCAAAGAAGGTCATGAGTTCATCTCTTTGAAATATTAATAAAAAAAATCCGGTTCTGGATCTCAAGAAGACATCATGACAAAGAAACAGGTATCGGTTTTGGATTTGAAAGCACGTATGTCAACACCTTTCGTGTATGCCAGTTAATGACTTTAATAACTAATTCAATAACAAAACCATTAGGATAAAAAAAATTAATTGTTATTGGGTGGTATGTTTTCCATTTGGGTATGTTTGAATACCTGGCACAACGATGCTGTGACCTCAGGTTCAAATCCCGTATACTGTGTCAAATGTCATATGCACACTCACCTCAAAGCTGTCCAGACAGGATTCGAATCCCGACCCAACTAGAAAATGTCATCCTGGTGTTTCACAGGCAGGGTGATTCATCAATGTGTGTGACGTCACTTGGATGGACATTAAACTAGGCATCCTGTGTGTTAGCATTAGTTGGTGGACATTAAATATTCCACGGTGTCTTTTGTGAAGCGGAGACGAGTCAACGCCGGCATAATGAACTAATTCCAAATTCCTATCCTTGAGGCTGAGTCGAACATCAGACCTGGCCACCCGGTTCGTGAAAAAAAATTGGGCCAAAAATTGGGCCCCTGGCCAGCCTCACAAGAACGTGGGAATAATTGTGGCCATTAAAGAAGAAAACTACACTGTCCTTAATGGTCAAGTAAGAGAATAGGATTTCTCCAAATGTTCTTGCTATTCATATATAGATACAGTGATATCTCCAATATATTACCATTGTGCGCCAGGACTTGCACGTGCAAACTACACCAGGACTTGCTCTTTGCAATCTACACCAGGACTTGCTCTTTGCAATCTACACCAGGACTTGCTCTTTGCAAACTACACCAGGACTTGCTCTTTGCAATCTACACCAGGACTTGCTCTTTGCAAACTACACCAGGACTTGCTCTTTGCAATCTACACCAGGACTTGCTCTTTGCAATCTACACCAGGACTTGCTCTTTGCAATCTACACCAGGACTTGCTCTTTGCAATCTACACCAGGACTTGCTCTTTGCAATCTACACCAGGACTTGCTCTTTGCAATCTACACCAAGACTTGCTCTTTGCAATCTTCACCAGGTCTTGCTCTTTGCAATCTACACCAGGACTTGCTCTTTGCAATCTACACCAGGACTTGCTCTTTGCAATCTACACCAGGACTTGCTCTTTGCAATCTACACCAGGACTTGCTCATGCAATGTGTACAAAGACATAGCTGCTGGTGTGCAGTCAGCACTGAGACCTGCTCATGCAATGTGCAACAGGATCTGCTGATGTAATGTGCACCAGGACCTGCTCATGTGCAGTCAGCATTGAGACCTGCTCGTGCAATCTACACCAGGACTTGCTCTTTGCAATCTACACCAGGACTTGCTCTTTGCAATCTACACCAGGACTTGCTCTTTGCAATCTACACCAGGACTTGCTCTTTGCAATCTACACCAGGACTTGCTCTTTGCAATCTACACCAAGACTTGCTCTTTGCAATCTTCACCAGGTCTTGCTCTTTGCAATCTACACCAGGACTTGCTCTTTGCAATCTACACCAGGACTTGCTCTTTGCAATCTACACCAGGACTTGCTCTTTGCAATCTACACCAGGACTTGCTCTTTGCAATCTACACCAGGACCTGCTCATGCAATGTGTACAAAGACATAGCTGCTGGTGTGCAGTCAGCACTGAGACCTGCTCATGCAATGTGCAACAGGATCTGCTGATGTAATGTGCACCAGGACCTGCTCATGTGCAGTCAGCACTGAGACCTGCTCATGCAATGTGCACCAGGACCTGCTCGTGTGTAGTCAGCACTGAGACCTGCTCATGCAATGTGCACCAGGACTTGCCAACAGACCATTGAGTTTTCAAAGTGAATTCCACATGACAGGTGAAGTATCTCACTAAGCTCCATTTACTGTAGCAATGTTTTCCTTTAAAAAGAATGCTCATTATCTGAGCTCCGAGTTAACGTCGCTGTCTCACTGAGCTGCTTTTGATAAATGATTCCGCTTGGAAGGCTTTTAACCATTCGAAAAACACGCTTTGGGATTTTACATGCAGTCCATACAAGCAACACAGAGGTACTTTCATCCGGCTCTCTTAATGCGCCATTAAACTTCTCATTATACAACACACAAGGATGATGTTTAAATGCTAAACCGAACACAAACCTGTAATTGCCGTTGGCAGGAATTAACAGCCAAGGAGAATATAAATGTTATCAAAGGAGATAACGCAGTTTCCTTTCATTACGCTCAAGTTTACGGGCCAACGTGAGCAGAACCAAACACTCTAATTCCACAAGAGATTACCGTTCCCGTAAATCAGGGGTTTGGTTATTACTGTGCCCGCACTCGTGTTTCAATCCGTGATGTGAATTTCATTCTCAAGGAGTCCTCCAGCAAGCGCACAATTTGGGCAACGAGGAGAGTCACCTGGAGATGTTGTCACATTGATCCCAGACTCCTGAATTAACCTTGTTTTATTGCATACTAGCAGGGGTACCCGGCGTTGCCCGGTGCATTTCTTTGTGTGGGCTCAAAACACTTCCCTACACCCACGAAGGAGTGGGGTTGGGGATCACTTAATGTTGCCTTTCACATAGCGACAAAGGCTTCGGCACTGTAGAGTGCCTAAACCAAAAAAAATAATTCCCTCCATTCCAAAAAATCTCACCTTTTTAAAAAAAAATTCCCTCCCTCCCAAAAAATCTAACCTTTTAAAAAAAAATTCCCTCCCTCCCAAAAAAATCTAACCTTTTTAAAAAAAAATTCCCTCCCTCCCAAAAAATCTAACCTTTTAATAAAAATTCCCTCCCTCCCAAAAAATCTAACCTTTTAATAAAAATTCTCTCCCTCCCAAAAAAATCTAACCTTTAAAAAAAAATTCCCTCCCTCCAAAAAAAATCTAACCTTTTAAAAAAAAATTCCCTCCCTCCCAAAAAAATCTAACCTTTTAAAAAAAATTCCCTCCCTCCCAAAAAAATCTAACCTTTAAAAAAAAAATTCCTCCCTCCAAAAAAAATCTAACCTTTTTAAAAAAAAAATTCCCTCCCTCCCAAAAAATCTAACCTTTTAATAAAAATTCCCTCCCTCCCAAAAAATCTAACCTTTAAAAAAAAAAAATTCCCTCCATCCCCAAAAAATCTAACCTTTTAAAAAAAAATTCCCTCCCTCCCAAAAAAATCTAACCTTTTAAAAAAATTCCCTCCATCCCAAAAAATCTAACCTTTTTTTAAAAAAAAAATTCCCTCCCTCCAAAAAAATCTAACCTTTTAAAAAAAAATTCCCTCCCTCCCAAAAAGTCTAACCTTTTTAAAAAAAAATTCCCTCCCTCCCAAAAAATCTAACCTTTTTAAAAAAAATTCCCTCCCTCCCAAAAAATCTAACATTTAAAAAAAAAATTCCCTCCCTCCCAAAAAATGTAACCGTAAAAAAAATTCCCTACCTCCCAAAAAATCTAACATTTAAAAAAAAAATTCCCTCCCTCCCAAAAAAAAAAATCCATTTTTTTGCCTAAATCACTCACTGGCACACAAACATGAACCTCTGAAAGTTTGAACAAGATCCGTTCAGCCATCTCTGAGAAAAAAATGGCAAAACACACAAACACACACAGACAGATGGCTCTCTTTTGGTACTGTATAGATTGGGAATTATAAATACTAGAGAATCAGAGATGTATTGAGGGAGGAAAGTTTGTGTTTGACAGATTATGTCTGGTTTGTCAGTGGCAACCTGTATGGAAAGATGTCAGGTTTGAGCAAAGGCCCCGGATATTTGAGGTCTACACTGTTTTTGAAGAGGGAGGGGAGGAGGCTTTGGGTGCAGGGTAGGGGAGGAGAGGGGGAAGATAGGACTCGGGAGGATGGGGGGAGGTAACGAGAGTTGCTGGAAAAGTGTGGGGGATTGCAGAAGAACGAGGGGAGGGGGACAGATGAGGAGGAGAAAAGGCTCTGTGGTGCTGGGTTGAGGTACAGTGGGGAGTAATAGGAGAGGGGGCAGAAAGCAGTTGAGGATTTGAGGAAGTGGAGTGATGAGATGGAGGAGAGAGGGAAGGGGAAGGAGGCAGCTTTGTGGATGAGAGGTGGGTGGGGGGCAACTTCGAGAAGGGTGAGTTGGGAGAGTTGAGGGAGAAAGGTGAGGCGGGTGTTTTTGAGAAAGGTGAGAGGGAAGCTTTGAGGGGAAAGAGTGTGATGGTAGCTTTGAGAGTGAGGGGTGAGTTGGCACTGAAGTTGGAAAAAAAGAATGGTTGATGGAAAGTGAACAAGCATAGCAAACTGGGGTTTAAAATTTTTATTAGTTCGGAAATGTCATTAAAGACATTTCTTGAGGGATGCAATAAAGGCGAATTAAGAGAACTAGTACGTGCCCGTATGTGCGTGCCCGTACGTGCGTGGCCGTACGTGCGTGGCCGTACGTGCGTGGCCGTACGTGCAAAAAAAAAAAACTTTCAAACAACCACACAGGCCGTTCCTTCGCTCTCGTAAACGACGGCTGGATTGGGGCATTGTGTTTATCTATAAATGCGCATAAGAAATCGACAAATTATTAGAATACGGTAAGTCATCACTATCCGGAAGTGGTGCGTGCCCGTATGGAATGTTCACATGCATTCCACGAATTATCGCTTGCATTGAAGTAACAACTGCTGTGATACTTACACACACAGAGTTAATTAAAATCAAAGTTAAAATCAAGTTTACCTCCCTGTCTTTGCTTGCCATGACATTCACTGCCATTGACCATTGCCACTCCAACGCCATGGTAACTATATGGCGCCCTTTCCCAATCGGCCACGCCTACGCAGCAACGTGTCTTGTCATTGGTTTTGTAAATAAATGGCCATAACTTGGGAAGCACTTGTCCGATTAATATCAAACCTTGAAAAGGCACATACTCAGGTCCTCAGCAATATACCTGGCAAGTTTCAATTAGATTGGACCAGTGGTTGTCGAGAAACAGCAGTCACACACACACGCACGCACACAGATTGCTGGAATTATAGATAGATTTGAAAATCTTTAAAATTAAAAACTTTACTGTTGGCCCAGCCTGCATAAACAGTGGGGTAAAAAAAAAAGTACGAGTCTTGTCGGAAATTTATTAATCGAGAGTTGATAGTAAAATAAATAATTGAAATATGAAATCACTTTCAAGGGATTTCCATAAACTCTTAAGGACGTGACAACACTTATGATATGGAAAATCAAATCTGTGTTTACGTATAATCAACAAGGAGCTGATACTCAAGGTCCCCCACCTTTTGGATGGTATGAAGAATCGATGTTTCATCGGAAAGCGAAATTCTGAATGGTTTTTGAAGTATCACGGACACAAGCTGAGTTCCCCGGCACTCAAACACCAACAAAATTTTGCAATGGCAACATAATTCAGCCAATAACAGCAGTGATCTAATCAGGTTGAGATAATATCGTGAGGAACAGATATCTGCAATATAAAAGCTAAATGTTCAATGGTTTTTTTGAAATATCGTTGACATAACACTGGATGGACGGATGGTCGGTCGGTCGGAGTCTATTTTAATGTCCCCCCGACACCCCCCCCCCGTCTCAGACCTTGTCAGAGAGGAAGGGGACAATAATCGGTGTGACCCCCTTTTGCCTTGACAACTGCCTCAACTCCATGTTGGATTGATTTAATTCGTTTATGGATTCTGTTTGAATCGATCTTTTCCGTATCGTATTGTAATGGAAGCCTCAGCATAGTCAGACTGCTCGCATAAATATTATCCCGATCTCAAATGTATTCACCCTTCAAGTATTCCGTTAAGACAAAGTGTCAGTCAAGAATAACTGCAATAAATTAAAGCATATTATGGATACATATCTTCAATATTATGACAAATTTGTGTTTGAAACCATGATTTGAGAAAGCTTGCCATCGATTGAAGTGGACTCGTACTTTTGCATCCCGCTGTGTGTTTAACAAAAGGAACAACTCTGATCCGGAATGGAACATGATACTGCAATCATGTGCATAAATGATGTTTTTGTTAAATTTGGTTCCCTTTGGTGAATTTATGGTTAGAGTTGTTATTTTTGTTTAATTTATCCTTCATGAGTGCAACCTACGCTTGGTGTTTGCTTAATGGCTTGAGTGGTAGGCTTGAGATCTGAGGGCCCTGAGTCCAAAACACGCTTGGCTGTTGAATTAATACCAGGTGGAGTTTATTCAGCCTGTCATCCTTCTGAGGTCAGCAAAATGAGTTCCAGCTTACTGGTATCCTGTGTCGGAGTGGCGACCCATCCAGGGTTGTGCCGAATAGCCCAGGAGTCTGCTTAGGCAGCACCAATGCTCTGCACCGAGTATGGTCCCAATGGATGGATGAATGGACTGCAACCTCACCTCCTAACTGGTGATCAGCAGGGCAGAGACAATGCACTCACGTGGCAGACGACACTTGTTGCACCCAGGTTGTGCAGTGCTTGCTGTTGTCGCACTGCGCCTTGCCACCTCATGGTGCATGTGCCTTTTCAAGGTTTGATATTAATCGGACAAGTGGTTCGCAAGTTATGGCCATTTAATTACCAAACCAATGACAGGACACGTTGCTGCGTGGCCGATGGGGAAGAGATCCTCAGTCGCGTTCCCCATTACAGGTTACAACGTACGGACTTCCGGATAGTGATGACACACTGTATTCTAATAATTTCTCAATTTCTTATGCGCATTTATTGATAACACAATGCCCCAATCCAGTCGTCGTTTACGAGAGTGAACAAACGGCCTGTGTAGTTGTTTGAAAGTTGTTTTTTTTTGTGTGCACGTACGGCCACACACGTACAGCCACGCACGTACGGGCATGCGAGAGGGAAGGAACGGCCTGTGTGGTTGTTGTTTTGGGCACGCGGTTTGAAAGTATTTTTTTTTTTTTTTTTGCACGTACGGCCACGCACGTACGGGCATGCGAGAGGGAAGGAACGGCCTGTGTGGTTGTTGTTTCTGGTTCGCTGTTTGAAAGTTTTTTTTTTTTGCACATACGGCCACGCACGCGAGTATATCTAATAATGCATAAAGCGCATTCTCACCACTCACTGACAAACTGACATTAATGTTTGGTATCTTCCAGGTGACACGTAGAAAGCTGATATTTCAAGTGCCGACGGACATCAAAGCCGATACACCGGGAAAAATCACAGAACCGTTGGAAAGTGTCTGTAAATGAAAATATGAATAAATAAATAAATGGAAAAAAACAAATGCAGGTGAGCGACGCGAGACAATCGGGAAGCATGGTTCGTTGTTGCTTAAAATGTGAAAATATACCCTTGTCTGTCTGTCTGTCTGTCTGTCTGTCTGTCTCTCTTTTGCAGCCTGTGGCTGCTGGTTGCATCATTGGTTGGGACATGGCAATGCCACTGATGCAGTGTCCCCCTTACCAGTACACTGGTACTCATTTTGCTGTCCTCAGAAGGATGACAGGCTGAGTCAACCTCCTGGTGTATATTAATTCAGCAGCCCAACGGGGCTTGAACTCAGGACCCTCGGATCCCAAGCCACCACCCGAACCACTAAGCCAACACCAGGCTATAAATATTGTATAAAGTGGTCACTGACGGACTGACTGATATTAATGTTGGGTACCTTCCAGATGACGTAGAAAGCTGAAATGTTGTGTGCTGACGGACATTGAAGCTGATACGCCGGGAAAAGTATCAGAACTGTTGAAAAGCATCCGTAAATGAGAAAAATATCCGAAAATAAGTGCAGCGTTGAACTCACTGCAGGTGAGTGGCCCGTGACAATGAGGAAGCACAGTTCATTATTCCTTACAATGTGTAAGCATACACCACTGGAATGTATGTGTACATATATAGGGGGCTGCAAAAGTAGGTATACAGTAATGATATACTGGTATAATCCTTACTGTATACCTACTTTTGCAGCCCCATACAAAAGGGGGGCAGTCAGCATTTTTTCTTGTGCACATATATATATATATATATATATATATATATATATATATATATATATATATATATATATATATATATATATATATATATATATATATTGTTGTAGATTTTCGCCACTCTGGCGTGCGGATGACCGCCTTTAGCCCGATTGAGGCCGCGCGCGCCCACCAAACGTGACAATCTAGTCACAGCTTCCGGATCAACGCCGAATCCCAGCTTCGGGAGTTTTTAACACACCATAAACCAGCCAACTCTTCCGTCCACGCGCTCCAGGGTCGATCGCCGAATTAACGATGTACCTAATTATTCGTGCGGACAGAAATTCCGGGAGTTTATACCTCAACGGGACCGCACGAAAACGAGCCGCTTAAGCAGCTCGTTCCGTATGCGATTGCCGAGCGGTTTTATATTGCCAAGTCCCGTCGGACCAGATGTACGTTTTATCGGCTTATCATCAGCCAGCTAATATCCCGAACGCAATTATGGCAGTCAATGGAGGAAGGGACGCAACGAGCAGTCGAACATTCAAACAATGGGGGTATTTATTTTCAATGCACATATGCAATGAATGGGGGGGGGGGGGGATGGGGACAAGACACGAGCAAAAACCTGCAGCTGATGTCTATTTATTATGTACATGCACTTAATCAGTTTGTTACTTATGGACAAGGCACCACAGACTTTCATGCAAAACCCCAGAAAGAAAGAACAGGGCTCATGAGCCTTTATAACTGCTCGGAGACGGGATGACCGAAGGGGCTCCGAGAGACCGAGCAGGCTACCTGGCCACCCTCGTGGTGACTCGCTGGGTCCTGGTTCGGCGACCCTCGATGTCTGTGCCCGGACCTCGAGCTCCGACTGGCTCCCTTGGTCGTCCGGCCTCCACTGCGGCCTGGTCTAGCCGACGACGCTCTGGAGGAGGGAATGGGTCTTGCCTCAGGCCTCCTGGTTGCGCCAGCGAACCCCCAGCAAACCAACTGCCCGAACTCCGGACTCTCCAGCTCCCAACGGGGCGTCTCTCCACTCCCACCGCCACTGCAAGCCACGAAGTCCAACACTCAACTCAAGCCCAAATGAACTGGCTTCTCAGCGTTCCAGCACAGCTTTTTATCGGGTTCGGGGGGTGCTCGCTCTTTCACCTTCGATCCTTCACCTCCCGGCTGGCTCCGCCCCTCTCACCGTTTTGATCCGATCTTGCCGTCAAACGCGGCCGTGTTAGAGATCACCGAAAAAACGCGGCCGTGTTAGAGATCACCGTAAAACGCGCCGTGTTAGAGATCACCGTAAAACGCGGCCGTGTTAGAGATCACCGTAAAACGCGGCCGTGTTAGAGATCACCGTAAAACGCGGCCGTGTTAGAGATCACCGTAAAACGCGGCCGTGTTAGAGATCACCGTAAAACGCGGCCGTGTTAGAGATCACCGTAAAACGCGGCCGTGTTAGAGATCACCGTAAAACGCGGCCGTGTTAGAGATCACCGTAAAACGCGGCCGTGTTGGAGATCACCGTAAAACGCGGCCGTGTTAGAGATCACCGTAAAACGCGGCCGTGTTAGAGATCACCGTAAAACGCGGCCGGGTTAGAGATCACCGTAAAACGCGGCCGTGTTAGAGATCACCGTAAAACGCGGCCGTGTTGGAGATCACCGTAAAACGCGGCCGTGTTAGAGATCACCGTAAAACGCGGCCATGTTAGAGATCACCGTAAAACGCGGCCGTGTTGGAGATCACCGTAAAACGCGGCCGTGTTAGAGATCACCGTAAAACGCGGCCGTGTTAGAGATCACCGTAAAACGCGGCCGGGTTAGAGATCACCGTAAAACGCGGCCATGTTAGAGATCACCGTAAAACGCGGCCGTGTTGGAGATCACCGTAAAACGCGGCCGTGTTAGAGATCACCGTAAAACGCGGCCGTGTTAGAGATCACCGTAAAACGCGGCCGTGTTAGAGATCACCGTAAAACGCGGCCGTGTTGGAGATCACCGTAAAACGCGGCCGTGGGTTGGCGTTGTTGTTAAAATAAAAGATAGAGACAGAATAACGGCTAACTGAAGATGCACAGCCCGGCACACGAATAATTCCCGTTATACATTGGTGGGGAAATCTAACCTGCAACACACAATTATCGACATAACTGATCTTCGGGGAACCTGAATGGTGATCTGTGAATTTCCACAACCGTAACAATATATATATATATTATATATATATATATATATATATATATATATATATATATATATATATATATATATATATATATATATATATATATATATATATATATATACACATAACGTGACCCAATCACGTCTCTCACCCGCAACTGGAGGAAATAACCAATCAGCTCTCACCTTATCAAAATAAATATATATATATATATATATATATATATATATATATATATATATATATATATATATATATATATATATATATATAATAAACTCCTGACATAGTTATAAAGAAACAAAGGGAAGTTACACAAGGTGAGGCCATTTTGCTGTTTCAAACTCCACGACCCGGGTTCCTCTGAAGTGGAGGTCGAGTTTGAAACAGACAGGACACCAGTTTAAGTCCATCCGAGGAAGAGCACACACATTGATGAATCACCCTACCTGCAAAACACTGGGATGGCAGCTTCTAAAAGAGGTGTGTGTGTGTGTGTGTGTGTGTGTGTGTGTGTGTGTGTGTGTGTGTGTGTGTGTGTGTGTGTGTGTGTGTGTGTGTGTGTGTGTGTGTGTGTGTGTGTGTGTTACTCCTTTTTTTCTTGTGCAATCTCCTTCACATCGAGGATTGTCAGACCCATGTGAGTGTCCACTGTGAAAATCAGTGGAGCATGTGGGACGAGTCTCGATCCCTCATGTGTGAGATTGTCAGCAAACTCAACACAGTCCGGATTATCTTCCCCGGTCGAGCAGAGGCCAATGTTACACTTAGCCTGAAACATAATCGAACCATCCATCAAACAGACACAGGCAGCACATGTAGCTCCAGGTTGTAACGCCGGTGGGAAGAAACCATTGAGAACAAAGGCTTGGAACATCAATCATAACCTCACTTAGCTCCCATCCATCTTTATAGGCAACTGTTTAGTTACAATAAATGCTTAAGCAACGTAAAACATCTCGAGGCAATTGACGTTGGAGGCTGTCTATTTATTATGTACGCGCGTGCTGTTGGGATGGCCGAGCAACATTGGGAGAAGGAAGAGAGGGGAGAGAAAGGAGGATAAGGCAGTTTTGGAAGAGTGGGGAGAGAAGGAAAGTAATTTGAATCATGGGGTGCGGGAAAGATTCTGCCAAATTTGGGTATGTAATAAATAGATGCCTTCTCATCACAAATCTTGATAAGGAAAGATTTACCATTCTTAGCTCAAGCCCAAGTACAGTCCATGTGGAATGTGGACGTTGGTCGCCTGCCTCCACATCCTGAAACTCAAGATCTGTAGCTGATATTGAATCATGACATCATAGCGAATCATGACGCTGAAGGCAGAGATGATAAATGGACATGACAGGGGTATAGAGATAACCTTGCACGACAATAACAACAAATTTAACCAACACAACATCCCCCAACTTCCAGTCATTTCGATTTCCTTCTCTCAATGATACGCACATTCCATTTGACCTTCTCAATCACCACCTCACCTCTAATTTAATCCTAGTGGATTGCAAGACTACCTGTGTAAACATCTTATTTTGTGATTATAGATTATGGTATTGCTTAAACACACTGGCAGTGGATTAAAAGAGCTACCTGACGTAAGGTGGTCCAAAAGGTCGACACAAGGGGTCCATGCATGGAGTGATAGGAGTCATCAGGTGAACAAACATGGAGGTGATAGGTTCTATTAGTGGGTCATCCTTGGGTGTTATTAGACATGGTGTAACACTCAGAGGAGACATTTTAGAAAAAAGACATTAAAGGAGTGACTCTTGCTCATTCCCTGGAAAAGTTGATCGATTGACTCACAGACCACAGAATAAATGGAACGAAACCATAAAGGTTACCATCCACCCTGCTACAAGTCTGTACCTCCGCATTCGGGCAAAGGAAGCCGAAGACTCAGGTTCCACAGCATCGAGAAGAGTCAGATTGTTAACTGGACCTTCAAATCCATCCTGGTGAAGAATATTCGAGAAAATGGAGGGTGAAGCATCAGGCATCAGGAAAGCATCAGGATGCATAGCGACCACAAACAGGATGCAAAACACACTTGCATGGAAAAGGAAACTCCAAGGAGAAAATAAACCTGTAAAATTAGGAGGAAGGGTTTGGATGGGGGTTAATGAGGGTAGAAAAGATCATGGTTTTGGATTGGGGACAACCTGAGATGGTGGTGAACAGCTGTTGTGAGGACCTGGAGGGAAGAATGAGATTGAAGAGGATGGAGTTTCATTTCGAAACTACTGTACGTTCCAAGGACTGCAGGTGTGGCACAGTAGAGATTGCCTGGATTTTGAAGGTAGGGAAGCTGTTATGACCAGGAGAGCATAATTCAACATGGTGGAGGCACCTTGATATTCCAGAAGGGAATTCATCATGATGGAGAGAGGTGGGGGAGGGGTAGTGTTCTTTCATTCTTTGCAGAAATTCAAAATTCAGGTGATCTTTGTGGTGCTAAGTGAGTCAGCAGACTGGGCTCCCTTCCACCGGGATAATGTCCGTTCAATGTGCTTCCCGGTAGTTTTCCAAGCATGCCAACGTCCATTCTTGAACGTGGCAAGAGCGAGCGAGTGAGACCGCTGAGCATCATGGCTTCCATTCTGCATGTACAGAGAGGACATCGTTAGCTCCTAAAGACCGATCGGTATTGAAACACCTGCTGCAGTAATTTCCAAAGTTGGTGTATTTCAGACAATTCTCATGAGATCTGATGGAATGGCCATCAGATTTGCATCAGACGTCATGAGAAATAATGGGGAATTTTTTTTTAAGGGGAAAAACAGCTGAAAATCAACTTTGGTATTTATCTCATGGGTGACATTTAATTAATATCCAATAAACTATATCTACTACAAGAACAGCTACGACAATGACAGCATGAGTCTGACTGCTTTAGCCTCTCTTTCTTTTTCAACAGCCACAATGAATTCCACCTTCTTGTGGTGTTGGCCAAGGAGGAAGCTTGGCAGAAATCTCCATTAACCAGCTGGTCAGATCCTGACGTTCGACCAAACGTGATTTCGGTAGGAATTAGTAATTTGTTCAGGGTGTCACCGGCTCTTTGCGAAGGACACCATAGGATCTTCACCGTCCAACAAACAATGCTGGCATGTGGGGCACTCGGCTTAATATCCATCCGAGGGACGGCATGCTTCGGATGCAACACCTTGCCTTCAAAACACGAATCCAGCAGTTTATAGTCTGGTTTGGGAATCAAACCCAGACTATATAAACTCAGATGTAAGTGCACCACCTGAGCACCATCCTGTGGGACCCCCAATAAACCGTATGTGGGAACACAATGTGCATCCAGAGGAAAAGGAAACGGACATCTGGAGTCATACAAGGCTGTGCCAGAATAAAATGATCCTTCACCCATAAAACAGTTCAGTTTCCAATTATATTCACGGTTCATCTCCATGGATAAACGTCTAGACATCTCTCATTTCTTGTCTGAATCATTTATACAGGGCTTCACCGAGTAATTTGCCGATTGCTTGGCATTTTGGAACGAGATTTGGCATCAAGTCCTCCTCAAAAGAACAAGTGTCATTGGAAGTCCATGTCCATGACTTTTAAAGTTGCCCCAATGCGGTAAGTGGAAGCCGATGAATGTCCGACATGCTCTTCATATAGTTACAAACAACGGATGAATCGCTTGAAGGAAAACTCGACCAACAGATGTCTTTGTGAAATGTAGAAAAATAAAATCACAGCAGCTGTTTTGATAGTCTCTCCTGTTTCTCAGATGAGGTTCCGTCCCAACAGTCCAATTCCAGTGAAGCCGCAGGAGGATGGAGAAGGAAGTGAGGCATTTCAATCAGATCAATCATATTGCATGCAGGCAGGCGATGGTTAAACACCGTAGGTGTAGCGTGAAGGCTGCGGGAGCAATTTGGTTCAATGGCAACGTTGACATGTTGGATCAACAAAGAGCGCGTTGCTCCACACAGATATGTATCTACCCTCAACAACTTCTTAACATCATTTCATCAAGATCTGACTTGGTATATAACACTTAAACTGAAAAATAATTCATATACAACAATGTTTGGGAGTGTGTGTATCTATATTGTGGAGTATTTATTGGTTGCTTTATGCAGCCATCCTTGGCAAGAATAGCAGGCGGGTTCATTATAAAGATCCGAGCCACCTGGGGATAATTTATTGGTTTTTTTTACATCTAATTATGGGTGAGAGACATGATTGGATGATGATATAAATAAATAAATAGATGTATATAAATTAATGCACTGTAAATAAATAAATAAATAATTAAAAAATTAAGTATATAAATAAATAAATGTGTATCAAAAAATACACGTGTATAAATAAATAAATACATTAATACAAATAAATGCAAACAAATAAATAAATGCACATAAATTAAAAATAATTGAAATCTCACGAGCAATTTGGTTTCATGACGGCATTGACTGGGTCGATCAACAAAGAGCGCATTGATCCACATGGATACATACCCACTCTCAACAACTTCGCAACATTGTTTCAAGATATTACTTGGTTTGTAATACTGAAACAGAAAAAATGTTTAATAATCAACAATGTTTGGGTGTGTGTGTGTATGTATATATATATATATATATATATATATATATATATATATATATATATATATATATATATATATATATATATATATATATATATATATATATATATATAAAAAATGCTAAGTTGCCCCACTAAATATAGCATAACAATTGTGTATTTTGTGAGGAAAGCACCAAATTTGGCACACTAGTAGCCTATCATATTATGAACAGATTTGGATATTGAGCCATCTCAAATTCAGCCGCTGATGGCTGTGGCAGCCATTTTCCACTGCCATCAAAAAAATTTTGATGGCCCAATATCCAGATCTGTTCATAATATGATTGGCTACCAGTGTGCCAAATTTGGTGCTTTCCTCACAAAATGCACAATTGTTATGCTAAGTTGCCCCACTATTACACACACAGAGTTCATTAAAATCCAAATTAAAATCAAGTTTACGTCCCTGTCTTTGCTTGCCATCACATTCACTGCCATTGACCATTGCCACTCCTACGCCACGGTAACTAAGGCACCGATCCCCATCGTAACCGGCACGGCACGTGACATCATCGTCGGCCGGCCGCGCACCGGCCTACGCAGCCACGCCTACGCAGTAACATGTCCTTTCATTGGTTGGTAAATAAATGGCCATAACTTGGGAACCACTTGTCCGATTAATATCAAACCTTGAAAAGGCACATACTCAGGTCCCCAGCAACATAGCTGGCAAGTTTCAATTAGATCAGACCAGTGGTTGTCGAAAAACAGCGGTCACAGACAGACAGACACACGCACACACTGCTGGAATTATAGATAGATGAGAGAAAAAGATTCCTTTCCAAGAACTTCTGAGCACCTCTTGTATGTATATACAGGGCGAATGGAACGTTCCTTGTAAACTTTACAGTCCTCGGTGTCTCGGTGACGGGCACATGATGGACTGGTACAGTCGCTATATCGTTTTATTGCATTGATATCATCAACTCTGGCTTCGCAGATGGTTCATCCCGTCGTTGGGAGAACTTTCCATCCTTGTAGATGGGCTGCTTAATTAAACTTCTATCCTTCTCAATAATCTACCGGTGAGATGGCCACGACCTTTTGTGTGTCCACATATATGTATGTATGTATTGAGTTGAATGACGGTGCTACACGTGGTAATGAGTAAATTGCAATGCAGCACCATTCGGTGAAATATTTGCATGCTTGAGACAGCAATTCCACGAAAACGTTGTGAATCGGCATTTGGATGTTCATTGGAACACCACACAGTCGCTCTGGAGACGTCATCAACAAATAGGCAACATAAGAAACCGTTCACGTTCTGGGCGGCCACCTGTGATGTCACGTTGGCAGGTAAACCATATCCAGTCCGTTTTTCAGACAAGCAAGTTTGACAGCTCACAGTATCCCTGGCTTGTGACCATTTGGTACCGGAACTGTCAGGAATCGGTTAAGCAAGTATGACATCCAACCACGACGACAAGCAGTACGTTCAATTTTGTGGCCATGTCATCGACATGCGCGCATTGCTTGGTGTAGACAACGTCTGAGGTCCAGGAGACAATCTTTGGCAAGACTTGTCATTAATGACAATTTGATGGGTATTGGGTACCATGATGAAGTAAGTTCTCCAGCTTCACTCTCCTACAGGTTCATGGACGTGACGTCACAATTCAACAGGATAATGCACGCCCTCAGGTCGCACGAGTGGTCACCGACTTAATCGCACAACAAAACATTCCAACGCTTCCCTGGCCTACCGTTTCGCCTGATCTTTCTCCCATGGAATATGTGTGGGATCGAGCACAACGACGATTGAGCCGTCTTCAAAAGCAGTCAGTGACGTTGGCCCAACTCTGTGGCAGGCCTTGGTACAGATCTGGAATTACATCCTTGAAGCCTTCTTCAACCATCTTGTGTCCTCGATGAGGGGGCCATTGCCAAGCACGTGTCAACGCAAATGGTGGTCACACCAGATGCTGAGCTGTTAACTGACTTTTGACCGAACCTCTCTTTCGAGCCTCTGGAGACGTTTCTTGCACATGCGTGTTGACATTCCCTCTTGATGCGTTTGATTTCATTCCTCATTGCACATCGGTGTAAATGTCAATTTGAGAATGTAAAAATAAAGTTACTATTAACGTGGTGACTCGACTTACCAATTAAATAAATAAATCACGATGCGTCAGGTTTCCAACTCAATCTTTTGTCTCAATGCGAACTAGAATGGCACTCGGTGGAGCGCATACCCATGCCAGACTGAACAGGTTAAATACGTTTTGGATCCCACTGAGAGGCCAAATCTGGATCAGGACCTGAATCAAAATGTAATCCGCTTGTTGTCGTCACCGAACCAACTCGCCCACCAACTTTTGTCACCACTCGTGCACAACTTTTTGAAATGTCGTGTTGTATATCATTTTTGGCCCCATCTCTCAATGGTGAAGAATCAATTAAAAAAAAAAAGTCTCGAATCCAGATCTGGATCTTCACCAACATCGAGTCAATTCTTCCTCGTCACCCACCAAACCTCTCCACCAAATTTCGTCCGTATCCGTCTGGAGGTTTTTTTGTGACATCCTGTTCACAGACAAACAGACAGACAGGAGTGAAAACATAACCTCCGTCCCCCTTCGGTGGCGGAGATAATGACACGACGTGACACATATCTCACCAATTTCACTTCCAAACCGACGTCGAACCAATGATTTCTGACATTAATCTATAAACCTCCTCAAGCCCTCACTTCCATGAAACCTCATCGAAAGATCGGGTGCGGAGTGATGACATCAAGGAGTAACATCGTGATAAGAGAGTTAAACGGTATAGTACCGGAGTGCATGTGGTGTGTGATAGAGGAACAAACTCCTGAGGGTCTTTAAGTGTTTTTTTTTTTCTGTCTGTAATCCAATTTCGTTCCTCTCCTAGTTGGAACACCGCATCCAAACAGGTGCAACAAATAATGCGCAACATTTAGGGTTAAGATCTACAACTAGCCCATAAGTGTTGCCCCAACTCACTACACTAATCATTCAGCAAATAATTTCTCAGCATTCCATATGTCACGTGGTATTTGACGTCACAATCCATTCTGGAACTCAACCGTAATAATCAATTTCACATTAATTTATTAATTTATTGAAAATGTATGGTCTTGACATTCGTCATTGATTTGTCATGCTGTTAATTATCTGATTCTTACTCTTCCTTTCATTATTCCATTCCTCCGTAAATGTAGACTCCAAATGCACAGTTCAAAAGGGAGTGCAAAACTTTTGCATTAAACGCTGAAAAAGGACAAAAATTAAAGCATCTTTTGTCCTTCCTCATTTAATATAAAGTAATTTGCAGATTCCTTGCTGGACATTCATTCGTGGGGAAAGTAGATTTATGGGGAGGGGTGGAATGTTAAATGTGCATTGTAACTTCAACATCCGAGTCTGGAAACTTTTATCAAGTCACGTGCTGCGAGATTCCAAGAAAATAACAATGTCGGAACCGATGTACGCCTCTGCGCAATGGCTCGCCGAGCCAAACGAGTTGCATCACCTGGGGAGTTTATTTTGCCCCTCAAATTGCACAGGGGGGGCTTCGGGTGCCCGTGGAGCTGCACAGTGTTTCTTTGAGCCGACTGCACCCGAATTGAGAACAGCTGGACTTTCCCAGACTCCGACGGGCAGATTTGAGTTAGCAAGATCCAGCGCAGTCCGCTGCAGCAGCTGTGGTCTCGTCGAGCCGGTTTCAGGCCCCGCGGTTTGAGGCAGCCTTTCAACACAGGTGTCCCGGGAGCGAGCCGGCCGGGTTTTGAAACCCTCACGGCCGAGAGAGAGGATGTCTCACGATGGGAGGTCTGCGGCCCAGGTGTGGACCATTTCTCAGTGTCATCGATTCCTTGACCCCTTTGAGACCGATGGCTGGCGACTCTCGAGTTGAGGTAACTGTTATCGTGAGCCGTGGCCACGACTTGGTCGCAACATCAGCGAGTCAAAATAATTCAAAACTGTTTCTTGGATAGCCGGGATACGTTACTTGGCTCCACCTGTTCGAAACCGTAGGATTCTCGAATGGAAAGCGCGACTGTTCGCAGATACCTGCTGTTGTTTGGGAATCATCTGCTTCGAAGGAAATGCATTTCTTATTGTAAAACTGGAAGAGATTACATACCTGAGCCCAAGCATGAAAATTGTCCGACATCACAGCGACGACAAGTAATGGCAGAGCACAGCAATGTGAGCTAATTTGCAGAATGCGGTTACTGGTCCGCAAGGTGTTAATTACGCAGATTGTCATGGAAGTGATCATTACATCAAGAGGGCCAGTATAGTCACCGAAAGCAAGGACTTAAAATATTTCCATCGGGATCTGGCCTTCGGCAAGATGAACCACTTTCTCCGGGTCTCGGTGCATGGGGCCCGTTGATTTAGTTCAACAAAAATCCCCTTCATGGGAACTCATGTGGCCAATAACGTATCCACGCGTGTTCCGATGGAGACAAGAACATCGCCATTTGAATCGTTTCAGGCCTCCTTCCGAGTTTATCCGAGTAGAAGATGATCAAATCCCAGCAGATTGAACGCAAATTGGAGTCTGCGGCAGAGCAAAGTTGTCACTTCCTGCAAATGAAGACGTCACTTCCGGTTTTCAGTGGAAAGGCTCGCTGCACATCAGGAGACGCAATCCTCCCTCATCTTCCGCACCTAACAGAACGCGTTCAAAGTGTCGTAATGGTTTCTTGTGGTCTCGGAGGACGTACAAACGGAGTTCATTAAGGGTGGAAAGACTTCCAATCACTAATCTGGACGCACCACAAGGGGAGAAGGAGAAAATGTGTTTGGGATTACGGAGACGATCCCATGCCCCCGTCTCCGGTTACAGGGGATGCAGTCCCTCCCACTTGAACTGGATGTAGACTTCCATGTTATGCTGTATAGCCATCGGTCATGCTCCATGAAAGCCCAATTTGCTTCTCAAAAATAAAGGACCAGGACGCGTTTGGGAAAGTTTTTTTTGTGGGTCGTTGACTTTCGGAAAAGCTCGGCCTGAGTGTAGGTCTGTGCATCGCACTTGATGACATATATTTAATAAATAATTCCAATATGTATTTTCACATGAACAAAATATCTATCAGCTGTGTTGCAGACAATGCGAGGACGTCAGTGAAAGCAGACGACTCTTCTGTACAACCTTTTCTTGAGAGAGAGAGAGAGAGAGAGAGAGAGAGAGAGAGAGAGAGAGAGAGAGAGAGAGAGAGAGAGAGAGAGAGAGAGAGAGAGAGAGAGAGAGAGAGAGAGAGAGTCCATGACTTGGGCAACGGCAGTCCTCCCAATGACGGAACAAAATTCGAGGTTTTGACAATCATTCAGGATATTAAAGATTTTGATGCAAACTTCCTGCTCTTGATAGCTCTCCACCCCCACTCTACCCCCGATCCATCTTGAATAACCACTCGTAATCCACATACGACGTCGGCTCCATAAAAAATCAACTTTTTGGAGGTTGAAGTTTTACACCAACTCCCACTGACCTCCTGAATGTTAGCGTGAGCTGATTTTAGTAGGAACCTTACCCTTTGACCCCCTCGAACCCCCCTCAAATTTTCTCAAGTTGCAAAGAGGAAAAACCCTCGAGTGCTTTCTCATCTCCAGCTGTTTGGCTCAAGAAGTGTGGACGGCATCTGTAACCGATCACGAGTCCAATCACTCGCATTGCATCGTGCTCGGCGATATGAAATCCTCCCGATGTTTTGTGAGCTTCCACGCTTCTATTGTTGTTTTCCAGATGTCCCTGTGGACACCATAAAATTGGTCCCCGTTGCATGGAACAGCTCTCTTTTATTAAAAAACCCCTACTGAGCCAAGTTCAAGTCCCGGTGCAAGGAGGCCCTTTTAAAGTGTGATTCTTCATATCCTCAGTTTGAGTCGGAGTTCGGCAAAACAGCAATGGGACTGAAACTTCACAACAACGTCCAAAAGCACTCGGACCTCGTATTCCTCCCCGCAACTGGTTTCAAGAAGAGTTTTTGTTCCATCAGATGCACTTTGGCTAAAGATACAGTAAAGAGCAGTACAATTGGTGAGTCCTTCCTTTGTGGAGTACAGACTCTGGCTGTCTTGTAAAAGCAAGCCTCAACATGTCCAATGAAACCATCCAGCGTACCAGGAATGTGTTGCGCAAAATAGGCAGCCTTTAAAGAAGGAATGCCGAAGTTTAAAGGGTTTGCCTCAAAGGCCAACATTCAACATTGTTCAATCGGACACACGTCCTAATAAATGAGCAGCGGCATAGCCATCAGGAGAGGCATCACCGTGCATGTGTGGGGCCTCGAGGAATAAAATAACCAAAAGCATCGGCTTTCGTCCTATTTATCCCTCCACCATGACTCGTGTTCTCCCCGAGCACATCCAACGCCTTCGTAACACGCAGCTCAACTTACTCCGCCGGTACAAACACCACCCGGAGCGCGTTGTTTAAGTGATGAGCTGTGGCTGCCCAAGTGACCGATACCGTAACGGTGCTACAAGCACGGAAGGAACCGTCACACGATCCCTCGATCACAGGCCCTGGGATCTGGGAAGCAAACCCATCTCGGCGGTGTTCAGAGTCACTGGCCCCACGGGCCGATTACAGACAGTCGCAGACAGGCCACTGTCAATATTGACACACCTGGTTAAAAGGCACACGTACTCTCCATTTCCAGCCTGGGATATCACGGCTTTGTCTTTCATAAAAAAAAGCGTTGTTGCAATAATTGTGTTCAGACGTCCCGCATTTCGCCAATTAGTGCAATTTTGTGCACCAGCTGCTTGCCCGTCTGTCTGTCTGTCTGTCTGTCTGTCTGGCTCAAACTGGCAGAGCCACAGTAGCTCAAGGCGGCTTCTTCTCAAAGTATAATGGTGATTGGGAAACGTATGACCATTAGCGTTCACTTGTAAATATCTACAACGGGTAGCACGATGGCGAGTTCACAGATGGGCCTCTTGATGATTGAAGATTGAGCACCGATGCTCGGAGTCTATTTGTTAATTTTGTATGGAGTCGAGGCTCGTGGAGGAGCAATATCACAAAACCGATAAGCACTTAAGAGAAAGTGAAAGAGAGAGTTGCCTGTGCACCCTTCGGTGAACAGCAGGGTTGAGGGACAAAATAGAGGGAGACTTGGAGAAACTATAGTGAGAATTGCTTTGCAATGCATGTCCTCTACCGACGTGGATTGACAAAACGCTCTGAAAACTCACACTTGTTCTGTAACTTATCATAATAGAGCCGTGTACCAAGTTTCAGTTGAATATGTTGAAGGGTTTGGAAAAAAAGAAGTCTGAAAATCACAGGCTGGACGGACGGACAGAGAGCGAGCCTGTAGTTCCCTCCAGTGAAACTGGCCGGAGACTAATAATGGATGTGGGGCAGAATGAGGGCAAGGGGAGGATACAGGGGGTGAAAGAAGATGGATTCAGCTGCAAAATCCCAATCAAAGAAGCGGAAGGAAAACCTGTTCTTTGAAAACTGGAAGAGAAACTGAGTATTGCCGTGTTTTCCGAGCATCCGAGACAATTGCATTTCAAGGCACAGCAGCTCGGTGGGTTATCCACTCTGGAGATGTTCAATGACGATAGCAGTGGAACACAGAGCTCGTCACTTGGAAGGTGAGAAGCACTAATCGCTGAAATCCCTTTGGTTGCCCATAAAGATGCGAGCAAACAATTGACTGTTCCTCAAGAACCACAACACCAAGGCCCATAATCTGTATCTGTTTCGAGATAGATCATTCCCAGGCCTCTCTCTCCATTCTCCTTACTCCTCGAGAGTGGATCCTGTGGTCCTTTGGAATTCCGCAGCTCTGAATCTGAATGCCTTGCACCACTAACCCTCGATCCTTCACTCCGTAGTACTTCCCCCCCCCCCCCATCTTATCGGGCTCATCGAATGCCTGTGCTAGTTTTAAAGCACACCAAACACTCACCTCCTCAGATCTGCCTTCACTCCATCATCCCTTCCTCCTATCGTCTTACAGATTGCACTAATGCGTTACCGACGATTATACATCGCCTTGTTCCTTCATCCGTTATTGCTTTGGGTCATGGTCTGGTGGTGAGGTTGTTGCAAAACTTGGGAGTCATTCGTGAGTTATTGCCATTGCCAATTACCTTCTTGCCTGTGCACCCTGAGGTCTTTACAACCTTCTATCTCCATCGCTCCGTGCCCTTTAAAGTTGGATTTATGGCAATTGGGGCTGGTTATTAGGTGTCATTCTTAGGGTCGACATCTTGCTTCGCTAAACAAACCTTTCATTGTGCCGTCAACACAGACTGCTAGTTCTTCACTGGAATTAGCAACTACCTTACTTCTGCGGACAGATGGGGGTGTTAAGCTGGCTGTTCTGTCAAAATCTTGCAGACTTAAAATATCCGAAAGTCTTTGTTATATCTCAGAGCATAAGCGACACTTGCACAAGTAGCTTGCAGGCTTATGGGATAGTGTTCTTGGCCGATTAACAATCCACTCATTCTGTAACCTCTCCAATGATTGCTAACTTCCTGTATTGTGGCCACGAGGCTTCCACAGTGATCAATAGAGCAGGAAGTAAAACTATACAAAAAAATTAATGCACAGAAATATCATAATTAAAATGCCAATCTCAGCTTCTGCAGTTCACAGAACAATAGCCATGGTTTAGCTTGGAGGACTGTGATGAGCCTCTCAAGGGTCTCCTCTGCAGGCTCTCAATCAATCTTCAGCAGATGTGCCTGGTCTCTATCAGAATGTTTGTCCATCAGCTTGGATTCTTCCTTGTAAACTTCTCAAATAGCTTCCAGAGTGGCAAGGAGTGTAGCACTAAAGGGGGGGAGCTATCCATGAGGAAGCAATGGCACAGCCCATCGCTCCAGGTAGCATGGGTTTGGGTTGTACCACTATAAAGGGTATACCGCTTTGAGTATCCCATTATAATGAAGGCCTTATTGGTTGGGAAGCAATGGCACTACCCATTAGACCAGGTGGTAAGGTTTTGGGAATGAAAACGCCAAGGTTGTCATTGCATGACATCTAAATCTGCCTCCTGGCAAACCAGCTTCTAGGATGACAACACACTTCCAGTACCATCATGCGAGCGTCAACTGCCGGTTGGGAGTCAGTGGTGACCTCCAGAGTTATCCACAAGATTACTTGAACGTTTACATTGAAAGACTCCAGAAACGAGTGACCACGAGAACAACACCATTGACGAACCACAGTTTGAGAGGAACATTATATAAACTTTGGAACATGACCAAAACTTCTGACACATGACACACAATTTATTAAATAACTTTGAGTTTGATAAGAGGTTAACTTTTCCATTTCAAACTAGATCCAATTGAATATATTGTCCTTTTGTATTTGCTTGAATCGTTAACTGTTTGCCTTGAAAAGTGTCCCGCAGGCCCGAGACCTCCAGGATCTTCCTCGACCATTTTGCTGGGCCCACGAGAACCACTCTTCGTGGCACTAATGGGATTGTGACAGATTACATCTCGTATGAATCCCAAAGCACGTTTTACGAGTATAGTTAACCGTACACACCGGTAATCTGGTAAAAATCCAGGCGTTCTTTTGACTACCATTCCCTGCGAGGGTCTCGGTGGGCCCCTGCGGGTCGCACCCCAGCCGTGATCGCCCGGAGCTATCGCGCAGCCGTACTGCATTTCAAGCAGCCCCGATCATTCTGACAAAATCCTGAAAACAAATGCAAACCACATGGCCCATATGTATTGCTTTCATGGAATCCTTTGCAAAAGTATTCCATCATGTTATAAACATGGAGGGTGCATCCCTGAGGACGTCGATTAAAGCTGCAACGATGCACATTTACATTCTCACAACAACACCTTTGGAATTTGGTAGAGCACACGATGAAGACGATCCTATAGAGCAGCTCAGGAGCAGAGAGGGGTCTGCTCTTTTTCTGGAATCAAATACACCATTTTTTTGGGGGGGGGGTCGCATTGTCCACATGAAGCCCGCTCCATTCCCATTTCTGGGACAATTTGACATCCTAACGATGAGCCCCCAAACGTGCCCCGCAAGCTTCATTCCCACACCAATGGGGTACAGACCATCGTCCCACTTGGGAAGCCACATGTCACAAGGCCGGGCCTCATTTGTGGCTCTGATGCACAGTCTGCAAATAACATCCCGATGGAATTTTCATTTCCAACCCCCTCTCCCTGTACCCCCTAGGCCTGCCATTTGACTGCGCTGCAGAAACGAACGCATCGCACGCAGCACTCCAGGAGTGGTGCGAAGGTATTTGGCAAAGGGTCGCTGTCGGAACGGGAGTTGTGGGGGGAAGGGGGCATGCATATACCATAGCCTAGGCCCTAGAGGAACTCCACCATGTTTGAGTCCGAAATAAATAGTTGGCCCTCTCGGCATTGGCAAAACAAAACCACTTTTTGGAACTGCAAGCACATCATCAGCGGCTTAAACACATGCGTAATGAAGGTGCACCACATTGTTATGAGAAACGTCAAAGTTGTGGAACAACTGAGAGTATTAGGTTGTTTTTTTTAATTAAAAAAAAGAATATTTAAAAGGACTCATGGTGGAATAACGAATAAATTAAATAATGGGAAGTTCCATTGCAGGACAAGCTCATTGACAAGTCCTTCTTGCTATTTGTATCGTGTCACTGGAACCTTTTTCCTGGTTTTGCGAGTAATTAAGTCCATTTGTCAAATGGCCACATAGTTCATTCCAGCCAGGGGGGACGGGTCGTTGGGGTTGCACACCATTTCGGTCCAACCCTTTTTTCAAAATCCCAAGATGCACGTGATCAATCAAGGGTGTGCACATTCGCATCCCAGACAAGAGCTCAAGCCCTTTGGCAGAGTCAGACAACACTGGAAATGAATTGCAAAGATTTGCTCTGATGTCACACGAGTCCTGCTCATGCTCGAGCTGCACTAACGTCATGGGTCTACATGAACTCCTCAGCTTCGCTGGACCTTGAGCTTCCTCGAGCTGAACACTGAAAACTGAACACTGAACATACAGGATTCCTTCTTCTTCTTTCATCAGCAGCACAAGGCTAAGAGTGTCATCATTGGGTGGGGTACGGCTGTGCCGATGATATAGGTGCCCCCCTGGAAGTCAGAGCAGGAATTTGGAATTTGGCCATGGCACTGGTGATAGCTCGCCTACTATTCGTGAAGGACGCAATGGGACGCCCAGTTGCATGTCCATCCGAGGGACGGTGCACACATTGATGAATCACCCTGCCTGTGAAACACCGGGATGACAGTTTAAAGCTGGGTCGGGATTCAAACCCAGGCGAGATGGCTTGGAGGCGCGTGCACGTACCTCGAGGCCATCGTGTCAGCCCTTCAGGAATCCTTCAAATGGTGTTTCCACACAAGCTGGCTCCGAGCCCATCCTCGTAAACCTCATTCGGTTTGGAGTGGCAGTTCCGCACCTCGTGTCGGAAAAGTAAACGAGAAGCGGCATTTCACAGTTATAACTCAGCACCTCGTGAGTTACGACTCTGAGCCAGGGTCTAATGAAACTAGCAGAACACGGGCATCTATCAATGACTTTGTGTCCTGGAAAATGACCAAACAGCTCTGTTTCCCCGCCAAGTATAATCAAATGCCGTGCACAGCAGGTTCTCCACTTTTTTTTCTTTTTCTTTTTTTAAAAAGGCCTCTCTTTTAAAGTGCACCCACTGTTTAAATTCTATTCCCAACTCAACGCCATGGATGTAGGGTCATTGGAAGTTCAACATTGTGCAATCTCGACAAACCTCAAGAACTTCGTCAGAAAGGCTTGAGCAAGGCCCCCGGGCAGACGCTGTCGTCACGGCCATTTGTAACGCGATGATCGTTTGTGACGTTTCACACTTAATGATAGTTCATGCCCGAAGGTACGGACGGCTACAGTTTGGAAATTCGATCAAACGGAATGAAGGGAAGAAATGGCGCCGAAGAATGCGTCGCCTCAGTACCACTCTACACTCGCTGTGCAAGTCAAGGTCAGAAATCAGAGCTTCACCACGACCCGAAATCTTCTCCTCCCAAGGATCGGCGTGGCTGGTGCTTTACTGGTGGTTCGAGGTGCTGGATACAAAAGGTCACACCGGTAACTGAATGGCCGACAAAACCGGCCTTGTACGTCAGTCAGGTCACCGTGATTAAACTTTCATTGACATACAAAGCAAAATTCAAAACATTCCACCTTTGATTAATGCGCCAGCCAAGGGTATACGTTCAAAATGGAACATTTCAGAGATTTGAAAGGACTCCAAGTGGAAAAACATCCCAAGCATGCCAGCGTACCGTGAGTATAGCTCCAAGGCCTGAGTGTGGGGTCACCACATGAGAGGTGGCTGTCGCCAAAGTCAGCTGTCCCAGATCATCAGCACACCGGATATTAGGGTGAACTACATTTTCCAAAACTCGACAGATCATGAAAATGGTGCTTTGAAATCACCCAAAATGATTCGAACCTCATTTCTTATGGATGGCTTTGGCAGCGAGGTTCCTCGGCCGCATCGTATCGCCAAAGTAGTGACGTACTGCCACGCTTTCAAAATTCTCTGACATACAATGTACAACTTAATACCTTAACAACCTCGACAGTTAGAATGGCCACCTGAGACAGGCAGATGGCCAAGAAGAAAATGCCATGAGATGCAATTAATTATTCTTTTGAGCCTTTTTCAGAATTAAAACTTCCCATCATCCATGTGTTTTTGGGCACTTTTTGGCCCATCATACTTTTCCTGCAAGAGGCAGGAAGGTGACCGAGTGGTGGAGGCAATAGTTGTGGATCCAGGGCAGTCTGGCAGGAGGTGTGAGTAAGGCTGGGGGGGGGGGGGGTCACGCAACAGCACTTAACTCTGTTTGGCAACGATAAGTGTGATTATATTTGGTACCAAACCTAGCTCTTCGCAAGGGGTAACCACGTTAGGAATCGGCAGCTTCACTCTTAGGACCCGTCACATCATATACAAGTCAATTCGGCACAGAAAATCGAGAACACATTCCGAAACTCCCATAAAACACAGGTTGTGCAATCGTAGTAAACTCAAAAGAAAACGTAAAGCTCAGACGAATGCATATTGGGGTAGATATTGATCAAATAAAGATGGACACGAATAGAAACAGGGTGTCCATAACACTGTACGATGGCAAACAGACTCGAATTCGCCGTTTACTGGGATGAAACCAACCAGTTCCACTGAAACTAAATAATGCAAACTTGTGTACACATTCATTAGGCTGGCCTATTTAGTGTTTAAATCTGAACTGATGGCTCATGACGCAAGAGGGAACCCAGCTGCAAACCCCACATACAATATTTGTTTGTCCATTGTCTACAAATACCATTGTCCTGCATAAATTATATTTCCATGCTCGTGCGTGTGTATAGATAGATAGATAGACAGATAGAGGAGCATTACATGTTTCTATGTTTGACACTAATTACTATCCCCACGTCTTCCATTCTCTTCCGGGTTAAATGTTCCCCCGAACACTCACCTTTTTGTGAAAAACAAACCATGTCCATTGTCATCGTAACATCGTTTCAGATCTCCATTGCTGATTCTTGAATCCAGCCATCAATCGCATTAATTATTGCAAAACACTCACTTTAGGTTTAGGTTGGTGGACGTTAAATATCCCATGGTGTCCTTCGAAAAGAGGTGAGCTATGGGCGTCACAACAAAATTCCTGCACAAACAAATGCTGGGAAGGTAATCGCAAACCACCGAGTTTATCCCTTGTACCAAGAAACTGCTTTGGCACCACCATACAAAAGAATCAGAATCTCTATATTATGTATACACATATATATATATATATATATATATATATATATATATATATATATATATATATATATATATATATATATATATATATATATATATATATATATATATATATATATATATATATATATTGTTGTGGTTACCAGATTCGCAAACCACCATTCAGGTCCCTTAGGTGAGGTATCTCGGTAAGTACATGTGTAGTTAGGCCCAAACCCGTTGTCTAGTGGGAATACATGTCATTTATGCGTGCTGCGACTCTTCAGGATAGCCGTTTTTCTTTTACTATCTTTAATTTGGACCAACCGCCATTGTTACCACCACCAACCACCGCTTCACCACAACCGCCACGACCTTCACGTCACACCTCGCAACCGTCGCATCGCCACCGTTCTTGCGCCGCCTGTGGGTACCGGTGTTGGACTCGTGCAGGGCACGCGCCGAACAGCGTGTACAAAATCACGGATTTTGTGCTTCAAAAAACGGATCAAAAACGACACACGCCCACTTTTTGCCGTCCAATCGGTGAGCGAGGGGCGAATTGGCCCCGCCCCCAGGGCGTTGGAGGGCGATCGATATATGCAAATTTATGGATCAAAAAGCATTCACGCCCACTTTTTCTCGGGCCAATGGGGAGCGAGGTGAAAGGTCGAAGGGAGGGGGTCAAAGATGAGAGGGCGAAGCTACGGGGCTGATAAAAAGCGACCGTGTTCGTCAGTCCGAGAGTAAGAGTAGGAGAGTCGAGAGGGAACAGAGAGTCAAGACTTCGCGGGCGGTGGAGTTGGCAAGAAGGAGCTGGGCATCGTGTGCGTTGGAGTCGGAGCAAAAAGGGGACGGAGCTGTGGAGAGGCGGCGAGGGCAGACGAGGGGGTGCTCGCGTCGTGCAGGGAGCTGCACCCAGGGAGGCCGATAGCGCGACCTGGCCGAGGTGGAGACGCTCGTCGCGGGACAATAAGAATCCTCTATACCCCGAGCATCAGCAACCCCCTCCTGTTTCCCCCCGCGCTGAGATAGTGCGACCAAGGGGCCCCTTTCCCACCCCCTACCAGACACTGTCCGCGAGGCCCGCAGAGTTGAGGCACCATCGCCGCTCCGCGTCTCATCACCAGACGGGTAGGCCCGACCCGGTCTCGGCCTCAGGCCCGCCTCATCCTTGAGGGTATTCTTTTCCTTGGTTTTGGGTATGTGTTGTCGGCGCCGTCTGTGAAGTAAAATTGTATAAGTGTTGCCGTGTGCTCGGTAGTCGGTATTAGCTCTGCATTGTGTTTTCGCTTTTACATTTGCTTTTTGTGTAAATTGAATTGTGTTTTTCTCTTCTGTGTGCTTTTGGTGGAATTGAATATGTGTGCTTTCCGTTCGTCGCGAATAAATGTGCTTTTGTGTTGAACTGTTTCCCGCTTCGCTTCGTCATTTCCTTCATTGAATCCTCATCTTGCTTCACGTAAAGGGTTGGTAGTGGGCTGAATACGCCCGATAATTAATCGAACCGTCGAGGTCGACGATAACACCGCTCGGTTATCCCGATAGTACGGAACGGGTCGCTTAAGTGGCCCGTGTCCGAAGTCGACCTGCGGCGAGGTGCGATCGCCCGGTCTACCCTCCGCGTGGGTACTTAGGTAGGTCGAATTTGGCGAGCAACCCTATCCCACGCGGGGGCTGATTGGCTCGATCGCGGTGAGACCGAAAGGTCCACCCGTGACTGGTTCCCGGCGTTAGTCCGAGAGGGTCACGACTGGATTGTCCGTCCGGTGGGCGACGTGCCGCGATTCGAGTTACGTGGCCGTCAGCACGCCGGCGGGCGCGAATCCGCAACAATATATATATATATATATATATATATATATATATATATATATATATATATATATATATATATACATATATATATATATATATATATATATATATATATATATATATATATATATATATATTGTTACGGCTGTGGAAATTCGCATTACACCATAAAGGACCCTCAGGTGAGATATCTTCATCAGTACATGTATAGTTAGCCCAAACCCGTTGTATAGAGGGAATTTACGTGATCCATCCGGGCTGCGACGCTTTGAGTTAGGCGTTTTTCTTTTCTATCTTTTATTTCAAACGCAACATTTCAACAACCACGCCATCCCCATCACAGCACCAACCACACTGCAACCACGCCACCTCCACCATCTACGCTACGACATCTTCGCCACTACATCCGCTTCCGAACGGCAAACAAGGGCGCCAAGGAAGGAGCAGCGAGGACGCGCAGGTTTTCCTGCCTGTTTTTCCCGCCATTTTTCTCCGCACTTGGTGTGAAGGAAGGAGGAAGGGCAGCTCGCCGCCGATTGGTGGATGACCAACGTGAGGCGGTCGGGGTGAGGGAACGCGTCTCTTCAAGAACCCTCTCGAAGGAGGGTGGAGCCGAAAACGGGGGCGGAGTGAAGGGCGGAGCCCCGGGCTATAAAAGTCAGACACGGGCAAAGCGCTTTTGGTGCTCTTGCTAACTTCGTCTTTTTCTCCTCTTCGTGGTGGCCGCTGGCCTGGTCTTCTGTGGTGCGGTCCCGAGACCTTGCTGGTGGGACAGAGCGTCTGCCATTCTCCCCACACCACGACCTCGAGCAACCACGTTTCCCCCCCCCTCCTCCTTTCTATCCGCACTGAGATAGCGCCGGAAACCCCGTCCGTGGCGTCGAGCGACCAACACGTGCCGGCGCGAGGCACGCCGGAGAGGACACGCCTACCACGCCATGGATCGGAGTCGCGGCCAGGCGCGACCACGCCGACGGACGTGGGAGAGGGACTCGACGGCCCAAAGGGAAGTCACCATTTTCTTTTCGGGGTTTTTGTATGGATCTTGTGGCGCCGTGTCTCGTAAAGTAGAACTGTTTAAGTGTTGCCGTGTGTGCGCGTTGTTGGTTTTAACTGCTTTTCTTCTTGCATTTGCTTTTTGTGTATGGCTGTATATACAGTACGTGCTTTCCGTGTGTTGCGTAATAAAGTCCTTGCTTGTTGAACTGTGCCCGTTTCGCTTCGTCTTTTCTCCATTTGAATCTCCATCTTGCATCACGTAAAGGGTTCGTAGTGGGTGCAACATCCCGGTGATTAATCTGAACCGTCCAGGTCGACGATAACACCGCTCGGTTATCCCGATAGTACGGAACGGGCCGCCCAAGTGGCTCGTATCCAGAGTCGACAAACGGCGAGGTACGATCGCCCGGTTTACCATTCGTGTGGGTACTTAGGTAGGTCGAGTTTGGCGAACAACCCTATCCTACGCGGGTGGCCGATTGGCACGATTGTGGTGAGGTCGAAAGGCCCACCCGTGACTTGCTCCCGGTGTTAGTCCGAGAGGGTCACGACAGAATTGTCCGTCCGGTGGGCTACGTGCCGCGATCCGAGTTGCGTGGCCGTTCGCACGCCGGCGGGCGCGAATGCTCAACACTGGTGTCAGAGAGCGGGAAACAAACTCTCCTGCCTCCAAGCTAAATTCACGGGGAATCGGTTCAGGGGTGAGAGGAGCGACCCCCAATTCCCTCCAAATTACGAGCAATTAAAATTAACCCCTTACGAGAAATAAGATGGAGTCTCAAGGCGAGCGTGAGCCGGGGGTATTAGAGATGGATGTAGAATGTGTAGACTCCATGGTCCAGGATGAAAACCCCGAGCAGGAAATGTTGGTTGTGCAGGAACAATTCCTCCCCCAACTGAACCCAGAGCCCGAGATGGGCACGGCAGTGGCCGCGGTGTACGACACCTCCCCTCCCCTCCTCCGAATCCCTCCCCTGATCCCTGCCGAAACGGCTCACTCAAGCGCACCCGACATGGCCCAGCTATTCGCCATGCTGGCGGGAATAAATAATAAAATGGATGACATGGAAGTGAATACGCAAACACTGCGGGGTGAGATGCAGCGGATAGACTGTGGCCTGCAGGCAAGCATAATGGCAATGGCGAGGAGCGAAACGCAGGCAGTGGAGCTCAAAATGACGACGCCACGTGCTGGAATGAACGAGCTGGGGGGGGGAGTGCAACGGCTGTCAGGCCCGCAGTGAAGGCGGGAACAAAAAAAATATTTCGGGGGACGTGTTGGGCGAGAAGCGTTAAGGTGACGGAGAAAGTGACGGTGACCGAGAGGGAAAAACTAAATGGGGTGACCGAAACGTGTGAGACGAGACACGAGGTGATGACGGAAAGAAGAAAAGAAATAATAGTTGAGATGAGGGAGGTAACAAAGACAAAGAAGGAAATGAAAGTATTGCCAGAGACACGGGAGATAGAGTGAATTGGACAGGGTGAGTGACGAACACACACACATTGAGGTACTGGAGGACCATGAGGGGGAGCTGGCGGACTGTTTGGGGACCTGGTGCGAGCAGCCGGATGGCCTCCTTCGGGAACAGAGGGAGACGCTGTACCCCCTTGAGGTGGATCACGACCAGGTGGGTTCGGTCGTGCTTTGCGAGGTCGAGGGGAGGAGTGCTGTGGACAGGTGCACGCCGAGCTTGGGGGGTATAGAGGCCCCGGAACCCCTTGGGGTAACACGAATCCCCAGTGTGGTTGTCCCGGTGTGTGTGGTGCAAGGTGTGAGTGCGCCCCCGTGTGTGAGTTGTGTGGTGGCGAGTGTGCCAGGATGCGTGCTTCCCAGCACACGATGTGTGAGAGAGACTGCGTGTGTGAGGTCGCGATACGTAAGGGAGATGACGGTGGGCATGTGCGAACATGCAGCCGCGTCTCCCGGTGTGAGTGTAATGGAGTGGAGTCTGAGCGCCGTGACACGTGGGAGTGCGGGTGTCGAATGAAGACGAGGACGGCGACAGATAGACACAAGCCGAGTAGCGGCCGCAGCTGTAACAGGGACCGCGTCGGGTTCACCCAGCAGCGAGTGCGAGGTCCGTGCTGTGCAACGCACGAGGCCCCCACGTGCTCGCTTGCGGGAGTGAAACCCGGTCCGGAAACGAGCGCGGTGAATGTTGCTGATCCCGCGACGGACAAAGTTTAGGCAGGATAACGGATTTGGACCGGACGGGTTCTCCACGCGGGCGTGTGTGTTAAGCTCCAACGGGCAGAGCACATGTGTTCGCGTGGGGAACCCCTTGAGACGCGAGGCTTGTATTTTTTTATGCGCCGGGTGACGTCATGGCTGCGTGTGTGGTTGGAATCCGGCAGGAGGGTGAATCCCTGCCGGATGGTACCATCCAAGAGGGACGAGGGACGCGAACAGTTGACATGACGTCACGCCAAAGGTGCGCGGCTGTGAATTTCCGTGCTGGTGCTGCGCATTTAAAAAAAAAAATAGCAAGCCAGGCTTTCGGGTGAACAGGATTCCCGGGCAAGGTGTGGAAGACCCCCCTGTCAGGGCACAGGATAACCACTAGCTCGGGGGAAGGGTTAGCTTCGCTCGACCGGCTTCATGGGGCAGGGGTAAGTCCTCATGGAGTCCGTGGAATGGATTAGGTAGAGGGATTTAGATGAGATTTAGAAGGGGAAATGATTTTAGGATTTGGAGACAGAGACTTTGGATGTGTAGTGGGGACGTAGATTAGCTACGTAGTGTTAAAAGGAACGTGCTGTAGTGTAAGGGACGACGTGGGAGCACGAGGAAGGTAGGGGATTTCGTCAGAAGGATGGCAGAGTTCAGCGGTATGTGTGTTGAAGAGTTGGTGAGTTGAGTGGAAACATGTGCTTGGTGAGTGAGTGAGGCAGCGGGTCTGAGTGTATGGAGCGAATGTGGAATGCATGGTGCGATGAGTGATTGGGGGGAGGAGTGACTCCTGCCCAAGGGACCCCAGGGTCAGTGGAGAGTGAGTTAGCTGGGTTAGTTAAATTGACAAAATGGAGGTCGTTTTGTTGTTGGTAGGAAAGTTAGGCTCGAAACCCATTTGGAGGGGTGCAGGAGCCCTGTTGACAGGCTGGGAGCGTGGCTGCGAAAGGTGAGTATCGCTGCGTGGGTACCCCGGGCACCGGGCTAGTCGGCCGCGGTAGACCAAGGGCCCATGGGGGGCTGGGATAGCGTAGTGGGCACGAATGTGCCCGCATGATGCGGGGGCCAGGGGCGCCGTGAGCTGCGTGGGCAGTGTTGTGGGCATGGGTGACCCTCGGAAAGGGGCCCGGGAAGCCAGCCTGCCACGTGAGCGTTTCAGGGGAGTCGCCATGGAGGGCACTCCCCGGTGTTTAGGGAGCTGGTAGGCTCGGAGGCAGTGTAGTTCCCGGGGGTGCCATCGTAGGAGAATCGGCAGAGGGTGGTGCCTGCCAAGGGAGCCACGCATCCCAGTCATTATACCGTGTGAGGGCACGGAAGGAAAATTGGGGGGTGAGGCCCGAGATTGTGAGGACACCAACACAGGCGACGGGAATCTGGGTTGTTAGAACCAATAGTTTAAGCGAGAGGCGCTTGTTGAAAGCCCCGGGGTAGTTTAAGAGTTAATGGTTAGGGTAGATTAGGAAGTGTACCCCTCCGCACCATCCATCCCTTCGCTCTCGTTGTGGGCCGCTGGAACCACTTTGGGTTAGATCGCTGAAGTCTGGGGAGGCCATCCTGAGGCTTCGTTGGGCCTCGACACAGGATGCTAGCCCTCCCTCATTCCCCTCCGGGAAGGGAACGTAGGGGTTGGGAGTAGGCTAGGGGACGATAGGTTAACCGAACAAGGACAGTAAAGGGGGTTAGGAACGATTTATAGTGGGGAAGAGTAAAAAAATAAAAACAACAAAAAAAATAAGTTGGGGCTAAATTGGTTTTTGACAAATTCAGGAAGTGGGTATGGACAGTGACAGGCAAAGGCGATAGGTGGCAGGGAGACATTTAGGTAGGTCCGAGCCCGCCTTCTGAGTGGCCCGCACCTCCGCACTCCCTCCACCAACCTCCACTGAAAGGCAAAGGCCGGCCAGCTTCATCTGCTGGCTGTGTTACTTCAAGGCCTGTGCCGGTCAGATCGTCCGCCGGCTGTGTTTGCCTGCAGTGGCCTTGTTCTGCCGGCTTTGTTGCTTGCAATCACCTTTGCCATGCCATGCCTACTGCCCTCATCAATTTGACCCCCGTTCTGTTTCGATTTGCCCCTCCCCCTTGTTCATTACTATGTGCGCCAGGATCATCGAGCAAGTTGCAAGGACTGTCCTGTTGGCAGCTACAACACAGGCCTGCAGTGGCGGCTCGTGCGCCGGTTCACCGTTGACTTTTGTTTTGCTCCCTGCAGAGTCCATTGATCCTGGGCCATGGTTCGTGTAAATGTTATAAGGTTAAGTTGTTAAGTTGTACTGTAAATATGAGTGCGCCCCCAGCATGTCTGTCTTAGCGCCGACAATTTTTTTAAGTCGTCTGTGTGAGTGGGTTTGTTTCGTCAGTTACTCAGCCCTCAGGTTATTTATTTTGGTGACACGAATACCATGAATGTCGCACTCAGGGATCCGAAGGTAAAACGTACTTGGGGAGAACTACACATGATGGCACATGAGAATTTGACAACTCGGGACGAGTCTGTAAAAAGGGGAGGGGGTAGTGTTACAGCTGTGGAAATTTGCATTTCACCATCAAGGGCCCTCAGGTGAGATATCTTCACAGGTACATGTGTAGTTAGCCCAAACCCTTTGTAAGGAGGGAATTTATGTGATCCATCCGGGCTGCGACGCTTTGAGTTAGGCGTTTTTCTTTTTCTATCTTTTATTTCAAACACACAACATTTCAACAACCACGCCATCCCCATCACAGTGCCAACCACACTGCAACCACGCAAACTCCACCATCTACGCTACTACATCTTCGCCACTACATCCGCTTCCGAACGGCAAACAAGGGCACCAAGGAAGGAGCTGCGAGGACGCGTGGGTTTTCCCGCCATTTTTCCCCGCGCTTGGTGTGAAGGAAGGAGGAAGGGCAGCTCGCCGCCGATTGGTGGATGACCAGCGTGAGGCGGTCGGGGTGAGGGAACGCGTCTCTTCGAGAACCCTCTCGAAGGAGGGTGGAGCTGAAAACGGGGGCGGAGTGAAGGGCGGAGCCCCAGGCTATATAAGTCGGACACGGGCGGAGCGCTTTTGGTGCTCTTGCTGACTTCGTCTTTTTCTCTCTTCGTCTTCATCTCCTCTTCGTGGTGGCCGCTGGCCTGGTCTTCTGTGGTGCGGTCCCGAGACCCCGCTGGCGGGACAGAGAGTCTACCATTCCCCACACCACGACCTCGAGCAACCACGTTTCCCCCCCCCCCCTTTCTATCCGCGCTGAGATAGCGCCGGAAACCCCGTCCGTGGCGTCGAGCGGCTAACACGTGCCGGCGCGAGGCACGCGGAGAGGACTCGCCTACCACGCCAGGGATCGGAGTCTCGGCCAGGCGCGACCATGCCGACAGACATGGGAGAGGGACTCGACGGCCCAAAGGGAAGTCACCATTTTCTTTTCGGGGTCTTTGTATGGATCTTGTGGCGCCGTGTCTCGTAAAGTAGAACTGTTTAAGTGTTGCCGTGTGTGTGTGTGTGTGTGTCGTCGGTTTTAACTGCTTTTCTTCTTGCATTTGCTTTTTGTGTATGGCTGTATATACGTGCTTTCCGTGTGTCGCGTAATAAAGTGCTTGCTTGTTGAACTGTGCCCGTTTCACTTCGTCTTTTCTCCATTTGAATCTCCATCTTGCATCACGTAAAGGGTTAATAGTGGGTGCAACATCCCGGTAATTAATCTGAACCATCCAGGTCGACGATAACACCGCTCGGTTCTCCTGATAGTACGGAACGGGCCGCCCAAGTGGCTCGTGTCCGGAGTCGACCTGCGGCGAGGTACGATCGCCCGGTTTACCATCAAACTCTGTGAAATTTGAGATAGCTACCTAACTCTGTGAAATTTGAGATCGCTAACTTACTGTGAAATTTGCTGACGAATCTACCTTCTGCCACGACATGCCTCATCCTTCAGACAGGCTGGCTGCAGACTCTTCCCTCTCTTGAGACCTTGAAAATAAATCACAAACTCGTAAAAACACTTCAAAAGCGTCTTTCAATCCTGACAAGTCTCACACTTTCACCATCTCTCTCCGAAAGGACAATCTGCAAACCCTCCAATCGACAGATAGTGGACAAAAAAAATGGAAACACCTGGGTAAATGAAGGACGCCTAGTATAATGAAAGTAATGCCTTCCACAGAGGTGTGGCCCATGTGTTAGTTAAGTAAATAACATCCCAGCATGCTTCTGGTCATACACTAAAATGCTGTACAGGCTTGGTTGTCTATAATTCTGGCTAGCATGGCACCAAGAGGAGACGTCAGGGACTTTGAAACTCCTGCCAAATGCACCCCATCAACCACCCCTTTTTCAATGAAAAAGACAGCTTAACTTGCTGATGTTTCATGAGCAATGGTGTCGTAGGTGATGTCAGCATTGAGCTTTGAGGGAGAGACATCATCAGCAAAGGACAACAGTCGGCGCAAGCGCATACACCAGGATCGTGGAATCCATGCATTAATTTGAAGTGAAAGAAAGCAGGTGAGCAACTGCAAATCAATTGACTGTAAATTTGAACCTGGGGAGTGAGCAGAGAGTTTCATCAAAAATGGTGTCCAAGAATTCCACAGAGTGTGATACCAGTTGGGTTGCAGTGCACAACCCGCTCAGCACACCTTTCAAAGCAAGCTTGCGGGTCCAGTGGTGTAAAGAGCACAGGCAATGAACTACCAAGCAGTGGAGAAATGTGATATGGGCAGATGAATCATCCTTCACAGTGTTCTTGCGAAACGGATGAATGCACATGTGGTGTCAACATAAAGAACACAACTCTGAGTGTTTGGATCCAACAGTGAACGGTTCTGGTGGTTCTGTCATGTTGTGGGGCACATTTTCCAGGCAAAGTTTGGGTGCAGTCATTCACTTAAAAGACAAGATCAACGCCAATTACTACTTAATGGTACTGAGTGATCATCTTCATCACATGTTGCAGCATTTCTTTCCTGCTGGGAGTCTTCCAGGATGACAATGGCTCCATCTACAGAGCACGTGTGGTCGCCCATTGATTTGATGAGCAAGACACTGATGTTATCCATGTGTTATTACCTCCTAAGTCACCAGATCTGAACCCAATCGAACATTTTTGGGATATTTTGAAACGACGCTTAAGACAGTGTTTTCCACCTCCGACAAACATGAGTGAGTTGATCGACTTTCTTGTGGAAGAATGGTGCTGTATATCTCCTGCAGAATTCCAGATGCTGGTGAACTCTTATGTTATAACGCATACAGGTCGTACTGGCTGCACGTGGTGGGCCATCACCAGATGAAGTGACTTTACAATGGTGTTTCCATTGTTTTTGTCCACGGCCTAACAATCCTCTTGAGGAAGTTCAGTCATTCAACCTCCTGGGTCTCACTATCAGCCATGATATTTGTTGGGCAAACCACATTTCAAAGTTGACCTCCAAAGCCACCAATTGGGCATTCTCCATCATACAAAGTCCTTCCTTGGCAAACCTGAACTCCTATTCTCCTACAAGGCCTCCATTCACAGTTTGATGGAGTACGGCTTTCCACTCTGGGCTGGCTCCCCTGCGTCACATCTTGCTCAGTGTGATGCTGTGGAAATCAAGGCCTTCAAGATCATTGGAACCTCCCACGCTGAAGCCGAGTTTGTCACTTCGCCATCGCAGACAGGTCTCTCTGTCTTCAACTGCCTCCTTTCTGGTCTTGCACCCTCTGCTCTTTCTGTGCTTTGTCCTTCTCAAGTTTCTGCAAGGCACACACACACACACACACACACACACACACACACACACACACACACACACACACACACACACACACACACACACACACACACACACACACACACACACACACACACACACACACACACACACACAGTCCACCATCAACCCCATTCAAGTGAAACTACCCAAATCCAGAATCACTGTTCACCTCCACTCATTTGTTCCTCTTTTTTTCCCACCTGGGGAATCAACTTTTACTTCCTCTTCAAAATCATTCTTCCCTCCAGGTCTTCAGGATAGCTACTCACCATCATCTCAGATCGCCATCAATCAAAAATCATGATATTTTCTTCCCTTGTTAACCTCACCCAAATCCCTCCTCCATCCAATTTTTCAATTTTCCCTCCTTGGAGTTTCCTTCTGTGTCCACATTGTCCACCCAATGCATGCATGTTTTGCATCCTTTTTTTTTTTTTTTGTCTGTTATGCCCTGATCCGTTCAGTGTACTAGCACTTCCACAAGCCTAGACTATGTACACAAAAATAAATCAACTATAAGGGCAGTTGGTAGAGCGCATACCTCCGCCACGTAATACCTGATCCACAAGAACATATCGGGCCCAATACATTTTTGAAATAGCATGCTATATAATCTTCTTTTGGCCCCATCTTTCAATGGTTAAGAATAACTTTAAAAATTAAATAATTGTCGTATCCAGATCAGGATTTGGATCTTCACCAAAATTGAATCATCTCATCATGGTCACACACCCAACCTGTCAAACAAGTTTCGTCCTCATCCGTCCACAACTTTTTGAGATACCCTGCACCGAGACAGACGGACAAACAGACAAACAGAGAGGAGAAAACATAAACTCCTTCACGTTCGGTAGTGGAGGTAAAAAAAAGAAACGAATCCAAAATAACCCAGGAATCTATTCAATCACTCGACGCACTGGAAACCTTTCTTCACCGAAACACTATCTCTTTTCGGGCCTCACCAAGCGAATCTCTACAAAGTAAACACAACCTTCCTCGATTTCAACATGTGATGCTTATGATCTCCAAACAACAAAAATAAATAACATTTCCTTATTTGTCTGTAATGTGGCTTACAAAATTAATGGAAGTCACAACATATAAGTACAAGTCTCAAAAACCTCCTCACTCACTGTCAAACCAGACAAGTTATTGTGATTAGACAATCTACTCCGAGTCTGGTCGGTCGAGGGTTCGATTCTATCCCTGGCCCAATCATGCCCAAGACTTTTAAAATGGTACGTGCTGCTTCCTCGCTTAATGCTCAACATTTTGAGCACAGAGTTTGGATAAACCATGTGAGTTGCGGACATCTCCTCCCATGGGGGGCATTTAATCCAAAATGTAAACTGTTCAACCTGACGGAGGTATGCGCTCGACTGAGAGCTGTTCCAGTTTATTATGTGTCAAAAAATCGTGGCCAATACCAGACTCTCTCCGGTGACAACAACTGGCCATGAAACTTTCACAACTGACGATTATTAATCCTGGACTTGATGCTACTCAATTATAGGGTGCTGTCGAAGCAACCCTGGACTCAGCACAGGGAGTCGCAATTCAGCCTGCACACACTGGTCTACTCTTGTGGAAGGTGCACTGGGATATTTCATGCCGAGCAGCGAGTGATAGCAGGTGGGACAGCCGCCTTGATGTCTGCTCTGAAAGGCCTCATTCATTGATGCAATGCCCTTGCCTGTGATGCTTTATATATAGTCAGGTTGGGAATCAAACCCAAATGAGACAGCTCAAAAACGAGAGTACTATCTCTGAGCTGTGCCAGCAACCCCTTGTTATCACAGTGAACAAAAAAAAAAAGGAGGAAGAGCCTTTCATTTGAAAGCTCGACTCCTCCTGTTCGCTCATCCACAGCTATGTTTTCTGTTTGCGGGCAGGCACTTGGAATGAAAAATCTCTTCCCTCGCAGAATTTCAAGCCTTTGAACAACAAACACCACCACGTGGAATTCGAGAATGTTTGCTGCCAGATCTCAGTGAAAACACAAAGAAGAGTGAAGAGTTTTACTCCACCCTGCAATGCATGATGCTGGCAGTGTTTACATACTTTCAAGAGACCAGGTCAACATAAACACAAGGGGGCAAGTATAATTGTGAGTTAAGAAAGCCATCTGCAAAATTCAAATAACCAAGTCCGTTTCGGTCGAAATTCCCATCGATCATAAAGATCGGACAAAAGGCTTCAAATTACTGGCAAATACAAGGAAAGCAAAGGTCTCCAGTTAATTATTATTTGTACATTAAAATAATTTTTTATTATTATTATTTCCGATAACTGTTACATTTGAAAACTGGAAGGCCACGCAGTGGAGCGCATATCTCGTCCCATAATGCCTGATCCATGAGAACATATCTGGCCCAATACATTTTTGAGATATCGTGCTATATATCGTTTTTGGCCCCATCTCTCACTGGTGAAGAATCACTTAAAAAAAATTTTTTTATCAGAACTGGATCCGGATCTTCACCAAAATTGAATCAATTCTTCCTTGTCACACACCCAACATGTCCACCAAGTTTCATCCGAATCCGTCTACAACTTTTTGAGATGTCTTGTACACAAACAAACAAGCAGTCAAACAAACAAACAGACAGACAAGCCGGTAGGCAACATGGGTGGTCGCTACATAATTGCATACTAGTCATACAGCTTTTGACGGATCGGGCTGAAAATTTTTGACAAAGAGGTTGATTATCGTGCGCAAAAAAGCGCAGAAGCAGATTTTTGATTTTCGAAAAAAATATATATATAAAAATATTTTTCGGATTATTTTCAAAAATTTGTCCCGTTTCTAGGCAACGGTGGCGTCCATAGCAACGGTGCTCAAAAGCATCCACCTCGATCCTGGTATGAACCTTCCAGTCAAGTTTCATCAAAATCGGTTGACTCCTCTGGCCTCCAGAGCTGTCACATACATACAGACAGACAGAAAACGTGAGAATAACGGTAGTCTAGCGACCACCCAAAAGGGGTGAAAACAACCTCCTTCAACTTTGATGGCAGATGTAATAATGAAATATATTATATTTCAATAAATATGAACTCCATTTTTTTTCTTTCAAGTCATGAACCTCCATAAGAGGTAAAAGTAATGATGTAATATTGATGCAAGAGTAACAGCAAACAAGCCGAAGCTAAATTTATTGAAATGGATATTTAAATGTCTTGTATTTTTATTATATATATATTAATATTTTACAAACAATTATGAAAATAAAAATGTTAAATTATTATTGTCATGTCCACAGTTAAGTTAATTATCCCACCCTTGACCCAGTTGACGGGGACGGGGCGGTTAACACCGACCTGGACGGACAGCCGAACGGTTATACCTTGGAAGCGAACACATGATCCTTGGAGATTATAGCACGTGCGGAATGGAGGGCGGCAAGGGCGTGTACCATTCCAATGTGGGCGTATCTATCAGCCACACAAAGAAACAGGGGTTCTGCCAAATCTATCAACTGATTTGCCTCTTGGCAAGTGTTCACCTCCAACAGAGACTCCTGAGAAAGCTCATCTTCCTCATCAATCTCCTTCTTGCCTCCAATCCAACAATCATCATCCACTGGCTCACTCTCCACTACACATTCCTAAGCTTCGAACTCCTTCTCAAGTAGCACATCCTCTGGAGCATCCTTCTCAACCACTGGATTGAAAGAAGACTGACAAAGTCCCTCACAAAATTCAGCATGGTTCTCATTGCCAGAAGGTCCAGCAATTGTCAGTTCACCTTCATCGTGCAATTCCATCCAGCCGTGTCTCCTCAACATCCCCCGCTGAGGAATCTATAGGACCGACATCTGGAAGGGATTCCTGGGGTACATCAGCTATTGCAAGTTCATCCAATGAAACAGAGTTCACGTCAGCAAGCTCACTTTCGATCGTTTCAAGATCAGCCACTTGTGTGATACTTGGCATGTCAACGTTACTGTCGCTCTCCTCTACTACATGTTCTGCAAATGGTTTAAAAACATTGGCTCTGCCAGAACTGCTCGACCCTTTTCAGTAACATCCCCAATGCCAAAGTGCAGTCAGTCCAGTTTAACTTCGCCGTTGGCTTTGTGCGAGTCAATCAGCCCAAGCACGGTCTCAACAGAACCATCAACATCACCATTGAGACCAACAGAAACTTTTGGTTCTATCACCTCTTCCTTGATGGTATTGTCCCAAGTGTTCAGCCGCTCCTGTAACATCTCATTCATCTTTTCCCCAGTCGATTGTGGCTCCCATAAGCCTTCATCAACCAACACCCGCTCTTGTTCTGTTACACAGAGTTTCCAACTATCGCACCTCCTCAACCAAACCACCACCCTGGCACTTACAAAATCCCAATTCTTCTACCTGCTGTTGCTTTCTGGCATCCACCCAGGTACAATGGCCATACCAGGTCCTCATTTACTTTGTCAATTATTTTATTTGTTGACCCAATTTCTTCTTCCAACTTTTCCCCAAGTTGAGTCTCCAATTCTCTCACTCTGTCCTTCATTTGGAGTTTAATTCTTTTCTCTATTCCACCAATTCATATCCCAAGTTCCAGTGTTATTCCCTTCTTAGTTTCGTTCATGTGCTCAGTGATGCCTTTTATTTTTCCCTTGAATTTTGCCTTCCAATCATCCACTCATTTAATTCCTTCGTTTACCCATTTCATTCCTGTATTCATTCATTTTATTTTCCAATATTTCATTCATTTCCTTTATTTCCTTTCTTTGTTCATGAATTTTCTTCTCCATTCCCTTCATGTTATTCCCTTGTATCTTAATGTGTTCCTTCATTCCATCAATTTGCCCCTCCAATCCACTTTTCATGAGTTCCATCATTACCTCCATGTGGAAGGTTACTGCCCTTTCCTTTTTAACCAATCTACCCCCGGCTCGCTACAGTCCCGCCAAAACGCCATCTTGCGCACGTTCCATTTCCTCAGAAAAAAAATATTAAAAATTCCACTAAATTTCCAAGCATTCTTTTCTGATGACACCAATTAACAAGATAATCTGTACCTCGGTCACGACAACCCCCTTTCCCTCGATGGTAGAGAGGTGATCGTTTAACTATTTAGATTCCCAAGCTTACCTCGCTCTGGCACCAGATGTCGTGGTCCCGATGGATTAAAAAAATCCCACCCCATGCAAATTGTCATGGTGGGAGGGGTTAAAAAAAATCCCACTCCTGACACCAGATGTCATGTCCATGGGGTTAAGTTAATTACTCCGACCCAATTGTTGTGGGCAGGCAGTTTAACACCGACGTGGATAGATAGCCGAACGGTTCTACCATGAAGGCGAACATGTGATCCTTGGAGATTATGGCGCGTGTGGGATGGAGGGCGGCAAAGAAGTTTACCAGACGGAAGCACAAGGGTTTATACTCGAACACACAATGAATGGACAGACACAAGCAACTATAATTAATAAATAAGAGTTTAGTGAACATAAATCAAAGCGTAATGTGATGAAACACGAAGCAAATTAAAGCCTAAAGTTGAGATGACTCCACACACAGTCACAAAAACAAAAAAGAAAAAGATAAAATAAAAGAAAATCCCTCCCTTTATTCTGGCACATAGTTGGGTGTTCAGAGATGCTCTTTTATGAGCTTGGCGATTGAACCGCATCGTCCTGCACGGGAAACTGCACCCAAAAATGGTGCCAAGCCACTCTCTGGGCAGGAAGCGTATGCGAGGTCATTCTTGCGGTGGTATTCAACACCTGGGCTAAACCAACCGCCATGCAGCTTCTTCTCACGAATGAGGATGCCGAGCCCACTCCTCTTACACCAGATCCGCTCATCACAAATGGGCGCCGCCTTTCTCCTTGATCATACGACGGGACAATTTCTGAGGCCCCGAGATAAATAAGGCCACGAGGTGCGCTCTTCTTCTTTTTCTCCTCAAGCGTACACACTTTACGACTCGGCAACCATCAATGGCGAGCGTCTTGTTCCAGCACGTGAGCAAATTCACACAGCAAGAACATGAAAATCACGCTGCTATTTTGTTGTGCTGAGAGAAGAGCAAAAACGAGATCCTCTGTCTCAACTGCATTCCTCACATCAACTATCTGCTCTCCGATCATGCCCTCTTCTCTCACGTCACACCGACCAATCCCTAGCCTCTGGGCATGGCCTGCCAGTTGTTGTTGTTGTTGTTGTTGTTGTTAAAGCATCGTTCCTTTTAATAGCCACCTTTGTAAATACAAAAACGTAAGAAAAGGTCACAGGGGGCAATCACATACTGGGAGAAATTGGCCTTAAACCCTTCCTAATTAACACAGCACCACCCCTCGTGCGGTGACACGTAACAACTTAAACTGACAATTTTCCATCCTTAACCGACATCGACATGTCTCCTGCTAGTTCACGGACCATGCTATCCTATACAATCCGACCTTTGCTATGAAATTCCTCCATGTACCCCACAAAAATAACACAATCATTACAAAAATTATTACATTAACTACAGTGCATTAAAAAAGTAACAAATAAATAAAAACAACAACAACAACAACAAAGAAAAACTCAGGTTGAAGGCATCCTGTACAGGGAATGCACCCAAGAGCAGCTGAACTCTGAGTGCCGTTTGCATAATAAGAGCTTGCCATCGGACATATACTTTGACTCAACATCCCAGCACCTATAATAACAGATCAATAGACTGTCAGCAAAGCGAGACATGGAAACGGCTCGAGCTGGCAACCCCCAAAAAGCCATGTACCTGCCAAAATATCAGGGCCTAAAGCCAGACTAGTCAAGTCCATATATGAAAAAGAGCCATCCCCCACCCCAGCGCCCACCCCTTTGCCTGCTTGTACCCCCACTTTATAGACGAAGGCCAACATATTTGTGAGAGAATAAAAAGTCCCAAGTTTGGAGCCGCCCCACCATAGTGCTCCTCAACCTCAGCCTTAACCCCCAAACAGGATTTTCCCCGCCAAATGAATTCCGTAAAACTCAAAATTGGGTTTGTCAAAATTATTTACAAGTTTGATTCTGAACACACTTTGGTTCTTTGTCACTGCGAGTATTTGTGTGGAGACCTGGCAAGCAAGAGGGCGAAACAGGAGATGGCGGAGGTAAAGCATTGCCAATTGTACGCGAGCTCGGGTTATAACCGTGTGGCATGTGTACGCCGAGAGCATGAATGAGGTTGGACCCTAAAAGGAAACTCGACCACATCGAAATGTTAATCTTGGAACACTTGGAAGAGATTATGGGTGAAGCAGTAGGTATTGATTTAAGGGAATTAACTTGGAAAAATAGCAGATACCTCTTCATTCATACAGTGATGTGTTAGCCACTCAGGTGTGCAGCTCAAGGTGCGATTGTTGTGAAGGTACTCCACAATTGGATGGAACCTCACCGCCTGGATCGCACGATGCAGTGTTTGACGTTCCACTGACAACCGCTTATCCTGCATGGAGGCTCGGCTCCACCAGAAACACTTGCCCGGTCTTTCCCCTAGGAATGATCTGTCCACACCAATCACAGGTTAGGTGATCTCAGTTGAAGGAACTCGAACACGACGCACTGAGGGGACCACCAATAAGTCCAATTTAAACTGGCTTTCAATGTGAGAATTTGGCCTTTGTCCACACGCACGGCTCTCGAGGTAACAGCATGGTAGAGTTGAGGAACCAGGGGGGCAGGGAGGATGAGGAGGGGGGAAGGGGGGAAGGGTGTTTCCAAAGCAAAAGAGCAAATTACGGCAGTTTTAGCTAAATCCAACAACATGGAAACACAAAACAGCTGGAGAAAGGCACGCGGCACCAGGAGCATTGGAGTCGAAAGTTTGCCGTTCCAAAAACACGCTTTAAATGCTGGAATTTGTAAGATGAAAAAAAAAAACTTAAAAAAAAAAACAAGAAGAAAAACACACACAGGTACTGAACCAGTCCTGAAAATCCTCAGCAAGGAGTCCATGGGAACCCACCCGAGGGATGCGAGGGGGCCCAGTATATGTGGTGGGGAACTTAACGAGACTTGTTATTTTCGGTCATGTCTATTACTTGTATTTTAAACAGGTCTTATTACAAACAAATTCATCATGTTAGCAGGATAGGTTAGAGGTACGCACACTCACCTCTGAGCCGTCTATCCTGGGTTCAAATCCTGACCGAGATATAAACCGGCATCCTGGTGTTTTTCGGGAGGGGAGATTCCATCGGATGGACGTAAACCGGGTGTCCCATCTGCCAGTCCTGGTGATCAGTGGGCGGTGAAGACTCCACGACGTCTTTCACCAAGAGTAGGCAAGCTATCACCGGCAACTTGCAAAAAAAATTACAAACTCCGACACCCGGAATGGCCAGATGGTTCGTGAAAGACTTCGGCCAAAAGCATTCCCCAGCTGACCTCACAGTAAGGTGGGAATAATTGGGGCCGTTAAAGAAACAAGAGTAAAATACATTTGTATTTTAGGTCTATTAGTATATTTGTCTCCCAGAGCATTCCCCTTCATCATCATTATCATCATCATCAATTGCCCTTGACCAGAATGATAGAAAGTTCATCCATAACCTCTTGTTAGACAAAGACATGGGAAATCTTCAAGCATTGCTGTCCAATCATGAAAGATTGTCAATGCACGAGATGTATTGTCTTCCCCGACGAACAACATCGTGATTTAGTTACGATAACATCGATCCCGAGACAGGCTCCTGTTTATTCTGAAAACAATGTCCCGGAAGTTTCATTCTTATTCATCTGATGATGTCCTTTGAGCGCCGTGTTGAACTATAAATCTCTCTTGTATAGTTTCCGTTAAGTCTATTATCTGGCAGTAAAACAAAATTGAAAATCATTCCAAACAGGAAACGTACTGTTTTTCAGGATGTTATAAAGGACACAAACAAAAGGCACAAAAAAAAAATTCTTCTTCGTTCGTGTGCAACACAAGTCTGTGAGGCAACATCATTGGCTGAGGGCTTGGCTGTGCCGCCGATCACCCTATGCTGGTTAGGACAGGAATTTGGAACTTGGCCAGGGCACTTGTCCGCTGTTCACGAAGGACACCATGGGATCATTAATGTCCATCAATGAATGCTGGCAGACGGGAGGTTCGTTGAACGTCCATCCGAGGGATGGCACACACTGATGAATCATCCTGCTTGAGAAACACCGGGATGATAATAATTTATAGCTGGGTTGGGATCTGAACACAGGCGAGACAGCTTAGAGGAGAGTGTGGTACCTCCAAACCATCATATCAGCCCCACGAATAACGAATGTAACCTGTTAAATAAGGTGGTGTGAAAGACGATGCATCAACGGCGGTAAACTTCCGAAAAAAGAATTTCCCTACAGCCTTTAAAACCTTTTTGTAGCCCTCAAAGGATTTAGTCCAAAATGGGGGTTTATGGATTCAGTCGCAATTTTTGTGTCCGTGTGTGCGTGCGTGAGTAAGTAACCACATCTCGGACATACATGGACTGATTTTATTTGTACTTGGCACAAAGACAACACATGATGGCATACATATAGCATCATCTTGTTTCATGATGCGATCTAAGATGGCAGACTGGCGGTGATTTTAGTCGTTAAAAAAAACACAACCCGGCATCGAAGACATTCTCAACTATTTCTCGGACATCCATTTACCGATCTTCTTCAAACTTGACACACAGATAACAAATGGTGGCTTACATAAGGAAGTCATCCCCCCCCCCCCCCGAGACCAGATTCAAGATGGCCGACTGGCGGCCATTTTGTAATTTAAACGCGTCCCCAACCATTTCTTTGACGGACGTGCATGGTCTGATTTTGTTCAAACGTGCCACAAGCACGGTACACGATGGCAAACACTTGCACCTAACTGTATTTTGCGATCTGATCAAAGATGGCCGAGTGGTAGATTGGCGGCCATTTTAGTTGTAAAAAAAACCCCCGATGTCAAACACGTCCTCAACCATTTCTCGGACATGCATTCACCGACGTTGTTCAAACTTGGCACGCAGATAAAGAATGACGTCCTACATATGCAAATCATTTTTCTTCGAGATCTGATCAAAGATGGCCATCTGGTAGATTGGCGGCCATTTTACTTGTACATAAATATGGGATAGCCCTTCAACTCTACACAGCAAAGCTGACCGAGCCGAAACGATTCCTTCAATTTATATCATCCGAGCTCCCTCTTATTATCGAGCCGAGGTAATGAAAGTTTGTGACGTCTTTGATTTCCTCTCCATTTCGAGTGATTGATCTCCAATTTTGTTTATCCCTTTGCATTCATTTATAATAAGGTGACATTTCCAGGTTGTGATTCCCTTTTGTGCAATAATAACTTCCCTCCAAGTTGTGGTACCAATTCGGCATGCCGGCCCGTCGCTTCGCTGATGGTTTTAATCAGAGGACAGACAGCACGTTGTGCTTCACAAGCATATTGTGTGTCGATCTGGGAGTCTTAATGAGGATGTAAAATGAAGTGAAACGCACACAAAAATAAAAGGATATTACAGAACATGTACAATAGTTATTGTTGCTGCTGGTGTGGTGGCTCTGATTGTCGTCGTTTGTGTGCTCCTTCCATGTAATATTACACAGTATATTTTGCTGTTGCTTCGAGGAGTATTGCTATATTTAATTTTGTGTGCTCTTTTCGTATTTCTGTTGGAACGTCTCCATCAAGCCCCCAAATACCGCTTCTTACTCCCCTCCGAGAAAGACAGGCTTAATTTAAAACAAGTATCTTTCTGATTCAACGGACCAAAAAAAATCAATTACTGGCTTTCCAAAACAAGATACTGTTTTTATTATTCCACGACAGCATGGACGCTTTACAATAAAGCGTGATGGACATGCGTGCGAATGTATGCACTCAACTCCTTTTAGGGATACATTAATCAAAGAAATGTCAACAGCTTACTCCACATGAGTGATAAGATCAGTCAGATCTCTTCTGCTAATTATATTATAGGTTGAATGATGAGACTGTACTCTGTCTTCTGTGGAAATGATATATCTATTACTTGTATTTTCATTGGACACAATAATGTCTGATTGAGTACTGCTCTTCGCTCTGGGCTGGTGCTCCTGCCTCTCACCTTTCTCGGCTTCACGCAGTGGAAGCCAAGGCATTTCGGATCATTGGCATCTGCCGCGATGAGGCTGAGTCTTTGGGCCTCTTACTCTCTCACTGCAGGCAGGTCGGTGGTCTTTCTGTCTTCTACTGTCTCCTCTCCAGTCTCGCCCCCCCCCACTCTGTCTGCAATATGTCCCCCAGCCCCCATATTTCTGCAGGGTGCTCAAGTTCCGCCAACAAACCCCTGCTGGTAAAACTACAAAAATCACGAATCACTGCTCACCTTCATTCTTTCATTCCTCTTTTCCCGCCTTTGGCATAAACTCCCTCACTCTGTTCAATCCCATTCTTCCCTCCAGGCCTTCAAAACAGCTGTTCACCACCATCTCGTATCGTCCACCATCCAAATCCTCAATCTTTTCTACCCACGTTAATCCACCCGAAACCCACCTCCTTCAAATTCCCTGCTTGCCTTCTTGAAAGTCCCTGTAGTGTCCATATTGTATACCCCGTGTTCCCCGCCCCATCCTTCTCCCTTCCACAGATCTCCGAATGTCTCTGTTCCCCACTGTTTTGTCCTTCCTTCTCCCGCCCCTCTTGTCTTATGCCCCCCTTTCTGTGTGTTGTGTGTAAGCTCCCATACGAGCCTAGACAATGTAAAAAAAAAGTGGTGGTGGGGGAGGAGGAAGGGCGAAAAAAAAATGACAAAAACGTCACAAAGTTACACTAACCCCGCAAGAACACTCCCTTTTGAAGAGAGACTGCAAATCAGGCAGAAAGACGACACTCTGGCCCCTCTTGGTTTCGCTCAGATGTACAAGACAAAAACAAAATAATTCTGGAGGTTGGCGGGAGATACTCTTGAAATGTACCAAGGTGGGATAAAAGGACAGAAGTTTTTGATGCCAGACCACAAAATATTCAAGATAACGATAGGCCTTAAACCGCAGCACAACAAGCAGCAATTGAAACTCCATTTCTCAAACATTCTGTCCCACACTCATTGAATGAGTGAATCACTCATGCCGCTCTGTTTTTGCTCTCGCATTTGATTGTGCAACTTCAAAGGAAAAGAAAAAGCACACACTCGTTTGAGTAGAAATGATGTGGGAAGGTTAGCCAATGATAACAAGGAATACCAGTTCTGATAAAGACTTCTGATGGACTTGCTACTTGAAAGACACCAGAAGAGCTCAGAAAAAGTAGAAGAAAAGGAAGAAGGGACAGAAAGAGAAGAAAAAGTAAATGGTAGTCCACTTAACTTGAAATAATCCATGGGATCTTGAGCGGCTGGAATCTAATACAAGCTGATGAGATAAACCCGTTTAGGGAGTATCGAGTGCATCGACATGCAGTGCCTGTGTTATCGGGCTTCGAGTTAACCAATCACTCAGTACCCAATCTGTCAGCTGATTATCAGAACAACACATGTGGATTATAGTTATGGATGATGAAGCTATTGGCCAATTCTGCCATCCTCGGATGACCTGCCTGCTCCCCTCAAACCATTATTGTTCCATCCAATGAAACAAGTATGGCACAGACAAACACACAGCATACACTCAATAAACTGAAGAACGGAGGAAATGTGAAGCAAGAGAAAAGATGAAGGACAAGACAAGGTACGAAGGAACTTAACCTGAGGGTTCCATTTTATACCCCACATTGACATGATCATAGAGGCAAAGCTAATCCTCAAAATCAAATCCAATGTCACAACTCACATCAAGTTCCTCCACTACCTCTGCCAGATCCTCCTTCCACAGTTAAGTGTGGTGCTTCTCCTCCAGGTCCTCCACCTTCTGGTTCTGCAGGTGAGGTGCACAGTACGACCGTGCGGATCCCATCTCGGCGTTTGGCAAGCAGCGCAGGCCAGGATGCCACAGCAAAGTCGAATTCTCAAACGGATCTTCAGCAACATCTCAAGTCAGCATCTCAATTTAGTCGGTACGATAATTACCTGCAGATCTGGTCCTGCATTTGAGGAACACCGGATACTCTGGCCTATAAAAACTAGCTGTTCTTGCTGCATCTTTTTAGGGTATTCCATCGCCAGATACATCTCTTGAGCAGGAACAAGACTATCTTATAAGAATGGCAATATCCCAAAGCTAAGCAGAGTCGGGTCTTGTTAGTACTTGGATGGGAAAGTCGGGTACTGTAGAGTATAGGACCTTGACCGTTTGCAACAAGATCACCTCTGAGCTCTCCGGTCCTGGATTTGTTTCCCGATAGAATCAAATCCAAAAACTTCTGTTGGGCTGCAGCGCTGGCAGGGGTTGCTACATCGCAGAGTATACAACCCTTCAGAAGAGGACGTAAAGCCAGCTGTCCTACGTGCATTTAGGTTGCGGATGGCAACAATCCTGCAGTAGTTCTCATTAGGCCATTGCGTGTCAATCCCATTAGTCTAGTTAAGTGTGATCCTTAAATATTGAGTCGGGTCGGTGAAAGGATGTGGATGCTGAGTTGGACCAAGTTAAAGGGGTAAGTAAAGTGACGAGTCAAATTAATGGAGTGTGATATGGTGCAGGTGTGATGGGTAAAATGACCTCCACATGGGCTGAAGTTGACGTCTCTGATCCGATTCTGATGCACCATATTCTATTGCAGAGTGTCGGTGCTGCCGAAGCAGTTTCTTCGCAAGGGTTATACTCAGTCGCTTGCTTCTGCCTTCCCATCAGTAGTTGGAGCAGGAAAATAGTAATTTGCTCAGGGTGCCAGCGATAGCTCACCTCCTCCTCACAAAGGACACAGTGGGATCTTTAACATCCACCAACTCGTGCTGGCCGACGGAACGCCAGGTTCCATGTCCATTTGACAGACGGCACACACACACGTTGCTAAACCACCCTGCCGATGAAACACCGGGATGACAGTTTATAGCTGGGTTGGAATTCAAACCCGGGCTAGATAGCTGAGAGGCGAGTGTGCGTACCCCTCCAGACCATCCTGCCAGTGAAGTTTACATCGTGGATCCTTAATGTACACAAGCAAACACAGAAGAGATCACATCAATACTGGGTGAGGGTATCGAGTTAGCTGAAAACTAGTTGCTTTTGTTGCAAATGAGGTTGGGCCACAGGGGTGGAGAGATGGTGGTGGTAAGGTGAGGGGAAGCTGAGAGACAAAGCACATGAGGTTCGACCTCCATGCAAATGCAAACAAACATGGGCGACCAAACTGTGCTCAGGAGATTTCCTGTGGACCCAGCAAAACATCGGCAAGGTAAGAGCAGCGGGCCGATCTCCCAAACGAAACATGGAACCCTGTGGAGAGCAGCTCAGTTGAAGTAACGGGGAGGGATTGATCCCGTCGGGCCGAAAGCAAATGGTTCAGTTCTGATTGGCCAATGAAAGGAGACAAGTGCTCCTGGTCACCTTTGGGGTGGCCAGGAAGTTGCAGATAAGGCTGTCTTGTAACTGTCTCCATTTAAACATATAAAAGAAGGTTGCCAGTGTTTTCCTTAAGGGAGAGGCTTCCAGTTGGAATTGGGGTTAAAAGCCATCACTGCTTATAATTACTCCACAAGCAATGGCTTGCCAATTGCATCATTATAAGAACAGCAGCAGGAAAACGGTGGATTGTAGGATTGAGAAGGGTGAGAAAACAGGCCCTATGTGTTCCACATCCAATCTGAATGTCAGCCAATGACCTCATTAACTGGCAAGTCATATCAGATCAAGACCTTTTGAAAATACCAACCACAAGCAATCCTCTGGAGGCCAGACACAGCACTAGACCCTTCAGCCTTTTAAATCCCAGTGCACCCCGGGGGGGCTTTGTGGCCTTACTCGCAAGGTCAAACCACCACAGTCACTAATTAGCCAAAAAGCAGGGATTTCTAATAAAGAGTGGTGAGCGTGTGGTGCATATTAGGAGTCTGAGTGGCAAAGGCTCTGGGGGATATGCAACCATAGAGGAGCAGACGAGAAGACGGTGATCGGACGTGACACCCATCGGGATTAGGAGCGCCGTTATTGAGGAAGGACAGAGTCAAAACTTTGTGCACGCACGCAGTTGATCGAGTAGGAAAACAAAGATGGCTCCTTGGTAGCATAACAAATACCACTGTATTCCGTCAACCCGAGGGGTACGTCGAAATGAGGGGGGAAGTATTATGTTATTGTTATTCGGCGTGGCGGCCATTTTAATCTCTTTGGCATCGACCCGTGGACATGAAAAAGCATTAGCCGCGTAAAATGATGGACCGTGGCACTTTGCACCACAACTGGACCCCCTCTCAAAGGCAATAGGCCGAAGTGAAGGGAAAACAGTGTTCAAGTGAGACAGCTCGGACACCGCAGTCTCGCCAAGCTAAGCCAATTGTGCGAGCGGTGCAAATCGCTCCTGACACATTGTGCGAGAGGTTTCGCAAACCTTTCCAGTATTCGAAAATTGGCAGGCCACACAGGTGTTGCACCTTGGCTGACGGAATAGGTTTCGTTTTAATTTGCCCGAAACGTCAGGACAACACCTCACGTTTTACGGGGTGGCGTCGCCGGGCGACAAGCAGATGGAGGGAAAAGGGGGGGGGGGTAAGTTTAGGGGCGTCCAGATACCATCAAGTAAGTGGCTCAGACAGGATCAGAATGCTCCACGGAATAGGGTGGATAATCCTACAAATCTCCTCTCAAGAAATCCCGCAACTTGCGCCACCAAGAGGCAACCGATCGGGTCTTGATGACTCCGGATTGAATTGTTCACAATGGAGGGTGAGGCAAGGCAAAACCATCTTTAGATTCTGGAGGAACTGCGGCAGTGTACCTTGGGCTCATGGAGTTTCGAAGGGTACACCAACAGCCCAAAGAAGAGGGGTCGGGGTGGCGAATCCGCCCCAAAAAAAGTCTGTAAATACTCTGTGGCACCTGGAAAATACATCAGGCCTTCATCCATCACTCCAAGCAAGATCCACCGTAATGAGGGACACCATGAGCGAAGGCCGAAACCTATAGATGCCTATTTACACGGTGCCGTTCCCTGGAGCAAACCTTATCGGCCTCGGAGAGCCTGGCTGGGAAAATGGGCCGGCGGTTAGGGTTACTAACGTTGGGCCACGCTCTGTACCTGAGTCGACATCCACGATTGGGATAAGGCTCTTGCGGAGAGAAAAACATGGATTACGAGTCGTCAGAAACGGTGGTCCACTTCACACTTTCTTCTTCTCCGCTCAACTTTCACGAACATTGGGAAAGGCAGACACAGGGCCCAATGTTTTCAAAAACTCTCGCAGAAGGCATTTGTGTTGGTTGGATATTATTTCAAGAACTACCGAGGAACATAACATAACAAGCAGCTGCCTCCCTCATCGTCCCAAAGGAGCCTTTGGGAGTTAAAAAGAAAGATGGGACTTGGCCAAGTTTTATTCCAGGAAATTAAAGTTTGTCACAGTTCCAGCTGCTGTTCTAAAAGCAATAATCTAGCCTGGGGAATTTCTGTAAAGTCACTTACCAACGTCCGAGCACACACAAACTGTGTTGCCTGCCTTCCCACTGGTGCAGGCAAGACCATTGAAGTGGTGCAATAAGGTCCGCAGTCACCAGACAGACAGGCATGCCATTGTCGTGATGCCGATTGTCTCAATGGTTGTTTAGGCCGCACGGGAATTAGACCAAAGGTCTCTGAACTTAACCCATGGAGGGTCGAGGCCATAAAGCTGTCATCCTGGTGTTTCACGGGCAGGGCGATTCATCAATGCGTGTGCCGTTCCTCGGTCGGACGTTAAACTGTGCGGCACATTTGTCGGTATTAGTTGGTGGACGTTGAAGATCCCAGTGTCCTTCGTGACGAGGAAGCGAGCTATCGCCGGCACCATGACCAAATAACAAATTCCTGCCTCAAGTCGAACATCAGGTCTGGCCAACCTGTTCGTCAAAGAGTTGGACCACCTTCCCGCGGTGAACCCCACAATAATGTGGGAAAAGATGAAGATGAAGATGAAGATGAAGATGAAGATGAAGATGAAGATGAAGAATCGAGGCCGAGGCGTGGAGACTGGGGTGTCGATTAATTTCATTTTAACTTCACTGGCATGGAAGATCAATGAGGGAGACCATTGGGCCTAACAAGTCTGGACAATGGTTGCCAACCTATGGTTGTTTGTCGGTTCACTCTTCTTTTGAATGTGGAGCATCAAGCAAGAAAGCGGCCCGTACCAGTTTAGTCTTTGGAGTGACTCAGATGGGGTTAAAACGCCGACCTCCCAGACTCAGAGCAGACACTCCAACCATTACCCACCGAATCTGATGTTCGTGTTTGAGCATGGGGTTGGAGCGGGGATGGGGGTTAGGGCAGTTGGAACTGTCGTTGCGGGCACGGTGGGTTGGAGCTGTGATTGGGGGGGGGGGTTTGAGCTGTGTTGTGGGGGTGGGGGTTGGAGCTGTGTTGGGGGGTAAGGGGTTGGAGCTGTGTTGTGGGGGGGGTGGGTTGGAGCTGTGGTTGGGGGGGGTGGGTTGGAGCGGGGATGGGGGTGAGGGCAGTTGGAACTGTCATTGGGGGCACGGTGGGTTGGAACTGTGATGGGGGGTTGGAGCTGTGGTTTGGGGGGAGTGGGTTGGAGCTGTGTTGTGTGTGTGTGTGTGTGTGTGTGTGTGTGTGTGTGTGTGTGTGTGTGTGTGTGTGTGTGTGTGTGTGTGTGTGTGTGTGTGTGTGTGTGTGTGTGTGTGTGTGTGTGCGTGTGTGTGGGGGGGGTTGGAGCTGTGTTGTGGAGGGGGTTGGAGCTGTGTTGTGGGGGTGGGGGGTTGGAGCTGTGGTTGAGGGGGAGGTAGGTTGGAGCTGTGGTTGAGGGGGAGGTGGGTTGGAGCTGTGATTGGGGGCGGGGGTTGAGTGGGGGTATGAGGGCGGGGGTATGAGGATTGGATTGTGGGGGTATGGGGTTTGGAGCAGGGGGAATGAGGGTTGGAGTGCAGGATTGGAGAACGGAAGTCAGAGCGCAGAGTGCAGGGGTCGAATTGCGGAGTGTGGGGGATGGAGCAAGGAGCGCCGGGGTTGGAGCATGGAGTGTCGTGTTGGAGTGGTGGGGCGAGTGCAGCAGGAATGGCCAAGCGGGGGGGGGGCGGCTGGAGTGCTAGGCACAGGGGTTGGAGGGGCAGGGCTCAGAATGTGGGGTATGGAGCGCGAATCGCCAGGGTCTGAACACTGGGTGTCAGGGTCGAAGCGGCGGGGGGGGGGGTGCGGGAGTTAGAGTAGAGTGGGGCTGGTGTGGGGTAGGCGATTGGAGCGGAGTAATGGGGGTGGAGTGGGGGTGGTGGAGTGCGGCGATGGGGGTGGAGTGGGGGTGGTGGAGTGGGAGAATGGAGTGGTGGAGCTGAGGGATAAGGGTGGTGGAGCAGGGGGATGGAGCGGGTGGTGGGGGTGGTAGAGCGGGGGTGGTGGTAGAGCAGGGGGTGAAGTGGAGCAGGGGGGTGAAGTGGGGGTGGTGGAGCAGAGGGATGGAGGTGGAGCTGGGGTGGTGGAGCATGGGTGGTGGATTGCAAGGATTTGTAGGCACAGGGGTTGGAGTGGGAGTGGATGGAGTCGGAGGAGTTGAAGTGGGGGGTGGGCAGGTGTGGGGTGGCAGGTGCGGCGAGGCTGGTGTGCGGGGGGTTGGAAGGTTGGAGAGTGGGTGGCTGGAGTGGGGAGTTAGAGGGTAGAGCATGGGGTTTTGGAGGGGTAGGAGCTGAGCTTGGGGGATGGGGGTTAGAGAACAGAGCTCCCAGGTCAGAGTGCAGGGCATTGGGGTCGGTGTGTCAGGGTCGAAGCATGGGGTGGTGGTGCAGGGGAGGGGGCTGGAGCATGGGAATGTGGTGGTTGAAGAGTGAGGAATGGGGGTGGAGAGCAGAGGCTTGGGGTGTCAGAGCGCGGGGGTGTCAGAGCGCCGGGGGTGTCAGAGCGCCGGGGGTGTCAGAGCGCCGGGGGTGTCAGAGCGCCGGGGGTGTCAGAGCGCCGGGGTGTCAGAGCGCCGGGGGTGTCAGAGCGCCGGGGGTGTCAGAGCGCCGGGGGTGTCAGAGCGCCGGGGGTGTCAGAGCGCCGGGGGTGTCAGAGCGCCGGGGGTGTCAGAGCGCCGGGGTGTCAGAGCACCGGGGTGTCAGAGCGCGGGGGGTCAGAGCGCGGGGGTGTCAGAGCGCGGGGGTCAGAGCGCGGGGGTCAGAGCGCGGGGGTCAGAGCGCAGGGGTCAGAGCGCGGGGGTCAGAGCGCAGGGGGTCAGAGCGCGGGGGTCAGAGAGCAGGGGTCAGAGAGCAGGGGGTCAGAGAGCAGGGGGTCAGAGCGTGGGGTGGGGGTCAGAGCGTGGGGTGGTGGTCAGAGCGTGGGGTGGTGGTCAGAACGTGGGGTAGGGGTCAGAGCGTGGGGGAGGGGGTCAGCGCGGGGGGGGGTCAGAGCACACGCGGGGGTGAGATTCTGTTCCCATAGGCTACTTTGACAAACAGGCAGATTTTGGTTGAAAACAGGGATGAAGGATGAATGTTGAATTTATAAAATGTATCTTGGAAAGCCATCAATGGTGCAGGAACTATTCTTATTTCAACTTCACCATTGCTGCAGATTCCCGACAGTGACAAGAATCACGTTGTCATACAACTTCCATCAAGTTAATGCAGCTCACGCTCCTGATATTGTACATATTACCATTATCCCCTTTGGGTGGGTTGTTCCGGTGACCACCTGAACCCATGGCTCACGGTCGGGAACCTTGGTTCAAAAAAAAAAATTTATCCATAATTTACTAATGACCGTACAATTCAAGTCAAAGGTACACTGACGTCTCCTGATGTCTTAGTCCTGCATGTGATTTATGTGCAAGGTTCTCCAAGAACCTGAGGTCATGGTAAAAACATAAAACAAGTCTCCCCTGTGTTTTCCAATATGATCGAATGAGGATCTCATGAGAATTTTTAAAGTGTGATCGGGAACGTAAACAATGGCCATTGTTATAGGTTAGTCGTACGAACATGGAAGTGTTTGGCCTCAATCATAATGTATGGGTTCTGGCGGATCAGGAGACTTTCCATAATCCCCACTAATGGATTGTCACAATACGAGTGCAGTGATGTGATGAAGATGAAAATGGCCTTCAGAAAGCCCACCTGAACTAGAGGTGTTTTACCACCACGCCGTGCGAGATGGAGATGTAACAATTCAGTGAAAACAATTTCAGAAGTCAGCCCTTTGTCCTTCTCTTGTACGCACACCGGTCCTGGGAGGAGATGGACACAATGGGGCTCTTTGAGAAGGCTGGGAATAGTGGAAAAACAGCACAAACATGGCAGTGTGTTCCTGCCAAAACGCAAGTGCTAATTCGGACAGATTTCTCGCACCACGAGGAGCACGAGGCTGCGGACAGGCCCCGAGTCGAACAGAGAGGGCGAGCTGTCGGTACAAGTTACTTCATCATGGAAAAACAAACCCAAGGACGGTTGAGCTCCGCCGAGAGGTGCGACCGCTCCACCGGCACGGGGTGAACTCAAACGTTTCTTTGTCAAAAATGGCCGAATATGAAGAGGTTTGGTTTTTTTTTCTCTCTCTCTCTTCGTTTCCTGCCCCTGTGGGAGTTTTGTTTTTCTTCTGCCGGGTGTGAACGGTGTGCGAGGAAAAGGGGAGAGATGCGTCAAGCAAAATAGACATGAATCAGAGGGTCTCGTCAAGCTTTGGGGTCGTGGGATCAGGTCATCGTCCACTGGGGTGGCACGAAATTGGTTTTTATTAATAAATAAATAAATGTGTTTCACAAAAAACACACACACACACACACACACACACACCTTTTTTCCTGCTACTTGTGGAATCAACTTCCTCACTCTCCCCTCCAGGTCCTCAAGACCTCCAGGTCCAGGTCATCTATTTCCTCCCTCGTTCTTGCTGTTGGCATGTCCCCCCCCTTTCTCTTTCTGCCTTTTATTTTGTTATGTTACGTCCTCATCCGTCCTGTGTTCTGGCTCTTCCATGAGCCATGACTCTGTATATTTATAAAATTAGTAGGGCACTCGGTGGATTGCATACCTCCACCACGTAATGCCTGATCCACGAGAACATATCAGCCCAATACATTTTTGAGATATCATGCGATACAGCCCTAGATCGTTTTTGGCCCGATCTCTCAGTGGTGAAGAATCAATTTAAAAATTAAATAAATCTCGTATCCAGATCTGCACAAACATCGAACCAATTCTTCCTTGTAACACACCTAACCTGTCCACCAAGTTTCGACCGAATCCGTCCACATCTTTTTGAGATATCGTGCACACAAACAAACAAACAAACAAACAAACAAACAAACAAACGACCAACATAATTGACGAAATCCGAAGGATTCCGGCAATTAAAAATGAAATTGCTCGTTGAGCAAGGAATTGCCGGAATAACTTTGTCACATCTCCATGATCTCTGAAAAAAACAAAAACCTGGAAATCAATTTGGTTCTTATAAGTCGATAGTGCTACTGTTTAATGAGTTATAGCACTTAGTTTGGTCATGATCATAACTTGGAAGTCAATCGGATTTGAAATGGCGTTTTTAATCGCAATTTGAAATTTTTGACCCGACCCCCCCTGACATTCGACCCCCGACCGCTAAGAAAGGTGTTGGTGTGACACCCCAATGAGACATATGGTTGGATGAAGAATGGGAAGATGCACATTTTGGATTTGGTTTGAAGTCGATACGACCATTTTATTGGATGTCATTGCGAAAATAAGAATTTCTTATTTTTCGGTGACCTTGACCTTAAACGTTGACCTAGATTCACCAAAATCGACAAGTGTCTAAGTTGGACCATGGCTGACGTCTGTACCCAGTTTGGTCATGATCGCTGAAACGGTGTGGCTGCTACAGGGTAAACAAACACACAAACAAACAGACAGACAGACAGACACAGAATGACACACACAACCGACCAGCATAATTGCTGAAATCCGAAGGATTCCGGCAATTAACAAACAAAGAGACAAACAAACAGACAGGGGTGAAAACATAACCTTCGTCCACCTTCGGTGGAAGAGGTAACAAAATTACGATGATCATGATGATGATGGTGGTGGCTGTGCCTGGTGTTGGCTTAATGGTCAGGGTGGTGGGCTTGGGATCCTTGGATCCTGAGTTCAAATCCCCCTCGGCTGTTGAATTAATGCCAGGTGGGGTTGACTCTGCCTGTTATCCTTCCGAGGTCGGCAAAATGAGTACCAGCTTGCTGGTATCCTGTGTCGGAGTGGTGACCCATCCAGGATTGTGTCCAATAGTCAAGGAGACTGCTTAAGCAGCACCAATGCTCTACATAGAGAATGGTCCCAATGGATGGTTGGATGGTGGATGGAATGCAGGGAGTGGTAATGGTGGTGGAAGTAATGATGCTGTTGATGTTGATGTTGATGTTGATGTTGATGTTGATGATGAATCTGATTGCGGTGGAAATGGAGATGATCAAACCAAAGACCAAAGGATGGAGTCATCAGGAGGAACCTGGATTGGATTTTGGGTTTCAGCCGCTACTCCACCACCCTCAAACCCATCCAGTTGCAGCCAATGATTGATAATTATATTTTGATTATGGGAGTGATGGCAATGATCATTATTGTGATGGTGGCTCTGATGCAGGTGATGATGCAGGACGATGATGGCGATGAGGACGCTATTGGTGATGCAAATTTAGATGACTGATAATTTTATTGTAATAATGGTGAAAGTGATGGCGATGGTCATGATGGTGGTGAAGGTGATGGTGGCTGTGAAGCAGGTGGGGGTAATAATGACGGTGACGATGCTGATGCTGTTGGTGATGTTCATGGTGGTCATGTTAATGGTGCTGATGGTAATGACCATGACCGTGAGAACGATGGTGGTGGTGGTGGTGGTGGTGGTGGTCGTGGAAATAGAGACGACGTTGATAATTTTATAATGATAATGGTGGGAGTGATGGTGATGGTCATGATGCGATGATGATGGTGAGGATTGATGAAACCCCAAATCAGGAATTAAAGGCCAATGAAATTATTGCAAGTTCGCTCGGCCACAGCTGGTGCGTGGAGCCGCCACATCAGGGAGTGATGGTGAGGTACCAATTGCTCAAGAATATTCTCAACGTCCAATGGAAATGGTCTGCCTGTGGACTCCGTCACGTCATTGCAATCAATCCCAGGTGGACTCGACAACTCCCTCACACACTGTACCTGAACCTGAAAAGCTTACGGATTAAACAACAGCAACAATAACAACAACGATGATTGGTTAAGTTGTATACTGATATCCCAACGTCCTTGTAAATGTTTGTTTCCATCTGCGAAACATTACGTCACACGTGTAATGAAAGATGACCTCGTGAATGAAGAAACCAACAGATGATGGATGGACGGACAAGCAGAACAGGGGGAGAGAGGGGTGTCGATGGCAACAAAGGACAAACAAGCACACACATGACCACATGCACGCACACCGCACCACACCACACAAAAATACCATGCACAAGTCCCACAAGCACACCTCACAACTTACCACAGGACGTGCGGCCATCTTGGTTTTCAGCACGTGCGTTAACGCGGGAAATTTCTGGAAAGAAAAACTCAAAGTGACCTTTGAATTATCCTCGTAATGTAACAACAAGTTGCTTTGTTTCTATTTTTACGGTTAATGACGACGATTACAGCTCAACATGCAGACGGTGACAAAAACCAATGTGGCACAAAAGCAATAAGAAACAATCCAAAATGAATGTTAAACATGATGTATTTGAACAAAGAGATGGGTTGGAGTCGGGGGGGGGGTGTATGTGGAGGGGGTAAACCAAACAGAGACAATGAAAAATAAATAGAGAAAGAGCTTTTCATCCTGAGCTACACATTCACTGCTGTGCCTTAGTCCCACAGCGAAAGACCCCATAAGTATTGGGATGCTTTGATTGCGACGATTTCCATGCTAGGCCTCAACCTACAGGCTGGATCTCGACCTGCAGGTTGGACCTTAATCTGCAGCCTCTTAGTCCAACAGCTGATGACCCCAAAGCACTGGAAGACTCCCAGTGCCATGATTTCCAGGTGAAAGACTTCGACCACACAGCTCTGTAGTCCCAAAAAAACGGACGACCCAAAGGGTTTCATGGCTGGACCCTCAGCTCGTACACCCGTAGTCAAAAAGCTGATGACCCCAAAGTGTTGTGATACTCGCAATGGCAGGATTTCCAGGATGGACCTCAACCTGCAGTGCCATATATGATGACCCCAAAGCATTGTGATACCTTCAGTGTCATGATTTACAGGTAAGACCTTGACCTGCAACCCTGCAGTCCAAAAGCTGACGACCCCCAAAGAGCTTTGATATACTCCCTGTGTCGTGCTTTCCTGCATGCTATGGACCCCGACCTGCAGCCCCATGGTCCCAAAGCTGATGACCCTAAAGCACTGTAATACGCCCAGTGCCATGACGAACCAATCATCGAGCAATAACGACCTAACGAGTGCAAACACCTTTTGATTTCCCAAGTTGATAGAACCGTCACCGTTTCTCTTCTCCTCCGATCCACAATTATCCAAGTCTCCTGCAAACAGTTTTTCTCCAGCTCGCACGTTTCCTGCAATTTGGAACAGCTGGAGTGGGGATAATGGGTTTTGGGTCTGGATACACCTACCAGCAATTACCCTGATACCATAATACGTGCCCGTGCCTTACACTTCCTTTCCCCCATCATCCTCCCATTCCTTCCCTGCGCAAATGTTACGTGCGTGCAAGACAGGCCAAACGGTTCATTCTTTCCGATAAATAATCAGTGGAACTCGAGGGGTCTCCCTCAAGGAACTGAACTTGGAAGAGGGACAAAGTCACCTGTACGGCCCCACCTACTTTGGCACTGTTTCTGCACCACATGGTGAACATTATGCAGGTTGGACCACTGCCCATTGTTTCCTTGAAGAGCGAGGTGAGGATGGAAAGAAGACCGATGGATGGACGGACCGACGCAAGGTGGGGTATGGTGTGAGGAGAGTGTGGGGAGGAGAGTGGTTGTGGTGAGTGTAGGGGGAGTTAATTATTTTTAAACCCGCAGTGACATTTTGTCGAACTTCTCCGTTCACCCGCACGCCCGAAAAATTGCATATTACAGGTGTTCCCAGGGGGGTATACAAACACAGAGTGAGTTATTGTCCAACAGAACACCCTTGATCCTTGAGAGATTCCAGAAATGGTGGATTTGATTAAAGAGACCGAGTTTCTTTCCATGAAAATCTGCAACGGAGGTGCGTTGATGGAATACTTGGATGGGAATCTGGACAAAGGCCGAAGAAGTAGTAACCATGATGGTGGCTGTTTTTCAAGCTGACAATGTTCACAAATCCCAATGTATGGAAATATAAAACACACAAACGTATCCATCGTCAACCATCATGAGCACGTCCAGAGATTTACCCGTAACGTCTAGTTCTGTTCGTCAGCGTTGCAGAGGTCTTGAACCGTGAAGGCAGTCCAACCCCAGGGACAAGGCCATCAACGATGGGACACAAAACCACCCAAGTTGTCGAACCTTCTTTCAATCTCTCTCCCGATGTTTGTCCACTCCATGAACCGATAGTTGTACAATCTTTCCGAACTGTCATTTTCATTTTGAGTTACAGGAGTTGGGTTGGACCCATAGTCCTGGAGGACGACCTCCGGTATAAAGGAACTGACAGAAAATAGATGAAGGAGAGCTTATTGATCCAGACCTTGAAACTGCTGAAGGTCCATCCATCCATTGGGACCATACTCTATGCAGAGCATTGATGCTGCTTAAGTTGAAGGTCGTTGGTAGTGAAAAGCACCAATACGGAGAGGAGGGTGTTTTTTATTTACAGGAACCATGCTCACACATTGAAGAGCAAGGTCATATTGACAGGGGGATAGATTTAAAGGGAATGAACAAAAAGGAAAAGAAGTGGAGGAGAAGAAAAGAAAGCACTGAAACTAGCAAGCAAGATGGTTGGGTGAGGAAAGGTTAATGGGGGTAATAAAGATCATGGGACAGAATTGGGGAAGACATGATAATGGGGCACCATCTTCTTGAAGTGCTGAAGGGAAGAGTGGGACAGAACAGCTTTGGAAGATTGTTCCATAGATGGAAGACGACCATCCCTCTTCCTCGATGCACTTACTTAATATCGTGCAGCTTAAGAAACATTCATGTGATGGAAATATCAGAAACATTGTTTGGCAATTCTCTACAAATGAAAATGTTCACACAACCCTGGTAAACTTCAAGAGGACACATCTATTTACTATGACTGCACAAGGGCCGATGTGGAGAAAATTGAAATTGATAAAAAGGAAGTGAAGGGAGGAGGATGGGAGAGAAAACTGACATGGAGGGAGAGATTTGGGAGTTGGAACTATAGGAGCCAGTGAGTGAATGAAAAAAGGGCTCGTAGCATAGTGGGGTATGGGGGCAGGGGAGAGGGTAGGCGGTAAAACTGCATGAAAAGTCCACCACACGTCTGTTCATAATTCATAGATGGACCCTCATTTCGAAAATGTGTTTGGTATTTCAACGTTGAAAACCTTTTTGGTTTAAATTGTTCCAAGAGACAAGAAGCAAGTGCTGTGGACAAAGCCAGGTAAGATATTTGAGTTAAGGGGGTCCTGCGGACGATGGAATGCAAGTGGCCATGGAGGTCGATACCGACATTGCACAAATGCTCTCCAAAGAGCCTGGCAGATAGGGAGGCAGACATATTGATCATGTGGGAGCTGCACCGAGGCCCGGGACTCGCCGTGGCCAGAGGCCCGGGACTCGCCGTGGCCAGAGGCCCGGGACTCGCCGTGCCCAGAGGCCGGGGACTCGCCGCGCCCTGGAGTCAGGAACCAAAGCTACGGGACAATCTCCTGAACAACACCGTCCCTGGGATGAGGCCTGCAAGCCAGCTGTCCACTCGACCTCCATCGCCACTCAGCCGAGTCTGCTCCTCATGCCCTTTTGACCTGCTTTCTTAACAAAAGCAGATCCCTGTCTACATTCCGCCCGTGGGACAAATTACCGCGTTAAAAATGACCCATTAACGGCGGCCACCTCAAGGCAGTGACCGTCTGCTGCCAAAAAGCAAATCTGTCAGCTTTCCGTGCTGGGATTGGCATAGTGGACAAAAAGGTCGATGGTGAACTGTGCACGGGGTCGTCGAGACTACACGGCAGCTTTCCATGGTATTTATCGCGATCACAAATATTTGCACCAAGACTACAACTCTGGGCCTGAATGCACCGTCGGAAATACCGAGCCGACTTGGTGCTTGGATGGTCGACCTCCGTTGAAGGTCGGATGTTCAAGTCTCGAGGGGCGGACCAGTTGGGAGCGAGTGACGCTCCAACCTCATGGATTCTGTCCTTGTGGAGTCGAATCCGAGCCAAACTGCCACTCCGTTGCAGTGTCGGCCGAGGGTAGGGGCACCACATAATCGCAGCACACCATACTCCTGACGGGGATGCAAGCCGGCTGTCCCATCTGCACGTCAAAGATTCCACGACATTTTGAAAGGAGCAGGTCATTGTGCCAAATTCCTTGCCAAGAGATGTCAAGTTCGTTTACGGCAACAATGGGTTATTACGTGTACAGGACATCATTTAATAAACTAAGTTAATGGTGTTGTAGGTACGGTACTGGCCCGACAGGCCAAAACGGCATCCTGCTTTTCCTTGTAATTTGATGCACAGTCATCAAAGTTGCTTTTGTTGAACATTACCATAATGCATCCAAGAGACCTATCAAGCGATACTGGCACGCACTTCGTTGAAACCAATGAAGATCCCCCCCCCACTGCCCCGGCATATCTACCCAGTGTACAAGTCGAGCTGCCTGGGTTTGAGGGCCCAGTTCACTGCACCCTGTACAAACCCCGGTCTGCAACCGCTTTGAGGCATCGACTCCAAAACGATCACCGTTAAGGCTGCAACTGGATCCTCCAACGGGAAATGAATAAATGAATGAACGAGCAGATTCCACGCATTGTGTAGTCCTCTGCCCCCCAGCACACTGCTCTGTTTCCCATCAATCAGTGCAGGGGGACCCAAAGCATTTTCAAAAACACACAGAACTTTTCTTCTCGAACTTTCTTACGAACTCTCCTTCCCCAAAATCTGTACATTATGCCTAATACTGGAGATAAAATAAAGAATTTAGGACTATTTTCTTTCCACTAGGAATGACCAAGCTCAATCACTCAAAAAAAGACCATCACATGAGAAGCAAGTTGCCATGATTAGAGACAATATTATTCAGCAATAACATGGTGTGTGTGATACAGATAAGGATATTCCAAACACCAATATCTAAACCTTTAGTTATATATATTCAAGGCTCTTTAGCATGGAGAGTGACAGCTGACTGTTGGTGCTTTCACGAGTCCTCTTTTGGCATCAAGATGTTAAAAAAGGTAGAGTGGGGGGGGGGTCAGAGTTCAGGGGTCAGTCCACCAGTGGCCAGTCCGATGCTCATTAAACAAAGCCTCATGGCATGACCCGCCCGACTATGCGTCTCGCAAGCCTTTGAGTGACGCCCGTACGATCGCCGCCTGGACCCAGAGGTCTCGGCTGACGTGATAATGTCAGCAGTCAAATTTCTGGCAAGTCAGGTGAACGTGACAGATTTTCGTGCTTTCTCCACACTTGTCAGAAGCTTCTGTCTTTGAGACTATCGTTCAATAAAATCATCTCCAGATGAAGGTACAACCGTCAGATGAATCTTCGTTTGACTTTTCAAAGTTAATGCGTCACGGAAGATTTTTTTTTTTTAACCCGAAGTGACCTCACGATCCCTTTGGTACCACATTTCCAATCAATACAAGGAGTTTGTGACCAAGACTGCCGGTGGAAAGGAGCACCCAGAGTTTGGAGAGGCGATACATGCGGCCTACGTTATACGCGCTGGAGGTGAGTGGAGTCTAACAGTTCGACAGGAAACCACTGGGTCTGGTTCGAATTAGAAAAAGAAATGTCAAACAAATGCAAAGCGGACAGCATGGTTCCTCAGCAAATTCCAAGTCTGTGCTGTTATTCATCCGTTCATCGCTGAAGGGGACAATCCACGCGATGCGCATTCGCGGGTGATCCGTCCGAGGCCTGCCAACAAAATCGCTTTGGCCTGGGGTGGGATGCTTCGGAATGACATCCAGAACGGGATCCATATGAGGCCGTGGAGCAGTGAGGTTGATGGGAAACCTCATCAACTCCTCCCCTTATTGGACGTGTGCAATGATTGCCTGAGACGCAGCCGTAAAGCCCAAAAAGAGACCTCGCCCTGAATGGCGGGATAAAGCTAGGCCTTTGCAGACGGGATCCTTTTAAGGTTCGCATGGCCCAAGGCAAGCACGCGCGAAGAACACGAGTAAGTGGGTTTCCTCGCTCCCAGGACCTGCTCCATCGCAGCAAGGCCCTCCGGGGCCTTCACGGCTCACCTGAACCGTTACGGAATGGCTCTTTTGCCGGACGGCTGCAAGCCAGCTGCCATCTCTGTGACGAATACCCACCAATGGTGGCCAAAAACACACCGACTTGTTCTGGACTAAAACATTCCTGGAACCCAAACACGTGTTGAGGAAAACGGTGTGTTCAGCACGCCAGGATCCTGGAGGAACACGAGGTTTTGGAACAAGGCCGCAGGCATGATGTATGGCCTAGCTAAAGTGACATGATTGCAAGGAACAGTGTGAAGAAATCAAATAAACACATTGTCTTCTTTGTCAAACTCTGGAGCATCGCACTTCCCACGAGAACAGACCGTAGAAACCATAGCAGGAGATGAAAAGAAAAAGGACGATTTCATAAGAGAACACACATGATTTCATTGTCTGTCATGTCATTTTTTTTTTTCACCTTCCAAGCGAACTCATCGGAGGAGCTTAGTGCGAAACTCTACCACGGCCTCACTTGAAGCCTCGGATCGCTCTGGGCCTGAGGTTGGTTCACAAGGTGGGAGGAATGCGTATCCACGGAGGCCTATAAAGGCACATTGTTTAGGCCTGTGTGTAGAACATGCCAACCGAGCGTGTCACGTGACCGCCGTATGAAAACATCTTAAATAAATGTCAATCTTTTCCAACTGTATGGCGAATTAAAGTCATCACAAAACCACACGTTTATTTAATAACCAAGGGGCAAAGCCCCCAGTCCCTCCCCCCCATCTTAACCCCCAGCCCTTCCCAAAACCCCCCTTCCGACAGCAACTCAAAATATTCAGGCGAATAATCATGTCCAGTATCATTGATCACTTTTACCGAAACCTCGGCAAAGAATGATAAGAAAAAGGATGTGAGGGATGTGATGGGAATGGGGAGAGAAGGGAAGGAAGCTTGGATTGGGAGATCAGAGTGAAGAGAGGGAAAGGAAATTTAGTACTTTCAATAATCACACCAAAAACAAGAACACAGCAAGACCCACGCTACAGGGTCTTCCGGCATTCCTTGGACCTCCAGGAAAGATCCCAAAAACAATTCCTAGCTCCACTCCGACAGTTGTATTCATAAAAAGGTCTACCGGTCCATTCGTCGGCGATGTTGTCCGCAATGAACTCTCAACACTGTGATGACGCTCATTCTGAGAGACGACCCGTGATGGTCACTTTGCCCTTTGGACGTGATGGTCCTGCAGAGGGTTTCCAGCTTTAGTCTTTTTAGGCGGGAATTATCCAAGCATGCACTTACTGTCTGATCTTGGGCTTACAGTTATCTCTGCCATCCACTCCTATGAGGCCCCTGTGGGCCGGAGGTGCTCGTCAGAAATCCCGGTCCTTACCAAGTTTATCAACTACAAGCTGTACGGACAAACTCTACTCATTTTATGTCAAGCTCAGTTTGTCTGATGGCCTTCCGACATTCATTAAGCAAGCTCAAATGAGCTGAGATCCTCGTCATCTTAATGCATCAGCTTTGCGATAAATATTATCTGTGCTAATGCCCGGCTTGATTCCCGCAAACAAAATTCAAACAGCTTGCCTAGTTCCGGAGATAATGGTATTGGCGATTCCCATTAGCGGCGATATTATGACGTCAACTTTTTTTTTTTCTCTCGGAAGAATTTCCAAAATCGGAGATGGTTACTGCCATCTACTCCGTGGGCTTTCTGCATATACATGGCAAGTTTCACGAAGATCCGATGAAAACTCTGGGTTGTGAAACAAAAAAAATGTCAAAAAATAGGAATGAAGTCATAAAAATGGATATGACGTCATAGTGATGCATCATATGTGCGATAATTCATCTCTGCTAATGCCCCGTTCGATTCCCGCAAACAAAATTCAAAAAGCTTGCCGAGTTTCAGAGATAATTTTTTTAGGTGATTTCCATTAGCGGAGATATTTTGACGTCATAACTTTTTTTTCTGGGAGGAATTTTCAAAATTGGAGATGGTTACCGTCTGCGCGGGGTATTTTTACATATATATGTCAAGTTTCAGGAAGTTTTGATGAAAACTGTAGGCGATGAAACAAAAAAGTCCACAAGAAGAAGATGAAGAACAACAACGTGAGTAAGACTGGGAGATCCTCCATGAGGATCTAAAAAAAAAAAAAAAAAGAATAGATATCACACTTCCATCCATCTCTTTATCGATCGATTCCACTGTCACTTACGTATGGTGGTCCATGGCAATGCCCTGCGGAGGTCTCGACTTCATACGTTCCGCAGACGTCGTTTAGCTCTTCAACAAACTGCATTTTGCATTTTATAAAATTCCAACTTGTTATTGCTTCCCATCTGAGCACTCGCCTTAGGATGCTGTAAACGCAGCTTCAAAGATCCCCAAAAACAGTGTCGATTTGTCCGCCATCTGCCGGTGTCTTCATTAGTCTGTACGAGTCCTATCTGTGGACTCTTCTCCATGAGCCTACGTCGTTTGAACCCACAAGTATGAGTCGTTTCGTTTTTAGATAAGTTACTCGGTACGTGGGTTATATTTGTGAAATGCATCATTGGATCTTGAACACCCCGCAAGAGAATGCGTGCAATCGAGACAGCCAGCATGATGAATGATCCGAGGCCCCGAGCGAATTGCCGAGGTGTATAATATTAGTGCGAGACAAAGTTGATCTGGATGTCTGCAAGGATGAAAGTTGGGAGGGGGGGGGGGGATGTAGATCGGCGAGACAGCCTGGACTGCGAATTGGACCAATCAACAAATGAAGAGTCACTGAAACAAGTGACCGGTGGAGAACACTGTGTACTCGAGCCTGACACCTTAAGTACACCATTGTGAAAACACAGCCAAACCATTATCCTGCTCTGCCGTACGTCACGACGAAGTGGTGTGCAAACCTCTCCTCTGTGTACTCAAAACGAGGACCATCACACTAATGTTTCATCTCTTCTTCCCCAGACCCCCCCCCCCCCCACCAATGAAGAGGTGTGCAGAATTTGGCAGACACAGAGATAGACAGACGGACCCGGTCTGACAAGGCAGCGTGCGAGGGATGAATATGATGATCAATCGACAATGCACTTCTCGAACGCACCGGGAGGGAAGTTGGATATTGCGGTCCAGATCCGAGAGGACACCGCAAGTGTGGAAGCGAACGATACGAGTGGTATTTAACATCCAAACCTCCACAAAAGGTGCAAAACGCAACTGTTTACCATAATAAAACGTTCTAAACACTCTGCCAGGAACCCTTTTTGCACCCAGCAGTCTCTGATGGCTGACATTCCTGCAAATTCCTCTGTTAAAAGTCCAATCACGATGGGCCGCTTTGAGCCATATACCTCCTCAAACAGCACAGACACCTTTAAAAGTGCTGCCGTCGATAGATCATTTGGCTGCAGCCATTGTACGGTCAATGCTTGAGGATGGGTGTTAACAACTTGCAAATTTGGAAAAGCCCTAAAACCGCTTCCCCTCCGCCATAAAATGCAGGATCCTTTAGCGACGGGGTCATGGTGGGGCGGTTGAGGGGATGAGCGGCCATGGGAGGGAGTTGGGGGGTGGGGGGCAGCTCGCCCACAAGTCAGGAGGAGGGCATTTGTGTTGAAACAAATGGACAGTAAACGCTGAACATTCTGCAAAGTGTCAAGATGCAGCAGACCTGGGTCGTCTCGCGTCCGAACTTCGGGAAAGCGTCGAATGAATTATTGTACGACAAGCTTGCAAACTTGCCTGTGGAAATGTTCCTGAGATTCTACGTCCCCAGAACCTAAGGGATTTCAGGTCCGCAGCCCACCACGACCTCAGGGTCTCGCGACAATTTCCACTGCACTCGCTGAGACCATGCTCTCACCCTTCTCCTCCACTTCCTCTCCTCATGCTGTGGTGACTCCGTTGGTTGTTGTCCCACCGTTTTCCCTTTACCCCGATCTTGTCCATTACTTCTGTTCTTCCTTGGTCCTTAATACAGTGCTGTACTTGTATTTCAATAAGAACTACAACGGCACGCAGTAGCGCATACCTCTACCAGGCTGAACAGGTTACGCTTTGTATCCCATTGATGGGACAGATCCAGTTGCAGATCTTCACCAGAATTGAATCAATTAGTCCTCATTGCACACTCAACCTGCCCACCAAGTTTCATCTGAATCCGTCTAAAACTTACTGAGATATCCTACTTACAGACAGACAGACATGAAAACATAACCTCCATCCACCTTCAGTGGTGGACGTAAAAATTTGAATACACCACAACCGACACTATTACAAGCATTGGCAGTTATGAATTCCGCATCATCCATCAATGTGCGACTATCTTACA
>NC_140962.1:155410623-155432692 GCF_056783735.1 Eptatretus burgeri | reverse complement strand
GGGTTGAACCTCAGAGCAAAGGAAGAAAAACAGCAGCCTTGTCACATGATGCACATTTGAAGGATTTATTCTGAAGTTTGAATCTCAAGATAAGGAGAGGATGAGGAGGAGGAGGAGGAGGAGGAGGAGGAGGAGGAGGAGGAGGAGGAGGAGGAAAGCAGGCCCATTGTGTTATATTACACCTGATGGTGGATCGGTCCAACTCAGAGCAACTTGTGGTGACCCTTTGCATAAATCACAAGGTGTTAAAGCAGAGCTTTTGAGGACAAACACTCGTGGGATTTACAAGTTCAAGAGCTAAGCATATCCAGCAAGTGAAAGGGTGCAGGCGGTTATGCTATGGTGTGGTGCCATCTAGCGCATATACACGACACTGGGGTACAAACACGTCTGACGCACACCTGAATAAAACCAGCTGATCTCAAATTAGATGAGTTAATCGGCAGACCCCAACCCCTCCAAAAATTACAAATTGATACCTATATCACTGGGAGGGCAAAGGCAAACCACCACCCAGTGTCGTCCTTTCCAAGAGAGAAAACCTCCCTAGATTATTATTTGTCAAGCAGCGTGTCAGCCTGCGATGGACGAGAATTCAACCCTGCCTGAGAAGCACCAGGAAGGCAGTGTGTAGCTGGGTCAGGATTCAACCCAGGCTTGACATCTCAGTGGAGACTTTCCTCCATAACACGACAAAATCATGCGTTTGTTTTTGTAAAATATGGTTGAGATGTCAAAGTGGTCAAAGGTCAAAGTGTAGTCTATATATTTAACTTAATGATCGTTCCATACATTAGCAGCTTCCAATTGAAGCATCATAAATTCTCAGTGGTACCCTATTCACTTGCACCCGAACCATGCGGGTTTCATCCCCGAGCTCGCGTTTCACCACAATTTATCGTCTCCGCATCCACGTTTTTATTCGCCATTGGTTATCATACATCCCGAGGCCGGTCATTTTTGCTTAAGTTCAGCTTTTCAGTTTTGAATGAAGAACCTCTGGGCTGCTTTCAATAAAAAATATATATTTGTGACATCATATGTGTCCACATCGACAATGTCTTGGATGTGCATGAACGGAGGACCAGACAGTCAATTCTCTGGCATTGAGCATGCAAAGTCTCACATTCACATGCCAGGTTGTGTATCGAGCAGGTCTACGCAGCCAAGGTGTGCAATGTGCCTAGTCCATAGATAGTTTCCACCCCTTGTTTGGCTGGGATATGCCTGGTGTTGGCTTAATGGTTAGGGATCCAACTCAGCTGTTGAATTAATACCAGGTGGGCTTGACTCAGCCCGTCATCCTTCCGAGGTCGGCAGAATGAGTACCAGCTTGCTGGGGATGATCGAGCCATTGGAGTATCCTGCGTTGGAGTGACGACCCGTCCAGGATTGTGCCCGATAGCCCAGGAGACTGCTTCGGCAGCACCGACGCTCTGTACAGAGCATGGCTCCAATGGATTTGGCTGGGATCAGCACGTCCGATTTACCTCGTAAATTAATTCAAGAATCAGTAATAGTTCGTTCATCACATCTCGAGAGAAGAGAACAAATGAGATACGAATGGTGCAAATGGAGACCGACCGACTTTGCTATTGTTAAAACAACGTTAACAGTCGCAAGTGTGCTTGCATCTGTTCCGGCCAACCTGACCGATTCCGCTAGGAATCTCCAGCACAAAGGAAATCCTGTGGAATTTGGCTGCCACTGAATGTGGTTAAACTGAGCCTGATGTGGTTAAACATCTGAGGTTGGAATACAGCGTTTGCCTTCAATGAAGAAGTATCGTGATTGGAATGTCCCATGATGAGGTCGAAGCACAAGACCCGTTTCTCAAACGACACAGGCAGGTCGGTGCCCTCTGTTTTCCACTGACTGTTATCCAACATTGCTCCATCTGCTCTCTCAGGATACAAGTATTCATTCAGTAACCATCTCTTGGTCACACTTCCAAATTGCAGGCGAAGCACACCTCTCATTCCCCTATTTGTGGAACCACTTTACGAGGCTGTTCAATCATCGTATTCCCGCCGGGATGTCAAAAAGCAGGCAGTGTACCTTCATCTCATACCATTCCCCATTCTGACCACACAATCTTTACTTCTTTTTTTTTACCCCCCATGAACACTCCGTAACCAAACTCTCTGAACTGCAGGTTACATGGGTTTGCTTCCCTCATCCCTATTTTCCTGTTCGTTCATTCCCTTGATTATTGTGGCAAAGCATTTCCCCGGATATCAGTTCATACCCTCCGCCAATTTCCTCGATTCCATGAGCCTCGACTTTGCATTTTATATTAAAAAATAAAAATAAAAAAAACCGGATCAATTCATTCACATCATTTTATTCTATAATCATTGGTTAAATGAACCGAAGATGAGCAGCTAGCAGTCATTTGTGTTGCATGTCAGAATCCATACAAAAGAGAAAATGAAGGAGGAATTAAAATTGTAAATAAATGAAGGATGGCAAAGATAAAGATAAATAATACTGGAAAGGGGGGGGGGGGGATCTTTGCACAAAGCGTGATGTAGCAGTGTGTCGTCACATGGGATTGCAAACGCTTACATAAACAGCCGACGACGAGAGAATGGTGCAGGAAAGGAAGATTCAAAACAGGAAGGCATGAGAAAGGCAGAAAAGCGAGAAAAGGTCACGACAACAATATGAAAGGCGATGCTCAAAGTACAATTTTGTTACCCAAACTGCCAGAATCAAACAAAGAGCCACAAAAAAAAAACAAGACGATGACATCACGAATGAACCGTGCACTTCACAAAAACCAGGGAAACAAATTGCACCGGAGTGTCACACAAGGCCGTTACTCGTGTGACCACCATGATGGAAGTGAGATTGTACATCTTATGAAACGCATCCGATAGTTTTAAAGGCACTTGCATGGAAAACATTTAATTGCAAAAACGAGAGAAAAAAAAAAAAGAGAAAAAAAAAAAGAGAAAGAAAAAGAGAAAAAAAAGAGGAAAAAAAAGAGAAAGAGAGAAAGAAAGAGCCGTCAAACAAACTCGAGAATACTCGGGGAACCGGAGCACAAAAGCAAAGACGGTGGAGGACGAGCAAACGAACGAAGTGAAACGACATACCTGAGTGAAATTGGAAACTCCGGGTAGGTGACGCGAGCGTGCGAGACAGACCGGGCTGTTTTGGAAACCGGAAGTGAAAGCATGCAATTTCATCGTGACGTCCTCTTGGATTTGTCCAAAACACAAGTCTTCGTCGCAAGAGATGAAAAAAAAAAAAACCCAAAAAACAAAAACATCCGGTCGAGGTGGAGAGGCGAAAATGGATTTTACACTTTGGTTGTGGGGATGCAGCCCTCAATCTCCACCAACTCGGGCCAACCTTCATACTTGTTTGTCTCTTTGTTGTTTTTCATGTGCTGAGGGAGGAGAAAAAGAAAAAAAAATCAATCAAATGTGTAAGCAAAGGAAAGGGTGATAATCGTGACAATGCACCGATTTCTCCAACATTTTCTGAAAGGTGAGCACATATTCCTGCCGGCTATCCTGCCAGCCCCTTGGGATGCCCTGCCGTGTGCGGGGAGAAAAGCGACGTCACCGGTACTGTGAATGCCCCAGGAAGTTAAGTCACTTCCTCCAAGATCACCGGCTGTCTTTGTCTAAATTAAGTCCGTCGTTGTCCAACGTCTACGTGCATGCATGCACATTATTTGCGAAAACGGCTCATTCATGAACCTTAGATCATGTAGAAAACTCGAAACTCACTCGGTAGAGCACATACCTCCGCCCTGTAATACCTGATCCACAAGAACATATTGAGCCCAATACATATTTGAAATATCTTGCAATACATGCCCACATCGTTTTTGGCCCCATCTCTCAAAGGTGAAGAATCACTATAAATAATTAAATAATTCTCGTATCCCGATCTGGATTCGGATCTTCACTAAAATCGAATCAATTCGTCCTTGCGACACACCCATTGTGTCCACCAAGTTTTGTCCGAATCCGTCCACAACTTTGATATATCGTGCAATATTGTTGTGGGGCCGAGTTTCGGTGGCGAGCACGACCGCGAGGGGGAGCAGTGGAGTCGGCTCCACTGAACACCTAGAATTTATAGGTCGTAACCCCGGATAACTCCGGGGCCGACGGGTCACTTAAAGGACCGTGGTAGCCAATATTTTGACGGCGTGAGGTAGGGTCCACTTGTCTAACTCCAATTTACCGAAGTACTCACGCAGTCCAACTACCGGGGAAACCACACCCTCGGCCGACTGTCCGATCGAGTCGTGGGTTACGGTTCGGATCCGGCGTAACCGAACGGAGTTACCAAGAGCCGCGCCGGACCAAAATGAACAATTTTCCGCTTCGTTAATTTCCCAACACGCACCGTGCTAAGCCAATGAAAGAAACACAGAAACGAGCTGGAACATTTAACAAAAGGGATATTTAATTACAATAGGCAGGGAGGGGAACACAGAAGAGCAGAGTTATCAGACTCTAAGAAATGCAATCAATGTACAAGCAAAAGCACTTAACAATTCTACTTGACAAGACAGGCCCACACAGACACGCACAGCCAAAATAAATGGATCCCAATGGTCTTTATTTGGCCCTTCGGCTCGAGAGGGAAGGCGAGCTGAGGGTCAAGGTCTGGTTGGTACCTCTCCACCTTCAGCGTTCTTCACATACTTGTGGAGTTCGGATTCCGTGGAAGGAAACGGGATCCTCAGCTCGTTCGCTCCCACACAACCCGGCCGGTGGGACTCGAACCCACGCATCCAGAATCCAAGGAGCGACTTGGCCAGCCGTGAATACCGATCGGCGACCCGAGCACCATGAACACGAACACCAACTCCGACAAGCACGATCATCGACCAGGAGCCACAAACTCAACCAGCAAGAACCAACCAACTTCTCTCTCTCATGAGCAGCTCGCGACCTTTTTTTATCCCTCCCCCACGCGAGGGAGGAGCGTTGCTCTCAGGTAACTCACCTCCTGATTGGACGGTTACATCGCGCGACTTGGTGGCCATCCCTCATTGGATAGGCCCACGGTATGCAACTCCTCTTCAAATTTCAATTCAATCAGATGAAAACTGAAGATTTCAGAATCACCACCAAAGTTGTTGACCTCAAAAAAAATCAATGGGCTTCTTGCATTAAGACCAACTCTACCATTTTGTGAAGTTTCGTGAAGATCGGTTTGAAATCGTGTCTAAGAGGCGAATGAAATGCAGCCAAACACACCAGACCAACCAATGTACTCGAGAAGCTTCGATTTCACAAGTAACAATCAGACAGGTAGACAAACACAGAGACACGGGTGAAAACATATCCTCCGTCTACCTTCGGCAGTGGAGGTAAAAATTCTAAAAGGAACTCCGAGAATTGGAGGATGTGCATGAGGCTTTGCAGCCACATTCATGATCACACCGAACGAAAAGGCAAAGGCGGCCATCATGGCACATCACAACGCAAAAGTCTCCACGACACTATGCACAAAGTTGCTGCAAACGGAGCAGCTTCGTGCAGAGATCCTTTTGCCTCCAGAAGCTGCTGCAAGGTAAATAAATAAAGAGCTGGCAGCATGTCCGTTGCTTTCGACTTCAGTGCTGCAAGTCTGTTTTCCCAACATGCATTTCACGTGCCCTTCCACTTTGAAGGCCACAAATCGATCCTTTGTCATTCCTCAAATCCCTCCTTGTTCAACTCCCTACATTGCTATTCGCATGGTGGACTCTCCCGGCAACGCCATCAGAACAACCATCCGGTTTTAGAGCAGCGAGAGGTCTCCTTTGGGGCTCCCTGCTGACGTTCTCAAAGCTAAGTTTCCGGTTGTTATTTGTCCCGTTTTAATTGTTTAATTTTCTCACCTACATGTTACTGTGTGTTGCTCGTTCAGTTTTGTTTAAAAAATCGTGCTATTTTGTGAGTATTTTTGTCGACGTTCTTACCTGTGCTTGAGGCCTAGGCCTAGGCTTGAGGCCTACCGGTTCCACTCAGTGTTCGATCGTTTTTTTTTTTTGTTTGTTTTTTTCTCCACATTACCTTCAATTTCTATCCTCCCCATTACCTTCAATTTTGATCCTCCCCACTTTCCAAACATCCCCCATTCTCCCAACTAATCTCTTTCTTATCTCAAAAAAAATAAAATAAAATAAAAAATAAAAAAAATACCCTACAACAACACGCTCACCTTCTCCAGATTCTTCTTCTTCCTCTTAACTTCCTCCTCGTCTTCTTCCTCGATTTTTTTTTTTTTTTTTTTTACACTTCCATGACCTAATCTGTTGAACTCTCATATATTAATATTAACAACAAAAAAAAAAATATATATATATATATATATATATATATATATATATATATATATATATATATACCCAACAACAACAACACGCTCACCTTCTCCCGATTCTGCTTCTTCTTCCTCTTAACCTCCTCCTAGTCTTCTTCCTCGATTTTTTTTTTTTTTTACACTTCCATGACCTAATCTGTTGAACTCTCTCATACATTATTTTTAACTACAAAAACGATCTTATAATGCTTCATCTTCCTCTCTCACACATGTGGTACTCTTTACTGTTTCACAATGCACTACTCTTCTGCTATTTTAACAGACTGCTCTCATTTCGACCTCTCCTTCATTCCTTGCCTAAAAAATCCAACTATTACAGCGCTTCTTCTCTCCATGCTCTGAATTCGCCTTCATTGCATCCATCAAGAATTGTGTTAAATCGCATCTCTGACCTAAAACTTTTAAAAACCACAGTTTGCCATGGATGCTCGCTTTCCATCAAACATTCTTTTTTCCAACTTCAGTGCCAACTCACCCCCTCACCCCTCACTCTCACTCTCAAAGCAACCATCCCACTCTTCTCCCTCCAAGCCTCCCTCTCACCTCTCTCAAAAATCCCCCTCACCTTTCTCCCACCTTTCATCCCCCTCACTCTTCCTTCTCAAAGTTGCCCCCCTCTCATCCACCAACCTGCCTCCCTCCACTGCCCTCTCACCTCCATCTCTTCACTCCACCTCCTCAAATCCTCAACTGCCTTCTTCCTTGTCTCTTGTCCCCCTCTCCCCCAGCACCACAGGGCCTTTTCTCCTCCTCATTTGGGCCCCTCCCCTCGCTGTTCTGCTGTACCCCACACTCCTTCAGCAGCCCTCCTTACCTGCCCCCTCATCCCTTGTCCTACCCTCCCCCTCCCCCTCCACCTCCTGCACCCAAAGCCTCCTCCCCTTCCTCTTCATTAAAAGTGTGGACCTCAAATATCCGGGGCCTTCGCTCAAACCTTTCAGATCTTTCCATACAGGTTGCCACTGACAAACCAGACATTATCTGCCTAACAGAAACTTTCCTCTCCCAAGACGTGTCTGACTCCCAAGTATCTCTCCCTGGCTACTCCCTCTTACGGTATGACAGACCTGAGCCTCGTCCTGGTGGAGGTGTTGCTCTCTTCATCAAAGACTCTATTCCTCACTCTCCATGCACTGCTCTCACTCCCCCACAACCCCAGGAATACCTCTGGCTTCGGCTTCCCTCCACTCCCCACCTCATGTTTATATGTGTACTGTACCGTCCACCGAACAGTGATGACTCCATCTACACCTCACTATCCGAAAACATGGACCATCTTCTATCTTCTCATCCAAACTCTCTCTTCCTCTTATGTGGTGACTTCAATTGTCATCACGCCAGTTGGCTCGGTGTGGGTACCTCTCTCACCTGCCATGGCACCTCAGCAAAAGCTTTCTGTGACTCATTGGGACTAACTCAATCGGTCAACTTCCCGACCCGGATCTCAACCAATGGTACTCCATCTTTTCTGGATCTGATTTTGACAAATTTCCCTGACAATATCTGCTGCTCTTCCTTCGCTCCAATTGGTTCTTCTGACCACGTCCTTGTCAAAGTGGACATCTCTCTGGCTGTTATCAGAGAACCACCTCACCGCCGTCGAGTCTGGCATTTCACTCAAGCCGACTGGCAGGGTCTCCGAGCAGCCATCAAACTTACAGACTGGTTTCCTATCACTACTTTCTCAAACATCAACGCATCCTGGGAATTCTTTCAAAGAAACTTGCTCTCCCTCATGCACAGATTTATCCCCTCTCGTGTTCAGTTGTCTTACCCTTCCTCCCGCCCTTGGTTTACTGAAGCTTGTGGCGAGGCAGTTGTCCTGGAAACAACTTGCCTTTGCCTCATGGAAAGCAAACCCAACTGAGGGCAATCTCAGTTCTTTCCACAAAGCTCGGAACAAGTGTGTATCTACCCTCAGGAGAGCCAGAAAACAACATCTTTCTCATCTCAAGTCTGAACTCTCAAACCTCTCTCCCTCCTCAAAATCCTGGTGGCGTTTAATCAAATCTGTTTCTGGTGTATGTTCCCTCCATCCCCTCCCTTACCTCAAATGGCCGCACTGCTGATTCCACACGTGATAAAGCTGAATGTCTAAACTCGGTGTTTGCAGCTAAATCTTGTGTCCCAAACCCATCACTATCTCTACCCACTTTACCCAGTCGCACCCAACTGTCCCTGGACTCTGTATCCTTTTCTCCTGACAAGGTGGAGAGCTTGCTTTCAAACCTCGAGTCAGATTCTGCAACCGGTCCAGACGGCATCAGCCCACGTGTCCTCAAAGCCTGCTCTTCTGCTCTTGCTCACCCTCTCTCTGTTCTATTCACCCTCTCATTTGCCCAAGGTCATCTGCCATCTGCATGGAAATCTGCTAACATCACTGCCCTGCATAAAAAGGTGCAAAAACAGATCCCTATAACTACAGACCAATCAGCCTTCTCCCAATCATCAGCAAGGTGATGGAATCCATCATCGCCTCAGATATGAAATCCTTCCTCTTCTCCAATGGCTTGATTTCCAATCATCAATTTGGTTTCAGACCAGGTCACTCTACCCTGGATATGCTGCTTCTGCTCTCCCATCAATGGATGGAGGTCCTCAATGCCAGACAGGAAATCCGAGCCGTATCCCTGGACATATCACGTGCTTTTGACACAGTCTGGCACCCTGCCCTACTCACCAAACTCTCTTCCCATGGTATTCAAGGCCATCTCCACTCATGGCTCGCAGACTTCCTCTCCTGTCGCAGTCAACGTGTGGCCCTAAATGGAGTTCTTTCATCCCCTCTTCCTGTGCAGGCTGGAGTTCCTCAAGGTAGCGTTCTGGACCCTGTTCTTTTTCTGGTTTTCATCAATGATCTCTCGGACTCTCTGGAAAATCCTCTATTTCTCTTTGCCGACGACTCCACCCTCTGCCGTACCATCTGTCATCCCTCAGACCGGCAAGCAGCAGCTTCTTCGCTCACTGCAGATCTGGATAAAATCACAAACTGGTCCAACACGTGGAACATGTCTTTCAATCCAGACAAATCTCACACTCTCACTATGTCTCTTCGAAAGGACCGTTTACAAAACCCCCCCATCCACTTTCTCAACAATCCTCTGGAAGAAGTCTTTTCTTTCAAGCTTCTGGGTCTCACTATCTGCCATGACCTTTCCTGGGAAAGTCACATTTCCAACCTCGCCTCAAAAGCCAGTCGCCGACTGGGAATCCTCCGTCATGCTAAGTCCTTCCTCGGCCCTCTTGAGCTCCTGACCACTTACAAAGCTTTTGCCCGTAGCCTGATGGAGTACTGCTCTCCCCTCTGGGCTGGTGCTCCTGCCTCCCACCTTTCTCGGCTTCACGCTGTCGAAACCAGGGCATTTAAGACCATCGGCATCTCCCGCAATGAAGCTGAGTCTTTGGGCCTCTCACTCAATCACCGCAGGTTGGTTGGTGGTCTTTGTCTTCTACAGACTCCTCTCCAGCCTTGCCCCCCTGCTCTCTCTGCGATTTGTCCCCACCACATTTCCACAGGGTGCTCAAGGTCCGCCAACAACCCCCTTCTGGTAAAACTACCAAAATCACGAATCACTGCTCATCTTCACTCTTTCATTCCTCTTTTTTCCCGCCTTTGGAATAAACTTCCTCACTCTATTTTTCCCATTCTTCCCTCCAGGCTTTCAAAACAGCTGTTCACCACCACCTCTTATCTTCCCCATCCAAATCCTCGATCTTTTCTACCCCCGATAATCCACCCAAGCCCACTTCCTTCATTTCTCCTGCTTTCCTTCCTGAAAGTCCCTGAAATGTCCATCTTCTCTTCGCCATGTTCCCCGTCCCATCCCCATCCCTCTCCCTTCCACAGTTCACCTAATGTGTCTGTTCCCCACTGTTTTGTCCCTTCCACTCCCGCCCCTCTTGTCTCATGCCTCCTTGCTGTGAGTTGTGTGTTAGCTCTCATACGAGCCTCGACCAAGGTATACAAAAAAAAGAAAAAAAAAAAGAAACGACCTTCCCTGCACAGACCACGTCTCCAAGCCATCCTCGAAAACAGGAAGACATTTGTGGAATTCCGCTGCTGCACCCACTTTGGATTGATGAATTGTGTGGTGAAAAAAGGCACAGTCAAAGAGGCCATCTTGTTGTGCAACTGCAACTAACATGACAACCCAACACACGGGCACACTTTGCTCCTGCCTCGAGATCACACACACTCACACACCTTTTGGAGCGATCGAGCACGAACAAAAGAACAACCCGAGAGTGCGAGGCAATGCGTGTGTAATTTTCGAATCCGAACGCACGTCCAATAATTATTACCTTCTCGAATAGGCTGCTGTCGATACCTTTGGCTCCCACAAACACCCAGCTGTCGCGGAAAGCGAGTGATTTAATGGCTTTGCTTCCCAGCTGCTGGATAAGTTCCCTCGCTTCGTCATTCAACCTGAAGAACATCGAACACTCACTCCTCAGCCAATTTGAAACTTCGAACAACTCCACGTGCATTACAAAACGTGTCCGTGTGATTTCCCTGCGGGACAAATTTACATGACGTTGGTTTGGCCACTTACTTTGTCGCTCCGTCATCAAAAGTCGCGATGAACACCAGCATTCCTTTTGGGATGTCTTTAAGGAATGTGATCAAGTCTTTCACATCTAAAAAGGAATGAAAAGCAAAATTAAAAGATCAGTCATGAAAGACCATAAATATCAAAACAGTCCCATAAATATACTTGTGAACTGCTGATGGCTGGTACGGCGAATTCCACCAGTGTCTGAAAGAGGAGCACGTGATCAGGGAGGGGGTGATTGGATAAGTCGGATGACAGATCATTTCAGGGTTGCCTAAAGCCTGCCATGCAATGACAAAGAAAAGTCAATCACATCGGCAGTGTGGCAAGAAGAGTGTGGCAAATATAGGAAGGCAAAACAATTAGAGTGGAAAACAAAACAAAATTGAACTCTGTCTCAAAGGCAAACAAAATTACAAAAAAAAAAAAAACAGCTGATGCACAAAGTACATGCAGCATGGATGCAAACACAAGATAAAATACATGGTGCCCCTCCCCAGAGACGGAGCGCCGCCGCGCGGAGCGGCGCCCCTCCGGCAGAGACGGAGCGCCGCCACGCGGCACCCTCCCGTAGAGAGAGCGCCGCCGTGCGGCGCGGCACCCCTCTCGCAGAGAGAGTGCCATGGCGTATCACCCCTCCCGCCGTAAGGGATTGATCGGGTGCTTTCGAGATGGGATAGAAGAGGCCGCTGAGAGATCAGGGTGATGATGCCAAGTTATCTTGCTTGTCACAAATAATAAAAAGAGGAGTGGGTAGTCAAAGGGACAATAAAGTGAAGTTGTTTCAAACTAACACACGTTAAACTTACCTCCACCCCACATGTCAATGACCTTCGTGTCTTTCACCATACCCGTACTTCCTAAAACACATAAACAGGCATACAAAGTTATGGCAATAGATAGTCATGTTGAATGAGCTCTTTGGGACTTATTCTGGTACCATGGCAAAGGTAAAAGTGTGATGCAATTGCACTGAAACATGACAGGTTCAACATAACAGCATCGTGTGGCGGATCACACGGCCAGCCAGCAAGTGAACGAAAGAAAATGAAGAACCAACTTTGCTGGTGAAGACGAGTGTTGTTCTGTCTCGGCAAACAAATGCAACAAGGGATGAAACAAACGGGACGTTGATCGAGATACGATAACCACCGTGGGAAGCAATGCAAGCTCATGTTTTTGGGTGTTAATCCCTTTTTCTCCTCCGACGAAGGGTTAACACCCCAAAACATCAGCTTTCTCCTCGCTTCCCAAGGTGGTTCGCATACGTCAATCAGTGTCTTGTTGATCTCACCCTGAGTAAACGAAAAGTAAATCATGCAATCACATTTTATCATCAAGAATGTTGCCTCGGATTGACAATGGATGGAAATTCATTCTTTCGCATCCAACAGCGATTGAGTGCCCTGCCTGCCAGCATGACACGATTCGATGGTGGATGTTACGAGAACCCACGGTGTCCTTCGGGAGGAGCATGTGCATTATCGCTGGCACCGTGAACAAGTTACAATTTCCCACACGAACCTACAGGTCACAGTGCATCAGTGGTACAGGTACAGGCACGCCCATCCCCCGCCCAAGCAGATGATACTACTCTTCAACATCAATCAGCAAATGCTGACGGATGGGACAGTGGACTTAAAATCCCTCCAAAGGACAGCATTCTCAGACGTAAATCGAAGCAGTGGGATCACAGGTCATAGCCGTGTCAGGAATCAGACTCGGATGAGGGAGCTCGAAGGTGCACGCACTACCTCCGTGCAATCTAGCAGGACTGAGGCTCGGCAATGATACTTGACTACATCCTCAGGATACAAAGTCAAAAACACCGGAAACACACAGGGCATGCTCAACAAAATGCCTGCGCCTCAAAAAAAAAAGAAACACAGCCAAAAGCTCAGCTTACCTTCAACGAGTGCAATGTTGAAACCTCTTCCGACATTGTTCTTCACACTGCTCATCAGTCTGCAAACAAACATCATGATGGAACATGCTGAACAATGCAAGCGGATTACATGGCTGGGTTAGTTATCGTGAACCAAGATGCATAGACACGCACGGACGGGTTTGCAACGGTTTGAAAAGCGAGCCAATGTCGATGGGATCAAATCATGATGTTTGACCTTGTGGGGTTCAGAAATTTAAAAAAAAGTACGACTTAATTATCCAGTTATCATCAATTCTTTCACATTATCTGGGAACGAGACGGCACAATGTGCGCAGGTGAACACAAGGTAACGTGCCAATGCCAAGAGATCGCCCTCCGCACTGCGGTTACCAACGTAGCACAAACGACGAGCTGGCGATCAGCCAGTCCAGGATTCTCCAATTCTCACGTACCAAACATGGTTATACAGAGCGCCGTTGCTACCAACGTGGATCATTCACATGTGTTGGACTGCATGTTTTTTTCCATTTCCTCCCCAACGGTAGTTTAGGCAGGAATTTGTAATTTGTTCATGGTGCTGGTGACAGCTCGCCTTCTCTTCGCGAAGGACACCATGGGATCTTTTACATCCACCAACTAATGCTGGCAGACATGACTCCAAGTTTAACGTCTATGCGAGGCAAGGCACACCTCATTGATGAATCACCTGCCTGTGAAACGCCGGGATTCAAACACAGGCTCAACAGCATGGAGGTGTGCACGCGTACCTATCGGCCAAACTGCCAGCCCGCTTAAGGACTCGCAAATAATTGAAAAATTGTAACATAAAATACATAATAAATGTATTTATACAAAACAAATAAGGTTATGCAGTATTGATCTGAAGCTCATGGTCGGGAGCAAGGTATGATGTCACAAAGCCAGGTGCGCTAACAAAGAGGCTTTTAGGAGACTATGATTGGCCGAACAGTTGAACTTCTTATTCACTTGGGGAGGGGGGAAGGACCCCACTTTCTTCTCATCTTCTAAAGGATGGATATTCCCAAGCAACACCTTCAATACAACCATAAATGAGAAAATATGGAACGATCATTTAAATACCGATACCGGCGAAAGCACGATGGCCAACCCCTCAAACACACACATCGTCGGACTCCAACAAAACAGAATTTGGGTTTATCCGAAGGTAATGCCGTTCACCCTGCTGATGCCTAAAGAAAACGTGGCGAGATTCTTCACGCTAATGATATCGGCATCAATACTCACATATCATCTTCGAGGCAAATCTTTGGGCCCACGATGCTGGCGGCTCCACTGAGTAGCCTGAAAGCCAAGTGCCCCGACGCGCACAGCACAGAGAGGTTACACTTGTTTCGTACAACCTTTGCTTCTAAGGAACAAAAAAAAGAATGACACATTCATAACTTCAGAATACAGCAATTCCAACAAAGTACACACAATCAAATATTTCATGGAGAAATTGATGTGGAAGGAGGAACAGCAGGGTCAGCGGGAAAGCGATGGCGGCAGCAGGGTCGAACGCCATGCTCGGAAGGGGGGGTATGGTGCTCGGAAAGGGGAGCGGGGTGTTCGTCTAGTTGACAAGAAGTGCTGCCAGACAGGAAGCAACATTGTAAGGAATTGCAGTGAAGAGCTCATTTCATGGCATTTTATGCTACTTACTTGCAGCAGGTATTTCTTGTTTACCTACAAAACAGAGGAAAAACAAATAAATAATTCAATAAAAGAGCAACCAGAGATTATTAAGCAATTCATTCATTAATTGCGGAGAAGAAACACAAAAGTTGCGTGTGGACAAACAAAGACAGACAGACAGACAGACAGACAGACAGACAGACAGACAAACGGAACCAATGCAATACCCTGTCGTCCGGCAAGGGTAACAAAACAAGGTGTAAGACAAGGAAAGACTCCTGTGATACACATCAGGAAAAACACATCCCCAAGACTCACCGAAAACAGACACTTTGGATATAATGTTGTGAATGTTTCCTTTCAATTTGACCTCAAGCTCGTGATAAGCCACAACGATAAGAACGATCACAATCAAGGCCAGTATGCCAAGCCTGACTGCACCTATAAAAAAAAGAAGAAGAAACCAAACAAATAAACAAAAAGTCCATTATTTATCCCCAACAAAGCACACGGTCAAATGGAAAACCCCAGAAAGGTCTCCGAGCTCGATAAACCTGCGCTTCAGTGTGCACCCATCTCGTGAAGTTTAACACTGCAACGAGAGCTTCCCATTCACTACCTTCGCCATCCTATATCTCACCCACTACCGAGGATGTTCAATTTTAAAATCGAGCAAATTCCCCCGCCAGAGTTCAACATAACTAAATGTAAATAAACAACATAAATTAACAATCGACATAACGAGAACCGTCACTTTATAACTGCTGGCAGTGATGACCGGGTACCGAGACGTCCCGCTTTGATCGGACCTCTCGACCCTGACCCATGATGTCTATTGTTATTCAATCGAATTCACAAAGTGATGAAAATCAAATTGAAGACCGAATACTGCAGGTACAGTCTGGAAATGGAGTCATCAGAAGGAACTCGAACAAGAAAAAGCAAAGATTCATGACGTCATCAGGAGGAACCTGGATTAGGATGACTGTTTTCGCTGCTGCTATTCTACCCTCAAAAGTGAGCCTCAATCAAAAATAAATAAATAAATAAAAAGAAACCAGATTCAAAAAATTAAATCATTCTGGCTGTCAAACACAGTGTCCCATCAGTTTGAAATTTACAACGTATATTCTCCATCATTACTCGATCATAATTGTAAATTGATCGATGAAGCGGTTGGAGTTAAAGATTTTTTTTTAAAGATTTTCATTCAATCCAATATGGCTGCCAAACCGTGTGACCTATCAATTATTCGTGAACAATCTGATATCACCAAGGCTTGGGGAACATGCGTCTGAAGTTTCCCCTCGATCTGTCAGGCCATTCTGGAGAAGGAGATTTAATTCTTAAAGGTTTGATGGTAATCCAATTTGGCTGCCAAACATTGTGACCTATGAGTCATGGGTGACGTCATAGACGGGAATGTTTTGCTCCTCATGGATAGGCGGTCATAGCTGTATAGTTTCACCTCAATCTATTCAGCCGTTGAGATTTTTGAAAAAAATAATAACAATATGGCTGCCAAAAAAAATACAATTATATATACAGGGGGCTGCAAAAGTAGGTATACAGTAATGTATCCCTACTTTTGCAGCCCCCTGTGTATATATTGTTGCGGTATTCGCGCCCGCCGGCGTGCGAACGGCCACGTAACTCGAATCGCGGCACGTCGCCCACCGGACGGACAATCCAGTCGTGACCCTCTCGGACTAACGCCGGGAACCAGTCACGGGTGGACCTTTCGGTCTCACCGCGATCGAGCCAATCAGCCCCCGCGTGGGATAGGGTTGCTCGCCGAATTCGACCTACCTAAGTACCCACACGGAGGGTAGACCGGGCGATCGCACCTCGCCGCAGGTCGACTTCGGACACGGGCCACTTAAGCGACCCGTTCCGTACTATCAGAATAACCGAGCGGTGTTATCGTCGATCTCGACGGTTCGATTAATTATCGGGCGTATTCAGCCCACTACCAACCCTTTACGTGAAGCAAGATGGGGATTCAATGGAGGAAAAGACGAAGCGAAGCGGGAGAACAGTTCAATAATAAAGCACATTTATTCGCGGCACACGGGAAGCACACGTATTCAATTCCACCAAAAGCACACAGAAAAAACACAATTCCATTTACACAAAAAGCAAATATAAAAGCGAAAGCAATGCAGAGCTAATACCGACTACCGAGCACACGGCAACACTTATACAATTCTACTTCACAGACGGCGCCGACAACACATACCCAAAACCAAGGAAAAGAATACCCTCAAGGATGAGGCGGGCCTGAGGCCGAGACCGGGTCGCGCCTACCCGTCTGGTGATGAGACGCGGAGCGGCGATGGCGCCTCACTCCGCGGGCCTCGCGGACAGTGTCTGGCAGGGGGTGGGAAAGGGGCCCTGTTGGTCGCACTATCTCAGCGCGGGGGGAAACAGGAGGGGGTTGCTGATGCTCGGGGTATAGAGGATCTTTATTATCCCTGGTGTGCGTCTCCACCTCGGCCAGGTCGCGCTGCCGGCCTCCCTCGGGCGTGCAGCTCCCGGCACCGACGCGAGCACCCCTCGTCTGCCTGCGCCGCTGCCGCCTCTCCGCCTCTGGACTCTCCGACTCTGGACTCTTCTTTGGACTCTCCTCGTTCGACTCTTCTTTGGACTCTCCTGTTGGACTCTTCTTTGGACTCTCCTCTGGACTCTCTCGTTGGACTCTCCGATCCTCGACTCTACCACTTCTGGACTCTCCGACTCTCCCCTCTCCTGACTGACGAACACGGTCCTTTTATCCCCCCGTAGCTTCGCCTTTGACCCCCTCCCTTTGACCTTTCACCTCGCTCCCCATTGGCCCGAGAAAAAGTGGGCGTGAAGGCTTTTTGATCCACAAATTTGCATATATCGATCGTCCTGGAGGCGGGGCCAAATCGCCCCTCGCTCACCGATTGGACGGCAAAAAGTGGGCGTGTGTCGTTTTTGATCCGTTTTTGAAGCACAAAATCCGTGATTTTGTACACGCTGTTCGACGCGCGCCCTGCACGAGTCCAACACCGGTACCCACAGCGGGGCAAGAACGGTGGCGATGCTACGGTTGCGAGGTGTGACGTGAAGGTCGTGGCGGTTGTGGTGAAGCGGCGTTGTGGTTGGTGGTTGATGTTGTGGTTGTGATGGTAATCATGGCGGTTGGTCCAAAATAAAGATAGTAAAAGAAAAACGGCTATCCTGAAGAGTCGCAGCACGCATAAATGACATGTATTCCCACTAGACAACGGGTTTGGGCCTAACTACACATGCACTTACCGAGATACCTCACCTAAGGGACCTGAATGGTGGTTTGCGAATCTGGTAACCACAACAATATATATATATATATATATATACATACATATACACTATCTCACAAAGGTGAGTACACCCCTCACAAATATGTAAATAATTCAGTGTGACTTTTTAAGCAGCTGTGCTGGAAGCAAAACCTTAGAGTTGATTGCAGAGTAGACATTCTGCAATATGTATGCAGGCACAAAACTGCCATTCCATAAAAAAAACAATGGGGCATATTACGAATATTTCTGAAAGAGGAGGCAACAAAAGTGAGTGCACCCCTGCTATTGTCTGCACAAGAAGTAAGTCAAGCATGGTAAAACCGCTTCCATTTTCATCATTTTCTGCATATTTAAGTGAAACAGTGTTAAACGTACAAATATGCACCAAACAATACACACAATGTCCGTAGAGCTGCAACCTCCCTGGTATGTTAAAAGTGAAGAAGTGTACTCGATGCAGTAATTGTCTATCTGCTTGCTGAAGAAATAATTGCATAGGGAATACTGTACCGATCGCCATTGAGAAAGCAGCATGGCTCCTCATGGTAAAGAGTTCTCAAAAGATGTCAAAGACCGAATCGTTGCCCGACATAAAGATGGCCAAGGATACAAGAAGATCAGTGCTTCTTTGAAAGTAAGCCCCAACGCCGTGGCCAAGGTCATCCAGAGGTTCTCCAAGAAGCGTACAACAATGAGTTGCGCTCGCCAGGGCAGACCAGCAAAGATGACTGAACGTACTGTTCGCCAAGTTCAGAATCTAGTCCTCCAAGACAGACGACAAAGTGCCGCCAATATTGCTGAAGAGATTTCTCCAGCTTCTGGCCAGTCTGTGAGTGCGCAAACCATACGTCGCACACTCCATCATATCGGTTTGCATGGGCGTCGTCCCAGGTGTAAGCCTCTCCTGAAGCAGATCCACAAGAAAACTCACAAACAGTTTGCTGAAACACATCAATCCAAGCCCCTGGACTACTGGCAACATGTCCTCTGGTCTGATGAAACGAAGATCAATTTGTTTCGATCTGATGGAGTGCAGCGTGTCTGGCGGCGACCTGGGGAACAGTACCAAGACAAATGCGTTATCCGTACTGTCAAGCATGGTGGTGGTAGTGTCATGGTTTGGGGATGCACGAGTGCTGTTAGTACTGGAGAGCTCAAGTTCATAGACGGAAACATGGATTCTACGATGTACTGTGACATCCTGAAGGAGAAGATGTTACCCTTCCTGCGAAAACTTGGTCGAGGATCTGTATTTCAGCACGATAACGATCCGAAGCATCGTTCCAAGCAGACAACTGCCTTTCTGAAGAAGTCGAAGGTCAATGGTGTTAGAGTGGCCAAGCATGTCACCTAATGTCAACCCAATAGAACACGTAAATAGAGATGGTCAACGGGTGCAGAAAAGACCACGGCCCCATATCGAGGATGCTCTGAGACGGCGGAAAATAGCAGTCCCAAAGACCAAGGGGGGGGGGGGCGGAATGAGTGAAAAGAGGCAGGCAGAGATTTGGACCAGGGGAGTTTCACCAGAAGGGGGCCACCGGCAGACTACATACGCCATGGAGAAATGTGGGAAGCATGGCGGAGGGGAAAGCAGCAAAAGAGAAGAGGGTGCAAGACCAGAAAGGAGGCGGTAGAAGACAGAGACGAGTGTCCTGTCTGAGATGGGAAAGTGAGAGGACCATCGACTTAACCCTGTCGCGGGAGACTGCAACGGTCCCCGAGGCCCTGGCCTCCATGACGTCAAGCTGAGCAAGGTGTGAGGCTCGGTCGTATTTCCAGAACATTTCTATATTAGGCTTAAACTGGTTCATGACAACACAGCTGACCACTTCTCTGGGAAGGTTGTTCCACTGTGGAATTGTCCTCATCTCCTTCCGGCAATTTCCCTTGAAGAGTTGGACTCGATGTCCTCGTGTGTGTTTTGTCTGGTGATCTGCGGAAGAATTTTACCTCTGGGACGTTGTCGGATTGGGATAATTATGAGAACCCGCAACACATCGGCTCTTTTCCTTCTCCACTTTAACGTCGGGTCCACAATCCACAAGATGGAGAGCAGCTTAAGGAGAATCCACAATCCTTCGCTCGATTTGCTGGTTTTGCGACTCTTCCTGGCACATTCTCCAGTTTTTTTTCTCTCTAAATATGAGGGAATCCCAGAATGGTGAGAAAGATTCAAGCTCGAGTCCTCCCAATGATCGTAAAAAGGATAAATTTGGTTCCTCTGTCATTGTGTTGAAACTGCACTGCCATGCACATCGGTAAATGTGCTCATGGGCACTCTGGGTTCTTTCCTGTGGAGGGAGGAAGGGGTGGGGGGAGGTGGGGGGAGTCTGCTCACCATGGGAGAGAGGCAGGGGGAGTAGGGGGTGGAGTCTGCTCGCCGTGGGGGAGGGGGTGGGAGTCTGCTCTCCGTGGAGGAGTGGGCGTTGGAGTAGGGGGTGGAGTCTGCTCGCCGTGGGGGAGGGGCGGTGCAGTAGGGGGTGGAATCTGCTCGCCGTGGGGGAGGGGCGGTGCAGTAGGGGTGGAATCTGCTCGCCGTGGGGGAGGGGTGGTGGAATAGGGGGTGGAGTCTGCTCGCCATGGGGGAGGAGGCGGGGGAGTAGGGGGTGGAGTCTGCTTGCTGTGGGAGAGAAGACGGGGGAGTAGGGGGTGGAGTTTGCTCACCGTTGGGGAGGGGGCGGGGGAGTAGAGGGTGGAGTCTGCTCGCCGTTGGGGAGGGGGTGGAGGAGTAGGGGGGGTGGAGTCTGCTCGCCATTGCCGTTAACACACCTTTGCCAACCTGTTGTTCAAATTGTCTGCAGACATCGACACGATCCTGGACGAACCCTCAAATTCCTGAACAACAGCTTTTAGTGTTCAGTGTCGAGGCTCATGGAAGAGACAGAAGCTCAATTTTAAAAAAAAATCATTAAAGTTACACAATTCGATCCATTTCTAAACAAGTCCTTTAAAGTTTTACATTGAAAGCGATCATTACCACATCTCTGGGAAAAGTGGTGGTGGTGGTGGTGGTGGTGGTGGTGGTGGTGGTGGTTCGATGTTCAATGGATTTCACGGATTGTGGTGATCACACAGTACTGGAACTCACCGGAAAAGCGCATCTTGAGCCGCCGGTGAGTCACGTGACGATGGACCGCGCTCCCAACTGTCCGCCCGCACGGGTTTCGCTTTCAGAGCCGTTGAAATTGTCGAAACACCACAACCTCCCACAAGGATAGCGCTTCCTGAAGGATCACCGACGAGAGAACCCAGGTCCACTCGCCACAGAAGCGTCAAATGATTATACGTAAGCACCAACTGTACAAATCGATGAGAAAGCACCACCCCCTTCAGGAAACTGTGATCGGGTGATGTTGTTGTTGTTGTTGTAGTTGTTGTTTAAAACATTCGCACTGTTCCGAAAATAATATATCACACAACTGACGGGAACTCGTTTCTTCATTTGTAAATTATAACATCGATCCAATGATTATTTATAAAATCCAAACGCTATTTATTCACCTTTCAATAATAATCGATGCGAGGAGATTGTAAGCAGCCGCTAACAACACACATGGCCGTCATGAACAGGACAAAGATAAAATTAAAAAAACGCGTCTTCCGTCGATCTTCGATGCCGCATGAAAACTCATTTTTTAAATGTGTGTAAAGACGTGAGTGAGATACGAGGTCTCCACGTAAGGAGACATCTCGTCACTTTGTCAGTGAGTTCCTCACGGACAACAAGATTTGAATGATCACGTGGATGTGTGATCCTCCAGGTAAATTAAGGGGTTCCATGTGTAAACTTGCTCCAAATGTGGTATTTCCAGGGTTCGTTGATAGTTATCCCGTTATAACAACAATTTTAACCAGCTATCTATAATTCCAGCAGTGTGTGTGTGTGTGTGTGTGTGTGTGTGTGTGTGTGTGTGTGTGTGTGTGTGTGTGTGTGTGTGTGTGAATGTTTGAGTGTGTGTGTGTGTGTATATGCGTGTGTGAATGTGTGAATGTGGGTGTGTGTGTGTGTGTGTGTGTGTGTGTGTGTGTGTGTGTGTGTGTGTGTGTGTGTGTGTGTGTGTGTGTGTGTGTGTGTGTGTGTGTGTGTGTGTGTGTGTGTGTGTGTGTGTGTGTGTGTGTCCGCTGTTTCTCGACAACCACTGGTCCGATCGAATTGAAACTTGCCAGGTATATTGCTGGGGCCCTGCGGATGTGCCTTTTCAAGGTTTGATATCAATCGGAAGAGTGGTTCCCAAGTTATGGGCATTTATTTACCAAACCAATGTCAGGACACGGTGCGATGACGTCACAATTGACGTCACAATTCTTCTATTCTTTTT
>NC_140962.1:155400623-155405623 GCF_056783735.1 Eptatretus burgeri | reverse complement strand
GTCGACGATAACACCGCTCGGTTATTCTGATAGTACGGAACGGGTCGCTTAAGTGGCCCGTGTCCAAAGTCGACCTGCGGCGAGGTGCGATCGCCAGGTCTACCCTCCGCGTGGGTACTTAGGTAGGTCGAATTTGGCGAGCAACCCTATCCCACGCGGGGGCTGATTGGCTTGATCGCGGTGAGACCGAAAGGTCCACCCGTGACTGGTTCCCGGCGTTAGTCCGAGAGGGTCACGACTGGATTGTCCGTCCGGTGGGCGACGTGCCGCGATTCGAGTTACGTGGCCGTCAGCACGCCGGCGGGCGCGGAATCCGCAACACTGGTGTCAGGTCGTGCGATATAAACTCATCGCCCTCCTCGCGGCACTGGAATCGGAGAACAGGAAAACGGGCTCTCCTGTCTCCGGCTAAATTCACGGGAATCGGTCCAGGGGTGAGAGAAGCGACCCCCGATTCCCTCCAAATTACGAGCGAGCAAATTAACCCTTCACGAGAAGCAAGATGGCGTCTCAAGACGAGCGGGAGCCGGGGGTATTAGAAATGGATGTAGAATGTGTAGGATCCATGGTCCAGGATGGAATCCCCGAGCAGGAAATGTTGATTGTGCAGGAACACGGACTCGCCCAACTGAACCCAGGGCCCGAGGTGGGTGCGGCAGCGGCCGCGGTGTATGACACCTCCCCTCTCCACCAAGACCCTTCCCCAACCCCTGCCGAAACGGCTCACTCAAGCGCACCCGACGTGGCCCAGCTATGCGCCATGCTGGCGGCAATGACAAATGAAATAAAAAACGAAATGAAAGACATGAACAAACAAATAAACGAAAAGATGGATACAAATAAAAACGAAATGAAAGACATGAACAAGCAAATGAATGAAGTGAAAACGACGATGGATACAAATACAAACGAAATGAAAGGCATGAACGAAAAGATGGATACAAATACAAATGAAATGAAAAACTAAATGAACAAGCAAATAAACGGAATGGAAGCAAACATGAAGGAGGAAATGAAAAAGTTCCGGGGTGAGACGCAGAACATGGGCCGATGCCTGCAGGCGGGCATGAAGGCCGTGACAAAGGAAATAATAGTTGAGACAAGGGAGGTAAAGGGTGAAGAGTTGGCAGAGACACGGGAGATAGAAAAAATAGAGGAAAGACTACACGAGGAAGACGGGGTAAGTGACGCACACACACACACACAGAGGTAGTGGAGGATAATGGGGGTGAGCTGGCGGACTGGGTGGAGACCCAGTGCGAGCACCTGGATGACCTCCTCCAGGAACGAGGGGAGGGAGTCTGTCCCCTTGAGGCGAGTCACGACCAGGTGAGTTCGGTCGTGCTTTGCGAGGTTGAGGGGACGAGTGCTGTGGACAGGTGCATGGAGAGCTTGGGGGGTATAGAGGCCCCGGAGACCCTTGTGGGGACACGAATCCCCAGTGTGGTTGTCCCTGTGTGTGTGGTGCAAGGTGTGAGTGCGTCCCCGTGTGTGGAAGCGACCCCGTGTGTGAGTGGTGTGGTGGCGATGGTGCCGGAGTGTGTGCTTCCCAGCACGCCGTGTGTGGATGAGGCACCGTGTGTGAGTGAGGCCGTGTGTGTGGATGAAACGGCCAGTGTGGATGAGGCACCGCGGGTGAGTGCCCCCGCGTGTGTGGATGAGGCACGGAGTGCGAGTGAGGCACCGCGGGTTAGTGCCCCCGCGTGTATGAGTGAGGCACGGTGTGTGGATGAGGTACCGCGGGTGAGTGCCCCCGCGTGTGTGGATGAGGCACGGAGTGCGAGTGAGGCACCGCGGGTGAGTGCCCCCGCACGCGTGAGTGAACGGCCGTGTGCAAGGTCGCTGTGTGCCAGGGAGACCGTGTGTGTGAGAGAGCGGTATGAGAGGGAGATGTCGGTTGGCATGCGGAAGCACGCAGCCTCGTCTCCCGGTGTGAATATGATGGAGTGGACTGTGTGCGTCGTGACACGCAGGTATGCGTGTGTGGAATGGAGACGGAGACGGCGACAGAAGAAAGAAAGCCGGGTAGCGGCTGTAGCTATTTCGGAGACCGTGCCGGGTTCACCCAGCAGTGAGCACGCGGTTCGTGCTGTGCAACGCACGAGACCGCCACGTGCTCGCTTGCGAGAGTGAAGTCCCGGTCCGGAAACGCACGCGGTGGATTTGCCGATCCCGCGGATGGACAAAGTTTAGGCAGGTAAACGGATTTGGACCGGACGGGTTCTCCACGCGATCGTGTGTGTTAAGCTCCAACGGGCAAAGCACATGTGTTCGCGTGGGGAACCCCTCGAGACGTGGGGCTTGTGTTTTTTTCTGCGCACGGTGACGTCATGGCTGCACGTGGGGTTGAAATCCGGCAGGAGGGGTATCTCTGCCGGATGGCACCGTCCAAGGAGGGACGAGGAACACGTGCAGCTGCATGACATCACGGACAGGTGCAAAGTGCGCGAGCTCTGAGTTGCCGCGCAGGTGCTGCGCATGAAAAAAAAAAAAAAAGCAAGCCTCACTTTCGGGTGCAAAGGATTCCTGGGCAAGGGGTGAAAGACCCCCTTACCTGGGCACAGGATGGAAACTAGTTAGGGGGAAGGGTTAGCTTAGTTAGACCGACTCCATGGGGCAGGGGTAAGTCCTCATGGAGTCCGTGGAATGGATTAGTTAGAGGGATTGTAGTCAGATTTAGGTTGGGAAATAAAATGATTTATTTGGAGACATGGACAGACTTATGAATGTGTAGTGGGGACGTAGCTTAGCTACGTAGGTTAAAAGGAACGTGCTATAGTTTAAGGGACGACGTGGGAGCACGAGTTAGTTAGGGGATGTAGTTAGAAGGATGGCAGAGTTCAGCGGTGTGTGTGTTGAAGAGTTGGAGAGTTGTGAGGTGAGTACTTGGTGAGTGAGTGAGGCCAGCGGGTCTGTGTGTATGGAGTGAATGGGGAATGCATGGTGCGATGAGTGATTGGGGGGAGGAGTGACTCCCGCCCAAGGGACCCCGGGGTCAGAGTAAAGTGAGTTAGCTGGGTTAGTCAAATTGAAAAATGGAGGTCGTTTTGCTGTTGGTGGGAAAGTAGGCTCGAAACCCATTTGGAGGGGTGCAGGAGCCCTGTTGACGGGCTTGGGAGCGTGGCTGCGAAAGGTGAGTATCGCTGAGTGGGTACCCCGGGCACCAGGCTAGTCGGCCGCGGTAGGCCATGGGCCCATGGGGGGCCGGGATAGAGTAGTGGGCACGGGTGCGCCTGCTTGGTGCGGGGGCCCGGGGCGCCATTAGCCGCGTGGGCAGTGTTGTGGGCACGGGTGACCCTCGGAAAAGGGCCCGGGAGGCCGGCCTGCCACGTGTGCATTTCAGGGGAGGTGCCATGGGGGGCACTCCCTGGTGTTAGGGAGCTGGTAGGCTCGGAGGCAGTGTAGTGCCCGGGGGTGTCATAGCGGGAGATTCGGCAGAGGGTCGTGCCTGCCAAAGGGAGCCACGTGTCCCAGCCAGGAGACCGTGTGAGGGCACGGAGAGAAAATTGGGGGGCGAGGCCCGAAATTGTGAGGACACCAACACAGGCGACGGGAATCTGGGTTTATAGAACCAATAGTTTAAGCGAGAGGCGCTTGTTGAAAGCCCCGGGGTAGTTTAGCAGTTAAATGGTTAGGGTAGATTAGGAGATGTACCCCTCCGCACCATCCATCCCCTCGCTGTCGTTGTGGGCCGCTGGACCCACTTTGGTTAAAGATCGCCGAACTCTGGGGAGGCCATTCTGAGGCTTCGTTGGGCCTCGACACAGGACGTTAGCTCTCCCTTGTTCCCCTCTGGGAAGGGAACGTAGGGGTTGGGAGTAGGCTAGGTGACAGAATAGGTTAGCCGAACAAGGACGATAAAGGGGGTTAGGGGACGATTTATAGTGGGGAAGTAAAAATAAAAACAATAAAAAATTAAGTTGGGGCTAAATTGGGGTTTGACAAATTAAGGGAGTGGGTATGTACAGTGACAGGCAAAGGCGATAGGTGGGAGGGAGACAGGAAGGTAGGTCCGAGCCCGCCTTCCAAGTGGCCAGCACCACCGCACTCCCTCCACCAACCTCCACTGAACGGCAAAGGCTAGCCAACTCCATCGGCTGGCCGTGTTTTTCTTAGAGGCGGAGGCCGGCCAACTTCATCGGCAGCTGTTGTTTTGCTGCAAGGCCTGTGCCGGCTGGATCGTCTGCAGCTGCTGTGCTGCAAGGCCTGTGCCGGCCAGTTCATCTGCTGGCTGTTTTTCTTCGAGGCCTGTGCCGGCCAGTTCATCTGCCGGCTGTGTTTGCCTGCAGCGGCCTTCTTCTGCGGGCTGTGTTGCCTGCACCTTTGCCATGCCATGCCCACTGCCCACGTTCACCAGCCCCGTTCAATTTTTGCTTTGCCCCCCCCCTGTTCATTTCCATGTGCGCCAGGATCCGCAAGGCAACAGTTTGCAAGCTGCGAGAACTGCCCCGTTGGCAGCTACAACACGGGCCTGCAGTGGCGGCCCGTGCACCGTGTTTGTGTCCATCCATCCATTCGTTGTGTTCATTGCGTGTGCCACTTGAGCTGGCACGGAGACTGCGTTTGTGCAGCCCATGCACCGTTGTGGTTTACTGCATTCAGTTCAAACCGTTCATGCATCCATTCGTTGTGTTCATTGCGTGTGCCGCTTGAGCTGGCACGGAGACTGCGTTTGTGCAGCCCATGCACCGTTGTGGTTCACTGCGTTCAGTTCAAAAGGGAAGGCCTTGGACTGCGTGTGAGCAGCCAGCCACGTTCCCTGTCACCTGCATTGTTTGAGCCAGAGACTGCATGTGGGCAGCCTGGCTCCCTGCTAACTGCTTTTCTTTTGCAGAGTTCAATGATCCTGGGCCATGGTTTAGTGTAAAATTTGTAAGTTAAGGTTAAGATGTACTGTAAATATGAGTGTGCCCCCGGCATGTATGTCTTAGCGCCGGCAATTTTATTTAAGTCGTCCGTGTGAGTGAGTTTGTTTAGGTAGTTACGCAGCCCTCAGGTTA
>NC_140962.1:155370623-155393123 GCF_056783735.1 Eptatretus burgeri | reverse complement strand
AGGATAAATTCCCTTACTTGTAAGAATTTTCTCTTTACTTTGAATTTCATTCCTTGTTTGAATTTCCTCTCTCGTAAGAATTCCTTCTTTAATCAGAATTTCATCTTTAATCTGAATTTCCTCTTTAGTTCGAATTTTCTTTATAATTAGAATTTCATCTTCAGTTAGAATTTCCTCTTTACTTTGAATTCTCTCTTTAATCTGAATTTCCTCTTTAGTGAGAATTTCCTCTTTTGGAAAGAATGAATTAAGATTTGGAAAAGAGTCCGTGGAGCTTAGATTTGATGCGAGGTAGGCTAGTGGTGTTCCCATAAACTTGTAAGAATCTAAAAACCTAATACGAGTTATAGGTTTTGTGAATATCATTTTTGAAAATGAAATATACTTTTGACTTGTGTTTGTTATAGCAGAAATATTCCCTGGTGTTTTTGAAAGTTCATTTATAAATAGATGTGTATCATAGTTGGCGCTGTTGTGAAGAAAGACTGGAATAAAAGAAGGTAATTTATAATTAAGATTACAACAGGAATGAGCGGGACCTCTATATTTACCAGTAAGATGACAATGGTCTCTAACTTTAGACTCCTTAATTTCCCCCTCACAAATATGGCAGATATTGTTCATTCTAAATTCTAATTTTTCTTCTTTGGTTAATTTCATCGGTTCATTTGTTTCTTTCATTAATTTAGTGAGTCTTATACAATCCTTTTCTAATCGTTTTACAAACTCTTGTGAAGCATTTTTTCCACGATAATGTTCAAGTTTGTTATACTTTTCTCCAACAGATGATTTGATATAATAACAGAAACCACAAGGAATATGTTTTTGATATTTATTTGTATATGGTTCTTTTGGATTAGGAGAAGCAGTATTTATCTTTTTAAGGATACATTCAAAATCAGCGTATATCACAAATGGGTGCATGATAGATTTATTATAATCTTCAAAATAAATCTTTTCACCAGGTTTAGGCATTGTAATTACAGCTGATTTATGATTACTACAATATTTTGAATGTTGTTCTAATCGTTCTTTTGTATGAAATGAATTAAGACATCGCTTACAAGGATATATTTTGTTTGCTGTTCTGAATACCTGAGAAGAGATTAATCTTGATAAATTATTGATGTATGTGTAATGTGAATTCTTTCCAACACTAAAATATAAAAGGTCAATGTGTGTTTCTTCATTTTTATAGTTGTTTGAAATTTTTAATATTTGAACTTTGTTTGTATCCGTTAATCCATATACATTAATAGAAAGATTATTCTTTTTCTCAAATTTAGGAATATCTGTTAATGGCATTGGGAATTTAAAATCTTTAATGTCCAAGGTATTCTCATATTTCATATATTGTTTTACTCTTTCTGAATTACATTTTGGTGGATGTAAGTGAGCAAGAACAGACCAGAGAAAACATTTATTATCATTGTTCTTAATATTAACAACTGCCTTCTTTAGTTTTATTTCTTTTGGTAATTCAATATAAGAAGAAGCTTTAAGAGGGTTTGATTTTTAGAATGTGTATATCTAAAAAGATGATTTTTTTAATATTGAATCCACTTCCTACCACTGTATTATCAACATCCTCCTCTTGTCTTGATAGTTCTTCATAAACCCCACTATTCAAAAAAATCTTGAAATGATGTTATAAAATGAAGATCTGTTCTCATATAAGGAGTTTGTTCTTCATCTTGTCTTTTCATATTCATTTTCACTCCCATATAAAACTTTAAAGTTTTTATTTCTTTTAATGTCTTTTTAATAAATTTTTCAACATCGGGTTTCACTATTTCAATTGATTCAGCTATTGATGATGGACCGGGTTCTCCAAATTGAAAAATCCTTATTTTTATATGCCCTTTAAATGCCTCATCAGTGTTTTTAATATAATAGTCTCCCTTTACTTTAAACTCATTTTTCTTATGTTTTTGTGATTGAAGATGTTGATTATAACTACTCTTCAAAACATCCTTTGAACAGATATCACAATGTTTTCTTTCCAACTCAAGAGGAGATATTTGATGAAATAGATTAAATGTGTGTTTGTTGGTTCGGAGGTGTTTTCTATAATGTTTATATTCGTGATTACAAACATCGCAGTACGTTGTATTCACCATATTTATAGAATAAAACTTTGCTTGAACTAAAATTTTCTTGATGAAAATTTCGTTTAATTTATAGGTGAATCTGTGCTTAAAAACATTTTATCCTCCAACTTTTTCACTTAATAAATACAATGTTTCAAGACACAAAAGACAAGTTTCAATCAATCTCTTCATCTGTTAAAGATACTGAGAAATATGTCAAGGATGTAAAATTGAACAAAGATAAATATAACAACTATTGGATAAAAACTATTATGGTAAATAATATGAGTTCTTCAATTTCCTTCAGTGGAAGGGCTTTTAGTATACCTGGTAGAACATCAATTAAAGTATCTCTAACAAAAGTTTCTCCTCTCCTTCTAGTAATATATTCAAAACTAGAAAAAGCAATGAAACAAGAAAAAGTATTAAAGAACAAAAACCTTATGGATGAAGCTTTAGAAAGAAAAGATAAGACCATCTGTAATATGCAAGGAGAAATTTGTATTTTTTTCAACAACCCTAAAGATGTAAATCTTGATGAAATAAAGGATGTTAATATATCAGGTGAAATGACATTTCGTTCAATAGTAGTTAACGATAATTTTAAAATTACCTTTAATATAAAAAATGTTGTCGTTGAATCTGATAATGAAAAAAAGTATATCGATATCGATGGTAATATACAACTGAAAGTATAGATGAATTTCAGTTTAAGTAAAGTTTTACTTTATAAATATGCTAGACTTTCCTGATTCTCCATATGACAAATTTGAGAATTGTCCTGCGTGTGAAAGACGGGATTAAACACAGAGTCAAAAGCCTATAAACAATGTATATTCTGTGATTATCTTCTAATTAATGATAATAAAAAATATAAAAAGGAAAATAATTCTTTTAGATTTACACCAAAAATGAATTACTTTACAAGATTGATTAGAGAAATGAATGTAAAGTATGAGGATGATAACACACCTTTCCTTACAAGGGAAGAAACTGAACGTATAAGAGAAATGTTCAAAGGATTGTTGTTGTATATTATTCATGGATGTAATTTTCAGGGAAATATCAACACAAGATATTGTATAAATAAAATAATGGATTATCTTGAAATTAAACCTGAACTTAGGATAAAATATAGAGTTTCTAAAAAAGCTAATAATAAATTAAATAACCTGTTTTTCAAATATATAAATGAATGATTTTTTACCTATTTGGGAAAATAAGATAAAATTTAACAACCATAAAAATCTCCCAAATTCATTAAGATGTCTCATAGTTGGTTCAAGTGGATGTGGAAAAACCTGCTTACTTTTAAAAATGCTCCTCACTCCCAACTTTTTAGATTATGATAATTTAATAATTTTCACAAAGTCGAGTTTTCAACCAGAGTATCAACTACTCTCACAAGGTTTTAATGCTGGTCTTCAAAAAGAAGATATAATAGGTTTATTTAAACGTCAAAAAAACCTAAATGATTATAACATTGAAGATATAATTCAACTATTTTGTGATACACAGAGATGTAAAAAGAAATCAAATCTTATAACTTGTATTCTTAGTGATAATACGGATGATATACCGTCTCCCCAAGATTTGGATAAATCAAAAAAGAACCTCGTTATCTTTGATGATTGTGTTAATGAGAGAAACCAAACGGTAATGGATAGCTACTACACAAGAGGGAGACATTCTTCTTGTAATTGTATTTATCTTAGTCAATCGTACTTTCAACTTCCTCGTCGTTCCATCAGAAACAATGCTAATACTTTTATTTTATTCAAGTTAAATTCAATAGATATCAATAATTTTTGGAGAGATAATTGTTCTACATTATGTAGTAAAAAGAAATTTGAGGATTATATGAAGCACACGACTGAAAAATATAAATATATTGTTGTGAAACAAGATGAGATATTAAGGGATATATTTTTTGTTTTATAAACAATTACATATATAAATGACAACTATTATTATAAATCTTGTGGGTAAATCTGCTTCTGGAAAAAACTTTCATAAATCAAGGTTCTTGTGTAGTACAAATGAGAATATTGTAAATTTACTTAAAAATTTTCCCGTGATACGCATTGTATCAACAACAACTAGAGCAATAAGACCTGGAGAAGTAAAAGGTGAAGATTATCACTATATTTCAGTGGAGGAACATATGCGATTGAGGAATGAAGGACAAATATTTGAGGAGGTTTCTCTTGGTACAACAAAATATTCACATTGTAAGAGTGAGTTAAAGAAACTAAAATCTGGTGGTGTTGGGATATTAGAAACTAATCCAGAAGGAACGAGACAAATTATTAAATATCTGAGCGGAGTGAAGATTTTATCATTCGGTTTTGATGTTGATGAAGAAACTCAACACAAACGTATGAAAAGCAGAGATGCAAGGATTAGTGAAGAAGAAATTACAACTCGCATTAATGTTAATAAAGAATTTGATGAAATATTTAAAGAAAAGGATTTATTTGAACACATCTACTTGAATGATGAAGAAAAGGAAAATTTCCCTGTTGATCTTTACAATTCATTAAATGATATTTTACAATAAATAAATGGATACAAAAGAAAGAGCAAGAAGATTTAAGGAACATCAAGAGTTGGTTTCAAAAGTTGTAAAACAACAGGAAGACATAAAGAAGAAACGCAGACAGAAACTAACGGGCGAAGAAGCATTTGAAAAAAAAACAAGAGAAATTTTTTAAACCACTTTTAAAAACTTCCCAAGTAAAAATGAAATATGTTTCCACAGTTCCCACAGTAGAATATACTCCTAGAAAGCTTCAAATGTTAAAAGATTTCAGTTAAATGACGGAGGAAGAATTAGAGCATTTAGGAGAATTAGAATATGATGATGAAGGTTTATTTCAACAACTGGAAGAGATTAATCAACCCCTGATTATATTGTGAATGCTGTTCAAAACAATGAATATTCAGCGGATTCAAAAACCAAAGCAGGACTCATTCCAACAGAACAACCAGCAATATTTCATCTTGTTCAAGAAAAGGTATTGATATTTAATGATGAATTAAGGTTCTTAAGTTCTGCTCAACCCCCTGTTAAACTAACTCCGAGATTAATGTTTCTTCTCACAAAAGATGGAAGACAAGGTTCAACTGTGAGGGATGAATCAAAGTATATTGATAAACCATTGGATATGGAAAATAATGATGATAGAGTATATATTGATTTGCTAAACACTCTAAATTATAAGGTTATTCTTTCTGGTAAAAGTAGGAAGAATGAGAAGGAGAAACACATTATTCAGGCTTTAAGTATCCTTGGTTCAGGTATTAGTTTTCTTCCAAATGACCCATCGCAATTAGTTAATAGACTGTTATTGTTGTTCGGCAGTAAGAAGGCTGGAAATAACAATTGTTTTAATGAAGCATCAGCCATTTTAGACCAGTTGATGAACATGAAAATAATTAATAAATCTCAATATAAAGACATTTTAACTCATATTAAATAAGATGAGAAGCACAATCCTGAGTTTTAATTTCACAACAAGCGACCACACATCTTCATTCCCATACCCACTACAACTTGACACAACAAAAGAATATGAGGCATCTTTATTGTCCATGGAGACTTATAATACCTTATTTAATATAACCGAGAAAAATGACAAGTTTAGTTATAATCCGGGAAGTGGATAGAAAAGGATAACAGTGTCACGGGGAGCATACGAGATTTCTCAAATATCTTCCGAAATTGCTCGTCTTATGAAAGAACAGGGTGATGAACCAAAAAATATTGTTATAAACATTCAAAAACATACTTCAAAATCAACGATTAAAGTTAAAAATAACTACAAGGTTGATTTCACAATTGATAATTCATTTAGAGAGTTATTAGGTTTCTCCTCAAAAAAGATTGAAACTAATGGGACGTTTTACAGTGATAATGTCATTCAAATATCCTCAGGAATAAATTCGGTGTTAATTCACTGTGATTTGATTGATGGTGCTTATAATGATGGATTAAAAACAAATACAATATTTTCATTCAGCGCATACTCAACCCCAATTGGTTATAAATTCAATATGGAGCCTAAAAATTTGGTTTATCTACCTGTGTCAGGAAAAACCATACACAGAGTAAATTTTAGGATAACCGACCAAGATAATCGTGTGATTTCTTTTAATGGAGAAGTTATATCCATCAGAATTCACCTACGTGAAGTTTTTCAATAAATAAATACGATGGTTATTGTGAGGAAGCACGAGTTGGGAAAATATAAAATAATTACAGGGGATGGGATGTTCCTTTCCCGTACTACAAGGGTGAAGGTATGTATCTTGGTAGAGGATACTATAAACCTAAGAGACAAAGGGGTGTTGGACATCAATTTAGAGGAGATGGGATAATTGATACTCTCATGGGTATTGGTTCAACTATTCTTAAACATAAAGACCTAATTGGTTCAACTGCTTCTGCTGTGGGAAATGTAGCAGGTGCTGTAAAGAGTATAAAAGATGCTCAGAAAGAATCTCATAAATTACAAGCAATAAAAGAAATTAAGAAAGGTAAAACTCAGTTGTCCCCCCAAGAACGACAGAAAATAATTCAAATACTTGGATCAGGGTTTCAAAAGTTTTAACATCTTTTTTCCTAAATAAATACAAGTATGGAAGCAATTGATAGTATCTATGATTTGGATGATACTATTATTATCTCAAACTCCACTAAAAAAGAAGATTACTTCAAGGTAAATGCAATAACTGGAACAGACTGGAATACAAATGGTACAAAAAGTTTTGAAATAAATAATCAACAAACCTATTTGAATCTCTCCGAAAGTTTCTTGTTGTGTAAATTTAAATTCACTAAGGCTGGGAATAACACAAACGCTACACTTGTAAATGATTTCTTCTGGAAAATGTTTGATAGTGTGCGATTGTATATTGGAACACAAGAAGTTGAAGCGGTTGATTATTTCTCTGCTGTATCTGAAATGATGAAATTTACACTCTATACATTCAGTGATAGAATGGGAAAGGGGTCTGTCGAAGGTTTTATTCCTGATATGTCAACGGGAACAAACACAGACCCTGGATATATTCAAAGGAAAGGAATGTATAATGATGATACAAAAGCAGAAAATAGTTTTACTGTGGCAGTTCCTCTTAAAGGTATATTTGGATTTTGTGATTATGATAAAGTTCTGTATGGTCTTAAAATTAGATTTCAACTACAAAGGAATGATAATGAAAATAGATTGCTTTTTGGTGTTGGTAATGCTTTTGGTGATCAGAATAAATTTGTAATTGAGGAGATGAGTTGGTATATCAGTGAATATACTCCTAATCTTAAAACAGAAGAGATGTTGAATCGAAGACTTAACTCAAAAAACCACTCAGTGTATCATACCTCAAAAGAAGATGTCAACACGTTAAACTCAATCAAACTACTTACACGTGGAATTTGGGTGTTCTGGAAGGAAAGCCACGATATCTGTGGATGATTTTTAAAAAGCCAGATGGTGATACTGCGACTGATAAGAATAATGCATTGAGTGATAATGCTAAGGTGAAACAACTTCGCGTTTCTCTAGATGGAACATTTTATCCACGAGATAGATTGGAAATTAATTGGGAAAAAAATGATTTTGCTGAAGCATACAAGTCTTACCAAAAGGTGTGTGAAAGTAATGGAAATAAAGAACCTATTTTGGATATGACAGCATTTAAAAGTTTGTATACAATCTATACGTTTGACCTGAGCGCTCAAAAAGAAACTATAAAGTCTAATCGAGTGGATACTTCCCTATACATTGAAAGAGGAGAGAGTGAAGAAGTTGATACATATTGTTTGCTTTTGGAAGAAACAGAATTGCAGATTAATACAGATAATGGTGTGATGATTAGTCTCACATAATTTTTTGTTAAATAAATGAGTGGCAAAGTACCAACTGGGGTATATGTTAATCAAATCAATCTTCATAAACTATCATCTTGTGTTCAAAATCAAAAGCCTTGTACGATTAACGTTAATACAATTCAGAGAAAAGGAGCAGTAAGAATTGATGTTTTGCTCACAAGAGAACAGGTTAAAATCTTGAATGACACTGACTCACTTAAAATTAAAATGACAAAACCAATGTTGAAAAAATATTCAATAAGAGAGACGAGTGGAGGATTTCTCCCATTTCTAATTCCTTTATTTGCTGGTTTAAGTGCGGTTGGAGCATTGACGGGTGGTATTTCAACAGCGGTCAAAACTGCCAACGAAAGGAAGGCTCAACTCCAGGCTCAAAAAGAATTGGAAAGACATAACAAAGAGTTGGAGAAACAAATTAGTGGAAGTGGTGTAATTGTAGATTTTGCTGAAAAACTTGAAGGTCTGCCTGATAAAGCGAGATTGTTAGTTGGAGATATGCTTTCTTCTATAGCACAAGCAGGTGTAAAATTAACGAAAAGAGGTAATGGATTATATCTTTCTAATAAATAAATGAGCATTGATGAGTGGTTGAAAGAATTTGGAAAGAATACAACATCAAATTTACAACTTGCCAAATATTGTAAGAAATTAAAAATTCATAATGTGGTTATTTGTATGAGAGATGAATTAACAAATGTGTCGAAACATACAAAGAATATTATTATGAACTTAGAAGATAATGATGGGAACGGTTCTCATTGGGTTTGTATTTTTAATAGTCAAGACAAATATTATTTTGATAGTTTTGGTCTTCCACCACCTGTTGAAGTCATAAAATTCTTACAGAATGGTGTTTATCAAACATTTCAAGTCCAAGAATTAAATTCCAAGTGTTGTGGTCAATTATGTCTATATGTGTTATTTCAACTCAACAAAAATAAAAAATTTTATGATATTATTTTTAATCTAATATAAATGACTTATGTTGGTAAAGATGGTTCTATCTTTGGTGTATCTCAAGAACTGGATATTGATTTATCAAATTATTACACAAAGGCACAGGCTGAACGACATAAATATAATATAAACAAAAATATTAACATGAAAAATGTTTATAAATTAAAAATTATCCAAGCCCGACTGACGCGAATGACTTGGTGAGATTAAGCGATTTATCACAATATATATACTTAAATAAAACGGCTGTGTATTCTAAAGATACAGAAGTGTTGATATTATCTCCAGGTCATACAGAATTCACAGTTCGAATTAAAATAAATTTTTATAAAGAAGGGCGTATCGTTTGTATGAGAATAGAACAATGGGGGTATGATATGAATGATTTAGGGTATAATTGGTCATTTAAAATTAACCTCGAAGACCTGGAACAATTAAATCAGTCTCGTAAGGAAGAATATTATCCACTTGGTATCGAGAATGAGTTTTGTGGAGCCACGATTAGTAAACAACAAATAAAAGAATTTAATAAGGGTAAATATAATAATGGTTTTGCCCTTGTTTATCTCATGAAAACAGAAAAAACAGGATTATATATAATAAGTAAGGAAATACAAAATGATTTAACTATGGGAAGATGGGGAGGTGTTTCGTGCCATAATATTATTCTAACATATATTTCTAATACATAAATGACAGCAAGAAGGCTTCAAGAAAATTATCATTTCTGTGTTCAAGCATACCTTCAAGAAAAGGGTATTCGGTATTTTAATAAATATGTTCTACAACATAAGAATGAGGTATTTTCAATAAAAGATTGGCATTATGCTGATGTTGATAAACCGACAACTTTAGATTTAATTAGAATGTTAAATAATGAAAAAATTATAAGGTTAAGAAAAGGTAAGGCTCTTTTAGAAATTCAAAAGAAATTTTATTGGTATCCTGTTGTAAAAAATTATTTTGGATACAGGAATAACAAGAAATCCTGATGAATATATGTATAATATTCTATGGGGTGTAAACGATTCAAGTATAGTAAGGGATGAGGAAGGAGTTGAAGAAGAGAGGGAAGAGGAGGAAAAGGAGGAGGAGGAGAGAGAGAAGGAGGAAAGAGAGAAGAGAGAGAGGGAGGAAAGAGAGAGAATGAATAAATATCAAAATATGGAAACCAGTGAGATTCAAAAAAGAATAGAGGTATTAAAGAAATTAACTTATCTCACCAGGGAGGAATACAAAGAATTAAAAGTCTATTTACAATACTTTCGACAAGACTATCGACATCGAGAAGACATGTATTTTAATTCAAGTTTTTTCTTAAATAAATGGAGGAGAGAGTGAAGGCATTTCTAAGGATTCTTTATGTTTTAAAAATTAAGATTCAAATGTGCATGTTGGAAACTAAAAAGGTTTTTGCACTCTGCAGAAATTTTTCTCATAAATAAATGAGTTATTGTCTCAAATGTAAAAAGAAAACTAATACTAAAAATATTTCATATATTAAAAGTAAAAATAACAGGGTTATACAAAAAGGTATATGTTCGGTGTGTGGTTCAAAAAAAATCAATTTATCTCCAAACACAAACTCGGAGGAGATATACAAAAGTTTTTATCAGGAAGTAAATTTACAACTACTGGAATACCAGGGGAATTACATCTTCCAGGGTATTCTTTCTGTGGTCCAGGCACAAACTTGGATAAAAGATTAGATGAGGCAGACAATCCTAAATCCTGGAGTAAACCAATCAATAGAGTTGATGAAGTGTGCATGAGACACGATATTGATTATGGGAATACCACAACGTTGGAAGAAAAGCATGAAGCCGATAGAGAAATGTTATATAATTTGTCTCTGATACAAAATCCAACCTTGAGAGAAAAAGTTGATAGGTTCATCGTGAAGAAGATGATTAGTGCTAAATTGAAACTTGGACTTGGAAATTCAAAAAACTTATAGGCTCTAATGATGCCATTAAGACTGAAGAGCAATTAGCTGATGAATTACATAAACCAATATTCACAAAGTTTCAGAGAAGGAAAGTTTATTCCAAGGAAGTTGATTATATCTGGTCTGCTGATTTGATTGAACTCAATAATGATAAGGGGTACAAGTATGCTTTAACCGTTATTGATTTGAGGAGTAGATATGCGTGGGTTGTCCCTTTAAAAACAAAACAGGTAATACTCTTATGTTAGCTTTTCAACAGATATTTAATAAAAGTAAGAGAAAACCTAAGAAATTGTGGACTGATGAGGGTAGAGAGTTTTATAACAAGACATTTATGAATTTTTAAAAAATAACAGTATTACATTATACAGTACCTTTAATGAAGGGAAGGCAGTTGTTGTTGAACGTTTTAATCGTACCTTAAAAGAGAGACTATATAAAAAATTCACACAACTCGGTTCACAACAATGGTTATCTTTTATTCAGGATATTGTGGATAAGTATAATGACACGATTCACACGTCAACGAATATGAAGCCATCAGAAACATTTACAAAATTAAAATATGAAAAAGAGATTAATGTCAGAAAACCTAAGTTCAAAGTTGGTGATATCGTAAGAATATATAGGTGGAAATCTCATTTTGAAAAGGGTTTTACTGAACGATGGACGAAAGAACTTTTTAAAATTGTTGATGTAATAGATACAGTTCCTTGGACTTATAAAATATATGATTTGGAAGGGGAAGAGATTTTAGGTTCATTTTATTCACAGGAATTACAAAAGACAAAACTAAGCATATAATACACCTTTGTGGACACTAGAGGGACAAGTCCGAGGTGTATTACAGTATATAATGTGTGTCAAGGGGGACGTTCTTAGATCTGTGAACCCCAAACACAGAATCCTCAACTGAATAGTCAAGGCTTAACTTTTGTTTGTGTGTGTGTGTGCAATGGGAGCAATAGGTTGGCGCTTCACTCCCTCCTACTATACACCGTTGTGGACACTCGAGGGCCAAGTCCGAGGTGTATAACAGTATATAATGTGTGTCAAGGGGGACGTTCTTAGATCTGTGAACCCCAAACACAGAATCCTCAACTGAATAGTCAAGGCTTAACTTTTGTTTGTTGATGTGTATGTGTGTGTGTCCCAACCCTCACATTCAAAATCTCAACCCCAACCCTCACATTCAAAATCTCAACCCCAACTCAATCCTCGCCCAACACAATGTCTTTTTCAAAATGAGATTTCCACCTATATATATATATATTTTTACGTTTTTTTTTTTTTCTTCTTCCAATTCTGTCTTTTAAGGCTTTCAGGTTTGATGACGTAGAAAGGGGGAGTAAGCCTGCACTTTCTTCCCAGAACTTTCTTGATCTTGCTCCCATCAAGCACCATCCGACAAAGAACTACATCGATAGGTTTAGATCCCAAAGAGTGATAGCAACTCCAAAAGTCTCCAAAATATAAATAAACAAAATAATAATAATAATAATAAATAAATAAATAAATAAATAAAAGCCCCCAAAAAAGTTACAAGTGTCCAACATAAACCCAACTTTCCAAGTCTTCAAGGTATAACCACATTCCCGTTGAGTTTCCAAGATATGTATCACATTGTGAGTTATCAATCCAGAACCCACATTTCAAGTATTCAAAGTAAAACCAACTTACAAAGTCTCTTAAGGATAACTCATTTACTGATTTTTTCAAAATTTGTGAGTCTCCAAGGTAGGACCCATATTTAGAACCATCTTGGCAGAACCCTTTTCCTGAGTCTCCAAGGTAGTTATTTAAACCATCAAGGCAGAACTCATTTACTGATTTTTTCAAAATTTGTGAGTCTCCAAGGTAGGCCCCATATTTAGAACCATCTTGGCAGAACCCTTTTCCTGAGTCTCCAAGGTAGTTATTTAAACCATCAAGGCAGAACTCATTTACTGATTTTTTCAAAATTTGTGAGTCTCCAAGGTAGGCCCCATATTTAGAACCATCTTGGCAGAACCCTTTTCCTGAGTCTCCAAGGTAGTTATTTAAACCATCAAGGCAGAACTCATTTACTGATTTTTTCAAAATTTGTGAGTCTCCAAGGTAGGCCCCATATTTAGAACCATCTTGGCAGAACCCTTTTCCTGAGTCTCCAAGGTAGTTATTTAAACCATCAAGGCAGAACTCATTTCTTGATTTTTCAAAATTTGTGAGTCTCCAAGGTAAAACTTGTATTCTGGCTCATCAAGGTATAACTTGTTCAGTGGGTATTGTCTTGATAACTCACAATGAGTACTATTGCTGTAAAACTCTTTTTCAGGATTTTGCTGGTCTCCAAGGTATAACTCTTTGGTTGGGTCATCAAGGACGAACTCGTTCTGTGGGTCTTGGTCGCTCATAAGGTCTTCAACCAAGCCAACAATTTCCCCCCAAGTTGTAGCAAAAGCAGTATTTTCATTTCGTATTTCAGACACAATTTCCTGTGAGAGAAAATAATAATGTATTAATTAAGTTATTTAATTATTAAATGAGTATGCTTCAATCAAAGTTTGAAAATAGGAAAATAAAAAATCTTACCTCAATAGATAAGAGGTTTGAATCCAGTTCATCAACTTGAAGGTTTAGTTCCATAGAAGACAGAGAGTTCCAAGGAACACCAAAGTCATCCCACTCAAGGTCTTCAACCAAGCCAACAATTTCCCCCAAGTTGTAGCAAAAGCAGTATTTTCAGATACAATTTCCTGTGAGAGAAAATAATAATGTATTAATTAAGTTATTTAATTATTAAATGAGTATGCTTCAATCAAAGTTTGAAAATAGGAAAATAAAAAATCTTACCTCAATAGATAAGAGGTTTGAATCCAGTTCATCAACTTGAAGGTTTAGTTCCATAGAAGACAGAGAGTTTGAGACAAGCACACAGAACACCATTGCCAGCAAGAACAAATGTTTAAAATGGAGCCTGGGTTTGAAGCTTTTATAGAGAAAGACTGGTGGGTGTGGTTTCCTTTGGAAATTCCCTGGGCAAGCCTAGGCAAGCCTTCATTGGGAAATTTTTCAAAACCATAACATCCTGTAATTTTCTAGTGATTTCTTTGTGAGTCAGAGATGAACTGGAAATGATGTAAGAGTGGGCGGGGCTTAGCAAAAGTAGGCGGAGCTTAGGAAAAGTGGGCGTGGCTTAGAAAAAATACCTTATGAAAAGTGGGCGGGGCTTAGGAAAAGTGGGCGGGGCTTAGAAAAAATACCTCATGAAAAGTGGGCGGAGCTTAGCAAAAGTGGGCGGGGATTAGGAAAAGTGGGCGTGGCTTAGAAAAAATACCTTATGAAAAGTGGGCGGAGCTTAGCAAAAGTGGGTGGGGCTTAGGAAAAGTGGGCGTGGCTTAGAAAAAAATACCTTATGAAAAGTGGGCGGAGCTTAGCAAAAGTGGGCGGAGCTTAGGAAAAGTGGGCGTGGCTTAGAAAAAATACCTTATGAAAAGTGGGCGGGGCTTAACAAAAGTGGGCGGGGCTTAAAGAAAAGTGGGCGGGGCTTAACAAAAAATAACCTGTGGCTCAGGAGGTGGTCAAACAAGAGCATTAAGAGAAGTTTATCATTTCGTAATGGCACAAATGGGGTATCTTAAAAAATATAAAGATTCAAATGTTTTGTTTGTCAATATTTTAGATGAAGATTATTGTGCAAAGAAAATTAAACTATTGAAGGAATTTGAGAATGAACAAATCTTTATAGGTTCAATGAGTGAGCTGTTCAACCCTCAGGTGTTCAATTCAATGAGGTTCAACCTCCAAGTTAAAAGGGGAGACAAATAAATATACCTTGGGATAAAAAGGGGGTTTATTTTTAAGGAAAAAAAATATAAATCGCTGAAAATCCCCCATTCATTTACATGGGGAAAAGTGAGCCAGAATCAGTATTCTTACCCTACTCATATATATATATATATACATATATATACACACATATATATATACATATATACACACACATATATATATATATATATACACACATATATATATATATATATATATATATATATATATATATATATATATACACACACATATATACACATACATATATATATATATATATATATATATATATATATATATATATATACACACATATATATATATATATATACACATATATACACACATATATATATATATATACACATATATATATATATTGTTGTGGTTACCAGATTCGCAAACCACCATTCAGGTCCCTTAGGTGAGGTATCTCGGTAAGTGCATGTGTAGTTAGGCCCAAACCCGTTGTCTAGTGGGAATACATGTCATTTATACGTGCTGCGACTCTTCAGGATAGCCGTTTTTCTTTTACTATCTTTATTTTGGACCAATCGCCACCATCACAACCACAACAACAACCACCAACCACAACGCCGCTTCACCACAACCGCCATGACCTTTACCGTCACAACTCGCCACCATCGCATCACCGTCATCTCGCGCCACTCATGGGCACCGATGCTGGACTCGTGTAGGGCGCACGTTGAACAGCGTGTACAAAATCACGGATTTTCTGCTTCAAAAACGGATCCAAAACGACACACGCCCACTTTTTGCCGTCCAATCGGTGAGCGAGGGGCGGGTGGCCCGCCCCCAGGGCGATCGATATATGCAAATTTGTGGATCAAAAAGCCTTCACGCCCACTTTTTCTCGGGCCAATGGGGAGCGAGTTGAAAGGTCAAAGGGAGGGGCGCAAAGGCGAAGTTACAGCGGGGGATAAAGGACGGTGTTCGTCAGTCAAAGAAGTCGTAAAAGTCGGAGCGAAAGAGTCAGCAGAACGAGAACGAGGGGTCGGAGAGTCGCAAGAGAGAACGAGAGAAGGGGTCGTAAAAGTCGGAACGAGGAAGAAGGGAGTCGCAAAGGAGTCAGAAGAGAGTCAGCAGAACGGGAACGAGAAAGAGTCAGCAGAACGGAGGCGAAGGAGTCGGAACGAGGCGAAGGAGTCGGAACAGAGAGTCAAGACTTCGCGGGCGGTGGAGCTGCTCGTCGTGTGCGTTGAAGTCGGAACGGAGGGGACGAGCTGTGGAGAGGCGGCGAGGGCGAACGAGGGGGTGCTCGCGTCGTGCAGGGAGCTGCACCCCTGGGAGGCCGGCAGCACGACCTGGCCGAGGTGGAGACGCTCGTCGCGCACATAATAAAGATCCTCTATACCCCGAGCATCAGCAACCCCCTCCTGTTTCCCCCCGCGCTGAGATAGTGCGACCAAGGGGGCCCCGTTCCCACCCCCCTGCCAGGCACTGTCCACGAGGCCCGCGGGTTGCGGGGCCATCGCCGCTCCGCGTCTCATCACCAGACGGGTAGGCCCGACCAGGTCTCGGCCCCAGGCCTACCTCATTCTTGAGGGTATTTCTTTTCCTTGGTTTTGGGTATGTGTTGTCGGCGCCGTCTGTGAAGTAGAATTGTGTAAGTGTTGCCGTGTGCTCGGTAGTCGGAATTAGCTCTGCACTGTGTTTTCACTTTTATGTTTGCTTTTTGTGTAAATGGAATTGTGTTTTCTTTTTTTTGTGTGCATTTGGTGGAATTGTATTTGTGTGCTTTCCGTTCGTCGCGAATAAATGTGCTTTATTGTTGAACTGTCTCCCGCTTCGCTTCGTCTTTTCCCCCATTGAATCCCCATCTTGCTTCACGTAAAGGGTTGGTAGTGGGCTGAGTACGCCCGATAATTAATCGAACCGTCGAGGTCGACGATAACACCGCTCGGTTATTCTGATAGTACGGAACGGGTCGCTTAAGTGGCCCGTGTCCGAAGTCGACCTGCGGCGAGGTGCGATCGCCCGGTCTACCCTCCGCGTGGGTACTTAGGTAGTTCGAATTTGGCGAGCAACCCTATCCCACGCGGGGGCTGATTGGCTCGATCGCGGTGAGACCGAAAGGTCCACCCGTGACTGGTTCCCGGCGTTAGTCCGAGAGGGTCACGACTGGATTGTCCGTCCGGTGGGCGACGTGCCGCGATTCGAGTTACGTGGCCGTTCGCACGCCGGCGGGCGCGAAAATCAGCAACACTGGTGTCAGGTCGTGCGATACAAATTCATCGCCCTCCTCGCGGCACTGGTATCGGAGAACAGGAAAACGGGCTCTCCTGTCTCCGGCTAAATTTACGGGAATCGGTCCAGGGGTGAGAGAAGCGACCCCCGATTCCCTCCAAATTACGAGCGAGCAAATTAACCCTTCACGAGAAGCAAGATGGCGTCTCAAGGCGAGCGGGAGCCGGGGGTATTAGAAATGTATATGTGTAATAATGTAGAGTCCATGGTCCAGGATGGAATCCCCGAGCAGGAAATGTTGATTGTGCAGGAACACGGACTCGCCCAACTGAACCCAGAACCTGAAATGGGTGCGGCAGCGGCCGCAGTGTATGACACCTCCCCCCCCCCTCTCCACCAAAACCCTTCCCCAACCCTTGCCGAAACTGCTCAGCTGAGTGCATCCAACATGGCCCAGCTATGCGCCATGCTGGCGGCAATGAACGAAAAGATGAATGCGAAAATGATCGAAAAAATGGATGCAAACACAAATGAAATGAAAAACGAAATGAAAGGCATGAACGAAAAGATGGATACAAATACAAATGAAGTGAAAACGACGATGGATGCGAATACACAGCAAATAAACGGAATGGAAGCAAACATGAAAGAAGAAATGAAAGAGCTGCGGGGTGAGACGCAGAACATGGGCCGATGCCTGCAGGCGGGCATGAAGGCCGTGACCAGGGAGCTGGGAATGGCGACTCCACGTGTGGGAGCAAACGAGCTGGGTGGGGGTGCAACGGCTGACAGGCCCGCGGTGGAGGCGGGTGAAAAAATAATTCGTGGAACGTGTTGGGCGAGGGTCGTGACGATGACCGAAAGGGAAAAATTAAATGGGGAGACCAAAACGTGTGAGACGAGACACGAGGTGACGACAACAGAAATAATAGTTGAGACAAGGGAGGTAAAGGGTGAAGAGTTGGCAGAGACACGGGAGATGGGAACGATAGAGGGAAGACTACACGATGAAGACGGGGTAAGTGACGCGCACGCACACACGGAGGTAGTGGAGGACAATGGGGGTGAGCTCGCGGAGCGTGTAGGGACCCGGTGCGAGCAGTTGGATGGCCTCCTCCAGGAACAAGGGGAGGGAGTATGCCCCCTTAAGGCGAGTCACGACCAGGTGAGTTCGGTCGTGTTTTGCGAGGTTGAGGGGACGAGTGCGGTGGACGGGTGCACGGAGAGCTTGGGGGGTATGGAGGCCCCGGAGACCCTTGTGGGGACACGAATCCCCAGTATGGTTGTCCCTGTGTGTGTGGTGCAAGGCGTGAGTGCGTCCCCGTGTGTGGAAGCGACCCCGTGTGTGAGTGGTGTGGTGGCGATGGTGCCGGAGTGTGTGCTTCCCAGCGCACCGTGTGTGAGTGAGGCCGTGTGTGTGAGTGAAACGGCCAGTATGAGTGAGGCACCACGTGTAAGTGGTGTGGTGGCGATGGTGCCGGAGTACGTGCTTCCCAGCACGCCGTGTGTGGATGAGGCACGGAGTATGAGTGAGGAACCGCGGGTGAGTGCCCCCGCGTGTGTGGATGAGGCACCGCGGTTAAGTCGCTCCGCGTGTATGAGTGAGGCACGGTGTGTGGATGAGGAACCGCGGTTGAGTGCCCCCGCGTGTGTGAGTGAGGCACGAGTGAATGGAGCACCACGTGTGAGTGGTATGGGTTGTGCAAGGGAGACCGTGTGTGTGAGAGAGCGGTATGAGAGGGAGATGTCGGTTGGCATGCGGGAGCACGCAGCCGCGTCTCCCGGTGTGAGTTTAATGGTGTGGACTGTGTGCGTCGTGACACGCAGGTGTGCGTGGGTTGAATGGCGACGACGACGGCGACAGAAGAAAGAAAGCCGAGTAGCGGCTGTAGTTGTTTCGAGGACCGTGCCGGGTTCACCCAGCAGTGAGCACGCGGTCCGTGCTGTGCAACGCACGAGGCCACCACGTGCTCGCTTGCGAGAGTGAAGTCCCGGTCCGGAAACGCACGCGGTGGATTTGCCGATCCCGCGGACGGACAAAGTTTAGGCAGGATAACGGATTTGGACCGGACGGGTTCTCCACGCGTCGTGTGTGTTAAGCTCCAACGGGCAAAGCACATGTGTTCGCGTGGGAAACCCCTCGAAACGTGGGGCTTGTGTTTTTTTTTTTTATGCGCACGGTGACGTCATGGCTGCACGTGTGGTTGGAATCCGGCAGGAGGGGTATCTCTGCCGGATGGTCCCGTCCAAGGAGGGACGAGGAACACGTGCAGCTGCATGACGTCACGGGCAGTCGCAGGTGCAAAGTGCGCGAGCTCTGAGTTGCCGCGCAGGTGCTGCGCATGGGAAAAAAAAAAAAAAGCAAGCCTCACTTTCGGGTGTACAGGATTCCTGGGCAAGGGGTGAAAGACCCCCTTACCTGGGCACAGGATGGAAACTAGTTAGGGGGAAGGGTTAGCTTAGTTAGACCGACTTCATGGGGCAGGGGTAAGTCCTCATGGAGTCCGTGGAATGGATTAGTTAGAGGGATTGTAGCCAGATTTAGGTTGGGAAATAAAATGATTTATTTGGGGACATGGACAGACTTGTGGATGTGTAGTGGGGACGTAGTTTAGCTACGTAGTGTTAAAAGGAACGTGCTACTAGTTTAAGGGACGACGTGGGAGCACGAGCTAGTTAGGGGGTGCAGTTAGAAGGATGGCAGAGTTCAGCTGTGTGTGTGTTGAAGAGTTGGAGAGTTGTGAGGTGAGTACATGTGCTTGGTGAGTGAGTGAGGCCAGCGGGTCTGTGTGAGTGGAGTGAATGGGGAATGCATGGTGCGATGAGTGATTGGGGGGAGGAGTGACTCCCGCCCAAGGGACCCCGGGGTGAGAGTAAAGTGAGTGAGCTGGGTTAGTCAAATTGAAAAATGGAGGTCGTTTTGCTGTTGGTGGGAAAGTAGGCTCGAGACCCATTTGGAGGGGTGCAGGAGCCCTGTTGACGGGCTTGGGAGCGTGGCTGCGAAAGGTGAGTATCGCTGAGTGGGTACCCCGGGCACCAGGCTAGTCGGCCGCGGTAGGCCATGGGCCCATGGGGGGCCGGGATAGAGTAGTGGGCACGGGTGCGCCTGCTTGGTGCGGGGGCCCGGGGCGCCATTAGCCGCGTGGGCAGTGCAGTGGGCACGGGTGACCCTCGGAAAGGGGCCCGGGAGGCCGGCCTGCCACGTGTGCGTTTCAGGGGAGGTGCCATGGGGGGCAAGCCCCGGTGTTAGGGAGCTGGTAGGTTCGGAGGCAGTGTAGTGCCCGGGGGTGCCATAGCGGGAGAATCGGCAGAGGGTCGTGCCTGCCAAAGGGAGCCACGTGTCCCAGCCAGGAGACCGTGTGAGGGCACGGAGAGAAAATTGGGGGGCGAGGCCCGAAATTGTGAGGACACCAACACAGGCGACGGGAATCTGGGTTGTTAGAACCAATAGTTTAAGCGAGAGGCGCTTGTTGAAAGCCCCGGGGTAGTTTAACAGTTAATGGTTAGGGTAGATTAGGAGATGTACCCCTCCGCACCATCCATCCCCTCGCTGTCGTTGTGGGCCGCTGGACCCACTTTGTGTTATAGATCGCTGAACTCTGGGGAGGCCATTCTGAGGCTTGAGTTGGGCCTCGGCACAGGACGCTAGCTCTCCCTTATTCCCCTCCGGGAAGGGAACGTAGGGGTTGGGAGTAGGCTAGGTGACAGGATAGGTTAGCCGAACAAAGACGATAAAGGGGTTAGGGGACGATTTATAGAGGGGAAGTAAACATAAAAATAAAAAAAAATAAGTTGGGGCTAAATTGGAGTTTGACAAATTAAGGGAGTGGGTATGTACAGTGACAGGCAAAGGCGATAGGTTGGGAGGGAGACAGGTAGGTAGGTCCGAGCCCGCCTTCCGAGTGGCCAGCACCACCGCACTCCCTCCACCAACCTCCACTGAACGGCAAAGGCTGGCCACTTCATCGGCTGGCCGTGTTTTACTTCAAGGCGGAGGCCGCCCAACTTCATCGGCAGCTGTGTGCTACAAGGCCTGTGCCGGCCAGTTCATCTGCTGGCTGTTTTTCTTCGAGGCCTGTGCCGGCCTGGTTCTGCGGGCTGAGTTTGCCTGCAGCGGCCTTCTTCTGCGGGCTGTGTTTGCCTGCTGCCTTTGCCATGCCATGCCCACTGCCCACGTTCACCAGCCCCGTTCAATTTTTGCTTTGCCCCCCCTGTTCATTTCCATGTGCGCCAGGATCTGAAAGCAACAGTTTGCAAGCTGCAAGAACTGCCCTGTTGGCAGCTACAACACGGGCCTGCAGTGGCGGCCCGTGCACCGTGTTTGTGTTCATGCATCCATTCGTTGTGCTCATTGCGTGTGCCACTTGAGCTGGCACGGAGACTGCGTTGTGCAGCCCATGCACCGTTGTGGTTCACTGCGTTCAGTTCGAAAGGGAAGGCCTTGGACTGCGTGTGAGCAGCCAGCCACGTTCCCTGTCACCTGCATTGTTTGAGCCAGAGACTGCATGCGGGCAGCCTGGCTCCCTGCTAACTGCTTTCTTTTTGCAGAGTCAATGATCCTGGGCCATGGTTTAGTGTAAAATTTGTAAGTTAAGGTTAAGATGTACTGTAAATATGAGTGCGCCCCCGGCATGTTTGTCTTAGCGCCGGCAATTTTATTTAAGTCGTCCGTGTGAGTGAGTTTGTTTAGGTAGTTACGCAGCCCTCAGGTTATTTATTTTGGGGACACGAATACCATGAATGTCGCACTCAGGGATCCGTAGGTAAAATGTACTAGGGGAAAACTACACATGATGGCACACGAAAATTTGACGACTCGGGACGAGTCTGTAAAAAGGGAAGGGGGTAGTGTTGTGGTTACCAGATTCGCAAACCACCATTCAGGTCCCTTAGGTGAGGTATCTCGGTAAGTGCATGTGTAGTTAGGCCCAAACCCGTTGTCTAGTGGGAATACATGTCATTTATACGTGCTGCGACTCTTCAGGATAGCCGTTTTTCTTTTACTATCTTTATTTTGGACCAATCGCCACCATCACAACCACAACAACAACCACCAACCACAACGCCGCTTCACCACAACCGCCATGACCTTTACCGTCACAACTCGCCACCATCGCATCACCGTCATCTCGCGCCACTCATGGGCACCGATGCTGGACTCGTGTAGGGCGCACGTTGAACAGCGTGTACAAAATCACGGATTTTCTGCTTCAAAAACGGATCCAAAACGACACACGCCCACTTTTTGCCGTCCAATCGGTGAGCGAGGGGCGAATTGGCCCCGCCCCCAGGGCGATCGATATATGCAAATTTGTGGATCAAAAAGCCTTCACGCCCACTTTTTCTCGGGCCAATGGGGAGCGAGTTGAAAGGTCAAAGGGAGGGGGTCAAAGGCGAAGTTACGGGGGGGATAAAAGGACGGTGTTCGTCAGTCAAAGAAGTCGTAAAAGTCGGAGCGAAAGAGTCAGCAGAACGAGAACGAGGGGTCGGAGAGTCGCAAGAGAGAACGAGAGAAGGGGTCGTAAAAGTCGGAACGAGGAAGAAGGGAGTCGCAAAGGAGTCAGAAGAGAGTCAGCAGAACGGGAACGAGA
>NC_140962.1:155363123-155365623 GCF_056783735.1 Eptatretus burgeri | reverse complement strand
CTGTCACCTAGCCTACTCCCAACCCCTACGTTCCCTTCCCAGAGGGGAATAAGGGAGAGCTAACGTCCTGTGTCGAGGCCCAACGAAGCCTCAGAATGGCCTCCCCAGAGTTCGGCGATCTTAACCAAAGTGGGTCCAGCGGCCCACAATGACAGCGAGGGGATGGATGGTGCGGAGGGGTACATCTCCTAATCTATCCTAACCATTTAACTGTTAAACTACCCCGGGGCTTTCAACAAGCGCCTCTTGCTTAAACTATTGGTTCTATCAACCCAGATTCCCGTCGCCTGTGTTGGTGTCCTCACATTTTCGGGCCTCGCCCCCCAATTTTCTCTCCGTGCCCTCACACGGTCTCCTGGCTGGGACACGTGGCTCCCTTTGGCAGGCACGACCCTCTGCCGAATCTCCCGCTATGGCACCCCCGGGCACTACACTGCCTCCGAGCCTACCAGCTCCCTAACACCGGGGAGTGCCCCCCATGGCACCTCCCCTGAAACGCACACGTGGCAGGCCGGCCTCCCGGGCCCCTTTCCGAGGGTCACCCGTGCCCACAACACTGCCCACGCGGCTAATGGCGCCCCGGGCCCCGCACCAAGCAGGCGCACCCGTGCCCACTACTCTATCCCGGCCCCCCATGGGCCCTTGGCCTACCGCGGCCGACTAGCCTGGTGCCCGGGGTACCCACTCAGCGATACTCACCTTTCGCAGCCACGCTCCCAAGCCCGTCAACAGGGCTCCTGCACCCCTCCAAATGGGTCTCGAGCCTACTTTCCCACCAACAACAAAACGACCTCCATTTTTCAATTTGACTAACCCAGCTAACTCACTCTGCACTGACCCCGGGGTCCCTTGGGCGGGAGTCACTCCTCCCCCCAATCACTCATCGCACCATGCATTCCCCATTCACTCCACACACACAGACCCGCTGGCCTCACTCACTCAACATGTCTCCACATCATAACTCACCAACTCTTCAACACACACACCACTGAACTCTGCCATCCTTCTAACTACAACCCCTAACTAACTCGTGCTCCCACGTCGTCCCTTAAACTATAGCACGTTCCATTTAACACTACGTAGCTAAACTACGTCCCCTCTACACATTCATAAGTCTGTCCATGTCTCCAAATAAATCATTTTATTCCCCAACCTAAATCTGGCTACAATCCCTCTAACTAATCCATTCCACGGACTCCATGAGGACTTACCCCTGCCCCATGAAGTCGGTCGAGCTAAGCTAACCCTTCCCCCTAACTAGTTTCCATCCTGTGCCCAGGTAAGGGGGTCTTTTACCCCTTGCCCAGGAATCCTGTACACCCAAAAGTGAGGCTTGTTCTTTTTTTTTTTTTTTTCTTTACATGCGCAGCGCCAGCGCGGCAACTCGCGCTCTTTGCACTTTGCAACTGCCCGTGACGTCCTGCAGCTGCACGTGTTCCTCGTCCCTCCTTGGACGGTACCATCGGCCGGGATACCCCTCCTGCCGGATTCCAACCACACGTGCAGCCATGACGTCACCGTGCGCATATAAAAAAAAAAACACAAGCCACACGTCTCGAGGGGTTCCCCACGCGAACACATGTGCCCTGCCCGTTGGAGCTGAACACACACGATCGCGTGGAGAACCCGTCCGGTCCAAATCCATTTACCTGCCTAAACTTTGTCCGTCCGCGGGATCGGCAAATCCACCGCGTGCGTTTCCGGACCGGGACTTCACTCTCGCAAGCGAGCACGTGGTGGTCTCGTGCGTTGCACAGCACGAACCGCGTGCTCACTGCTGGGTGAACCCGGCACGGTCCTCGAAACAACCACAGCCGCTACTCGGCTTTCTCTCTTCTCATGTCGCCGTCTCCGTCTCCATTCAACCCACGCACACCTGCGTGTCACGACGCACACAGTCCACACCATTAAACTCACACCGGGAGACGCGGCTGCGTGCTCCCGCATGCCAACCGACATCTCCCTCTCATACCGCTCTCTCACACACACGGTCTCCCTTGCACAACCCATACCACTCACACGTGGTGCTCCATTCACTCGTGCCTCACTCACACACGCGGGGGCACTCAACCGCGGTTCCTCATCCACACACGGTGCCTCACCCACACACGCGGGGGCACTAACCCGCGGTGCCTCACTCACACACCGTGCCTCATCCACACACGGCGTGCTGGGAAGCACGTACTCCGGCACCATCGCCACCACACCACTCACACGTGGTGCCTCACTCATACTGGCCGTTTCACTCACACACACGGCCTCACTCACACACGGTGCCTCACCCACGCACGGCGTGCTGGGAAGCACGCACTCTGGCACCATCGCCACCACACCACTTACACACGGGGTCGCTGCCACACACGGGGACGCACTCACACCCTGCACCACACACACCGGGACAACCACACTGGGGATTCGTGTCCCCACAAGGGTCTCCGGGGTCTCTACACCCCCCAAGCTCTCCGTGCACCCGTCCACAGCACTCGTCCCCTCAACCTCG
>NC_140962.1:155288123-155355623 GCF_056783735.1 Eptatretus burgeri | reverse complement strand
ACCGCGATCGAGCCAATCAGCCCCCGCGTGGGATAGGGTTGCTCGCCAAATTCGAACTACCTAAGTACCCACGCGGAGGGTAGACCGGGCGATCGCACCTCGCCGCAGGTCGACTTCGGACACGGGCCACTTAAGCGACCCGTTCCGTACTATCAGAATAACCGAGCGGTGTTATCGTCGACCTCGACGGTTCGATTAATTATCGGGCGTACTCAGCCCACTACCAACCCTTTACGTGAAGCAAGATGGGGATTCAATGGGGGAAAAGACGAAGCGAAGCGGGAGACAGTTCAACAATAAAGCACATTTATTCGCGACGAACGGAAAGCACACAAATACAATTCCACCAAATGCACACAAAAAAAAGAAAACACAATTCCATTTACACAAAAAGCAAACATAAAAGTGAAAACACAGTGCAGAGCTAATACCGACTACCGAGCACACGGCAACACTTATACAATTCTACTTCACAGACGGCGCCGACAACACATACCCAAAACCAAGGAAAAGAAATACCCTCAAGAATGAGGTAGGCCTGGGGCCGAGACCTGGTCGGGCCTACCCGTCTGGTGATGAGACGCGGAGCGGCGATGGCCCCGCAACCCGCGGGCCTCGTGGACAGTGCCTGGCAGGGGGTGGGAACGGGGCCCCCTTGGTCGCACTATCTCAGCGCGGGGGGAAACAGGAGGGGGTTGCTGGTGCTCGGGGTATAGAGGATCTTTATTATGTGCGCGACGAGCGCCTCCACCTCGGCCAGGTCGCGCTGCCGGCCTCCCAGGGGTGCAGCTCCCTGCACGACGCGAGCACCCCCTCGTCCGCCCTCGCCGCCTCTCCACAGCTCGTCCCCTCCGTTCCGACTTCAACGCACACGACGAGCAGCTCCACCGCCCGCGAAGTCTTGACTCTCTGTTCCGACTCCTTCGCCTCGTTCCGACCTTTACTACTCCTTTGACTGACGAACACCGTCCTTTTATCCCCCCGTAACTTCGCCTTTGACCCCCTCCCTTTGACCTTTCAACTCGCTCCCCATTGGCCCGAGAAAAAGTGGGCGTGAACGATTTTTGATCCACAAATTTGCATATATCGATCGCCCTCGGGGCGGCGCCACTTCGCCCCTCGCTCACCGATTGGACGGCAAAAAGTGGGCGTGTGTCGTTTTGGATCCGTTTTTGAAGCAGAAAATCCGTGGTTTTGTACACGCTGTTCAACGTGCGCCCTACACGAGTCCAGCATCGGTGCCCATGAGTGGCGCGAGATGACGGTGATGCGATGGTGGCGAGTTGTGACGGTAAAGGTCATGGCGGTTGTGGTGAAGCGGCGTTGTGGTTGGTGGTTGTTGTTGTGGTTGTGATGGTGGCGATTGGTCCAAAATAAAGATAGTAAAAGAAAAACGGCTATCCTGAAGAGTCGCAGCACGTATAAATGACATGTATTCCCACTAGACAACGGGTTTGGGCCTAACTACACATGCACTTACCGAGATACCTCACCTAAGGGACCTGAATGGTGGTTTGCGAATCTGGTAACCACAACACTACCCCCTTCCCTTTTTACAGACTCGTCCCGAGTCGTCAAATTTTCGTGTGCCATCATGTGTAGTTTTCCCCTAGTACATTTTACCTACGGATCCCTGAGTGCGACATTCATGGTATTCGTGTCCCCAAAATAAATAACCTGAGGGCTGCGTAACTACCTAAACAAACTCACTCACACGGACGACTTAAATAAAATTGCCGGCGCTAGGACAGACATGCCGGGGGCGCACTCATATTTACAGTACATCTTAACCTTAACTTACAAATTTTACACTAAACCATGGCCCAGGATCATTGACTCTGCAAAAAGAAAGCAGTTAGCAGGGAGCCAGGCTGCCCACATGCAGTCTCTGACTCAAACAATGCAGGTGACAGGGAACGTGGCTGGCTGCTCACACGCAGTCCAAGGCCTTCCCTTTTGAACTGAACTCAGTGAACCACAACGGTGCTTGGGCTGCACAAACGCAGTCTCCGTGCCAGCTCAAGTGGCACACGCAATGAGCACAACGAATGGATGCATGGACACAAACACGGTGCACGGGCTGCCACTGCAGGCCCATGTTGTAGCTGCCAACAGGGCAGTTCTTGCAGCTTGCAAACTGTTGCCTTGATCCTGGCGCACATGGAAATGAACAGGGGGGGGGCAAAGCAAAAATTGAACGGGGCTTGTGAACATGGGCAGTGGGCATGGCATGGCAAAGGTGAGCAGGCAAACACAGCCCGCAGAAGAAGGCCGCTGCAGGCAAACACAGCCGGCAGACAAACTGGCCGGCACAGGCCTCGAAGAAAAACAGCCAGCAGCTGAACTGGCCGGCACAGGCCTTGCAGCACACAGCTGCCGATGATCCAGCCGGCACAGGCCTCGCAGCAAAACAACAGCTGCCGATGAAGTTGGCCGGCACAGGCCTTGAAGAAAAACAGCCAGCCGGCAGATGAAGTGGGCCGGCACAGGCCTTGAAGTACCACAGCTGCAGATGAAGTGGCCGGCACAGGCCTTGAAGCAAAACACGGCCAGCCGATGGCACAGGCCTTGCAGCAAAACAACAGCTGCCGATGAAGTTGGCCGGCCTCTGCCTCGCAGCAACGCAGCCAGCAGATGAAGTTGGCCAGCCTTTGCCGTTCAGTGGAGGTTGGTGGAGGGAGTGCGGTGGTGCTGGCCACTTGGAAGGCGGGCTCGGACCTACCTACCTGTCTCCCTCCCACCTATCGCCTTTGCCTGTCACTGTACATACCCACTCCCTTAATTTGTCAAACCCCAATTTAGCCCCAACTTATTTTTTTATTGTTTTTATTTTTACTTCCCCACTATAAATCGTCCCCTAACCCCCTTTATCGTCCTTGTTCGGCTAACCTATCCTGTCACCTAGCCTACTCCCAACCCCTACGTTCCCTTCCCGGAGGGGAACAAGGGAGAGCTAACGTCCTGTGTCGAGGCCCAACGAAGCCTCAGAATGGCCTCCCCAGAGTTCGGCGATCTTACCCAAAGTGGGTCCAGCGGCCCACAACGACAGCGAGGGGATGGATGGTGCGGAGGGGTACATCTCCTAATCTACCCTAACCATTTAACTGTTAAACTACCCCGGGGCTTTCAACAAGCACCTCTCGCTTAAACTATTGGTTCTAACAACCCAGATTCCCGTCGCCTGTGTTGGTGTCCTCACAATTTCGGGCCTCGCCCCCCAATTTTCTCTCCGTGCCCTCACACGGTCTCCTGGCTGGGACACGTGGCTCCCTTTGGCAGGCACGACCCTCTGCCGAATCTCCCGCTATGGCACCCCCGGGCACTACACTGCCTCCGAGCCTACCAGCTCCCTAACACCGGGGAGTGCCCCCCATGGCACCTCCCCTGAAACGCACACGTGGCAGGCCGGCCTCCCGGGTCCCTTTCCGAGGGTCACCCGTGCCCACTACACTGCCCACGCGGCTAATGGCGCCCCGGGCCCCCGCACCAAGCAGGCGCACCCGTGCCCACTACTCTATCCCGGCCCCCCATGGGCCCATGGCCTACCGCGGCCGACTAGCCTGGTGCCCGGGGTACCCACTCAGCGATACTCACCTTTCGCAGCCACGCTCCCAAGCCCGTCAACAGGGCTCCTGCACCCCTCCAAATGGGTTTCGAGCCTACATTCCCACCAACAACAAAACGACCTCCATTTTTCAATTTGACTAACCCAGCTAACTCGCTCTACACTGACCCCGGGGTCCCTTGGGCGGGAGTCACTCCTCCCCCCAATCACTCATCGCACCATGCATTCCCCATTCACTCCACACACACAGACCCGCTGGCCTCACTCACTCACCAAGCACATGCTTCCACTTCACTCACCAACTCTTCAACACACACACCACTGAACTCTGCCATCCTTCTATCTGCACCCCCTAACTAACTCGTGCTCCCACGTCGTCCCTTAAACTACAGCACGTTCCATTTAACACTACGTAGCTAAACTACGTCCCCTCTACACATCCACAAGTCTGTCCTTGTCTTCTAACTCAAAAATTCATTTTATTTCCCAACCTAAATCTGGCTACAATCCCTCTAACTAATCCATTCCACGGACTCCATGAGGACTTACCCCTGCCCCATGAAGTCGGTCTAACGAAGCTAACCCTTCCCCCTAACTAGTTTCCATCCTGTGCCCAGGTAAGGGGGTCTTTCACCCCTTGCCCAGGAATCCTTTGCACCCGAAAGTGAGGCTTGGCTTTCTTTTTTTTTTTTTTCCATGCGCAGCACCTGCGCGGCAACTCGCGCTCTTTGCACCTTGCAACTGTCCGTGACGTCATGCAGCTGCACGTGTTCCTCGTCCCTCCTTGGACGGGACCATCCGGCAGAGATACCCCTCCTGCCGGATTCCAACCCCACGTGCAGCCATGACGTCACCGTGCGCATATAAAAAAAAAACACAAGCCACACGTCTCGAGGGGTTCCCCACGCGAACACATGTGCTTTGCCCGTTGGAGCTTAACACGCACGATCGCGTGGAGAACCCGTCCGGTCCAAATCCGTTTACCTGCCTAAACTTTGTCCGTCCGCGGGATCGGCAAATCCACCGCGTGCGTTTCCGGACCGGGACTTCACTCTCGCAAGCGAGCACGTGGTGGTCTCGTGCGTTGCACAGCACGAACCGCGTGCTCACTGCTGGGTGAACCCGGCACGGTCCTCGAAACAACTACAGCCGCTACCCGGCTTTCTCTCCTCTGTCGCCGTCTCCGTCTCCATTCCACACACGCATACCTGCGTGTCACGACGCACACAGTCCACACCATCACATTCACACGGGGAGACGCGGCTGCGTGCTCCCGCATGCCAACCGACATCTCCCTCTCATACCGCTCTCTCACACACACGGTCTCCCTGGCACACAGCGACCTTGCACACGGCCGTTCACTCACGCGTGCCTCACTACTCACACAAACCATACTACTCACACGTGGTGCTCCATTCACTCGCGCGGGGGCACTCACCCGCGGTGCCTCGCCCACACACGCGAGGGCACTCAACCGCTGTGCCTCATCCACACACCGTGCCTCACTCATACACGCGGGGGCACTCACCCGCGGTACCTCACTCATACACACGGCGACACTCACACACGCGGTCTCTTCCACACAACGTCCCTCACTCATACACGCGGGGGCACTCAACCGCGGTCCCTCATCCACACACCGTGCCTCACTCATACACGCGGGGGCACTTAACCGCGGTGCCTCATCCACACACGCGGGGGCACTCACCCACGGTTCCTCACTCATACTGGCCGTTTCACTCACACACACGGCCTCTTCCACACACGGTTCCTCATCCACACACGGTGCCTCATCCAAACACGGCGTGCTGGGAAGCACGCACTCCAGCACCATCGCCACCACACCACTCACACACGGGGTCGCTTCCACACACGGGGACGCACTCACGCCTTGCACCACACACACAGGGACAACCACACTGGGGATTCGTGTCCCCACAAGGGTCTCCGGGGCCTCTATACCCCCCAAGCTCTCCGTGCACCCGTCCACAGCACTCGTCCCCTCAACCTCGCAAAGCACGACCGAACTCACCTGGTCGTGACTCGCCTCAAGGGGGCATACTCCCTCCCCTCGTTCCTGGAGGAGGCCATCCCGCTGCTCGCACCGGGTCCCAACACGCTCCGCGAGCTCAACCCCATTGTCCTCCACTACCTCTGTGTGTGTGTGTGTGCGTCACTTACCTTGTCCAATTCACCCTCCATCTCCCGTGTCTCTATACATTTTATTCTTTCTGTCGTCTCCTCGTGTCTATTGGTCTCTGCTTCTTTCTGGCGTCTTTCTCTTATCTTTAAGTAGGTCCACCTTGCTTTCTCCTTAAGTCGCTCCCGTCCTTCCCTGTTTTTCACTCCTTGCTCTTTCACGATCTCCGCGTACCTCATCCTTGCTTTCCGTATTAATTGTTCTTTTCTCTCCCTCCCAATTACTTTCACCTCGTCTCTTGTCTCCCGAATTACTTTTTCCTTACCCGCCTCCACCGCGGGCCTGTCAGCCGTTGCACCCCCTTCCAGCTCGTTTGCTCCCACACGTGGAGTCGCCATTCCGAGTTCCCTGCTAACGGCCTTCATGCCCGCCTGCAGGCATCGGCCCATGTTCTGCGTCTCACCCCGCAGCTTTTTCGTTTCTTCCCTCATTTGCTGTGTACTCGCATCAATCTTTTCGTTCATGCTTTTTATTTCTGCATTCATTTGTGCCAGCATGGTGAATAGCTGGGCCATGTCGGATGCACTCAAGTGAGCCGTTTCGGCAGGGGTTGGGGAAGGGTCTTGGTGGAGAGGGGGGGAGGTGTCATACACCGCGGCCGCTGCCGCACCCACCTCGGGCCCTGGGTTCAGTTGGGCGAGTCCGTGTTCCTGCACAATCAACATTTCCTGCTCGGGGATTCCATCCTGGACCATGGACTCTACATTATTACACATATACATTTCTAATACCCCCGGCTCCCGCTCGCCTTGAGACGCCATCTTGCTTCTCGTGAAGGGTTAATTTGCTCGCTCGTAATTTGGAGGGAATCGGGGGTCGCTTCTCTCACCCCTGGACCGATTCCCGTGAATTTCGCTGGAGACAGGAGAGCCCGTTTTCCTGTTCTCCGATACCAGTGCCGCGAGGAGGGCGATGAATTTGTATCGCACGACCTGACACCAGTGTTGCGGTCTTCGCGCCCGCCGGCGTGCGAACGGCCACGTAACTCGAATCGCGGCACGTCGCCCACCGGACGGACAATCCAGTCGTGACCCTCTCGGACTAACGCCGGGAACCAGTCACGGGTGGACCTTTCGGTCTCACCGCGATCGAGCCAATCAGCCCCCGTGTGGGATAGGGTTGCTCGCCAAATTCGAACTACCTAAGTACCCACGCGGAGGGTAGACCGGGCGATCGCACCTCGCCGCAGGTCGACTTCGGACACGGGCCACTTAAGCGACCCGTTCCGTACTATCAGAATAACCGAGCGGTGTTATCGTCGACCTCGACGGTTCGATTAATTATCGGGCGTACTCAGCCCACTACCAACCCTTTACGTGAAGCAAGATGGGGATTCAATGGAGGAAAAGACGAAGCGAAGCGGGAGACAGTTCAACAATAAAGCACATTTATTCGCGACGAACGGAAAGCACACAAATACAATTCCACCAAATGCACACAAAAAAAGAAAACACAATTCCATTTACACAAAAAGCAAACATAAAAGTGAAAACACAGTGCAGAGCTAATACCGACTACCGAGCACACGGCAACACATACAATTCTACTTCACAGACGGCGCCGACAACACATACCCAAAACCAAGGAAAAGAAATACCCTCAAGAATGAGGTAGGCCTGGGGCCGAGACCTGGTCGGGCCTACCCGTCTGGTGATGAGACGCGGAGCGGCGATGGCCCCGCAACCCGCGGGCCTCGTGGACAGTGCCTGGCAGGGGGTGGGAACGGGGCCCCCTTGGTCGCACTATCTCAGCGCGGGGGGAAACAGGAGGGGTTGCTGGTGCTCGGGGTATAGAGGATCTTTATTATGTGCGCGACGAGCGCCTCCACCTCGGCCAGGTCGCGCTGCCGGCCTCCCAGGGGTGCAGCTCCCTGCACGACGCGAGCACCCCCTCGTCCGCCCTCGCCGCCTCTCCACAGCTCGTCCCCTCCGTTCCGACTTCAACGCACACGACGAGCAGCTCCACCGCCCGCGAAGTCTTGACTCTCTGTTCCGACTCCTTCGCCTCGTTCCGACCTTTACTACTCCTTTTACTGACGAACACCGTCCTTTTATCCCCCCGTAACTTCGCCTTTGACCCCCTCCCCTTGCCCTTTCAACTCCCTCCCCATTGGCCCGAGAAAAAGTGGGCGTGAAGGCTTTTTGATGCACAAATTTGCATATATCGATCGCCCTGGGGCGGGCCAATTCGCCCCTCGCTCACCGATTGGACGGCAAAAAGTGGGCGTGTGTCGTTTTGGATCCGTTTTTGAAGCAGAAAATCCGTGGTTTTGTACACGCTGTTCAACGTGCGCCCTACACGAGTCCAGCATCGGTGCCCATGAGTGGCGCGAGATGACGGTGATGCGATGGTGGCGAGTTGTGACGGTAAAGGTCATGGCGGTTGTGGTGAAGCGGCGTTGTGGTTGGTGGTTGTTGTTGTGGTTGTGATGGTGGCGATTGGTCCAAAATAAAGATAGTAAAAGAAAAACGGCTATCCTGAAGAGTCGCAGCACGTATAAATGACATGTATTCCCACTAGACAACGGGTTTGGGCCTAACTACACATGCACTTACCGAGATACCTCACCTAAGGGACCTGAATGGTGGTTTGCGAATCTGGTAACCACAACAATATATATATATATACATATATATACATATATATATATATATACATATATATATATATATATATATATATATATATATACATATATATATATATATATATATATATACATATATATACATATATATATATATATATATATATATACATATATATACATTTCTATATATACATATATATATATACATATATATATATATATACACATTTCTATATACATTTCTATATATACATATATATATATATATATATATATATATATATATATATATATATATATATATATATATATATACATACATATTTATATATATATGTATGTATATATATATATATATATATATATATATATATATATATATATATATATATATATACATATATATATGTATGTATATATATATATATATATATATATATATATATATATATATATATATATATATATATATATATATACATATATATGTATATATACATATTTATATATATATGTATGTATATATATATATATATATATATATATATATATATATATATATATATATATATATATATATATATATATATATATATATATTTGCGGTCTTGGGGTTCGAGCCTACTATTTCTCTCGAACTCACACGGACCTGAGGCGACCGGGAGCGAACAACTTCACCCCACGGTGGGTTGTGACGCAACTACAATGCCAATCAAGGGACCACAAGTTTTAGTGTCCCTCTGTAAAACGACTGTTGAGCTGGGGGTCCCGTGTCCTCCTGCCCGGGGAACACACCCTCACAAATGTGCTTCTTACCTTATCTGGTGATCTTATGCCTGGTATTGACTTAGTGGTTAGGGTGGTGGCTTGGGATCCTCGGGGTCCTGAGTTCAAGCCCCGCTGGCCACTGAATTAACATCAGGGGGGTTCATTCAGCCTGTCATCCTTCCAAGGTCGGCAAATTGAGCACCAGAAAACTGATAATTATCCCTGTGGGGTCGAAAGTGACTAAAGGGTTGGCGTCAGGAAGGGCATCTGGCCGTAAAAAACGTTGCAACAAGAAAGGGTACCGTGATTGGAGCCCACAAAAAAGCTGACCCCTGCTGTGGGAAAAAGGCTTTAAAATGGTGTGATGATGACCTTATCTGGTGATCTTGAATGTGGCCGAGCTGTACTGCCAGCACACGTCAGACCTTGCAAACCGAACCGTCGGGAATCTCAACCTCCCAAGATATCTACGTGCGGACAGTGCTAGACCAATGGTGCAAAAGATGGACATGGACAGATCGAAAATAAATTCAACAAGAACAGGTGTATTCACACAAGTGAGGAGCAGGAAAAAGAGGGGGGGTGGGTAAGGATTTCAGTGGTACGGTGAGAAATGAGGGTTAAGCAATTTGTGTCGCAATGAAATCAGAGAAAGAGAAAAGAGACACAGAGCAAACTTAGCAAGTGCCCTACCAACCACTAACACAGTACATGGGCCCAAGCATTCACAACCACTTTTCAATGCTGAGGGAGAGAAGACGGAAGAAAGACTGTGAGGTGTCTAAGGTACATGGAGAAGAGTGACCTGCGTGTGGGGGTGCATTGTGAGTGTATTTGAAAAGGGAAACTGAGAAAGGTGCAGCAGAAACGATGTGTGAGGGGATTGACTAAGCATGGGATCCTACCAGATGTGTCTGTCGTGTAGCTTGGTTTTGGTACGATTAATTGGTTTGGCTACACCTGCCCCCCTCGCAGCCTCGGCTCCTCACTTGTGATGACAGTTCGTTAGGTGAAAACCAAAGGAGCGAAAGTGCAAAGAACCAGCAGCTCGACCTCAGGGAACATCATCCGGCGCCCACTGACATGCAAACGACTGTCGGAAGACAGGGGTAAACAACTGTTGGGAGGAGCCTCAATGACCGTTGAAAGGAACCAGTGTAAACAACCATTGAAAGGAGCCTTGAGCAAACGCTCTGGGGTTCGCTCTTTTATAAGGCCGGCCTGGAAGCTTCGAGATTGTGTGTGTCATTGGGCGGGTCCTGCACGCAGATTGGCATTCCTCCTCCCTCGCTCCGCCCATTCCAGTTTTTCCAGCAAGTCCTCACAGTCGGGGCTTCCGTCTGTCGTAAGAGTCAGACCTCCCTTGCCACCGCTTAAGGCAAACGAGCATTCGGCTGGTTTGAGGTGCACAAGAACGATTATGGGGAAACGAACGGAGCGGATTTCTCTCAGGTCAATGCTGACCAAACATCGGCCGAGCACGTAATAGCCATCATGAAGGCTTCCGATGGGGTTAACGGTTGAGAGTTGCGGGATGAGTGATCTCCTTCAGAGCGGGAGAGTTTGAGGTTGTGTAACTGTACTTCATGTCTTGATTGCCTGACATGTGTTTGGGAAGAGATCATGTCAACCTACAATCTGTCTTAAATAAAAGTGCCTGTATTTGCATGTTGTGTGGGAATTGAGAAAAGGAGAGGAAATGAACAATAAAGAAGAGAGAGACACAGACAGACAGACAGACAGACAGACATACAGAGAGACAGAGACAGAGAGAGAGGTCAATGATAAATGGAATGTAAGGAAGGTATTGGCACACACCCACATAAAATGGCTGCCAACACCTTGCCGACAACCTTCCATAGCCAAATGAAAAATAGTGGGTGGATCCTAAACGACCCGTTCCAACGCAGTTTGAATCCTACTGACCCATCCAAACGTAAGAGACTATTCTAAACATTTATTACGGAAATAACTACACTGAAGGACCTATGTGTCATGAGTGCACATTTACAATAGCGGTTTCTCAAAACCGAAACAAGATATGTTTGTCAAAGGTTAAGATGACAGTGAGGTCATTTGCATGATTTTCGTCATACTTAATCGGGCTACAGTCTTTTGTATATTTGGCACTGTGTTGCCATTTGTGTTTCCGTCCAATTTTCCATGTTAATTGTACCTTGATGTGCTGTAAATGTCGACTTTGTTTTCGCGTTGTTCAATGCCTACTCCTTGGAAAGCCACGATGAAAAATGTGTCCCTCGGAGTCTCTGCGTTTCTCGCTTTGCTTCTTTCTTCCCAAATATTTTACTTCTACTCCTTCAACATTATCCTATTTCCCTTTCTGGCTTCAAAAAAAAAAAATCTTTGTATTTTCGCTCCACAATGATCCTCTGCCACCGAAAGTGGACCGTAGTTGTGTTTTCACCCCTGTTTGTTTGTCTGTCTGTTTTGTAAGCAAAGTTATGGACGGAATCTGATGAAACTTTGTGGACAGGTTGGGTGTGTGACAATGACAAATTCATTCGATTTTGCTGAAGATCCGGAGCCGAATACTAGAATTTTAAAAAGTGATTCTTCACCATTGAGAGACAGGGCCAAAAACGATATGTTGCACGATATCTCAAAAAGTTGTCTACGGTTTCGGACGAAACTTGGTGGGCAGGTTGGGTGTGTGATGAGGAAGGGTTAATTCAATTTCGGTGAAGATCTGAATCCAGATCTGATTCTGAGAATTAAAAAAAAAACTGTAAGTGATTCTTCATTGAGAGACGGGACCAAAAATGATATGTAGCACGATATCTCAAGAAATTATGGACGGATTCAGAAAAAAAACTTGGGAGAAAGATTGGGTTTGTGACAAGGGCGAATTGATTCAATTCTGGTGGAGAACTGGATTTGGAGACGAGAATTTAAAAAAATTACTAGCCGGGAGGCGACGATGGTTCGCGGGCATTATTGAACAATGCCACGATAGGTACAATTGAGTTCGTGGAAGCTTTTTAGGAAGCCTTACCGTAAAAACCTATCTCTTCCGTCAAAATTGACCGAATCAAATCGGATTTTTTATATGTTGTACTTATATACATTACGCACAGCTTCTTGGAAATGAAATTACGAGAAAAAAAATCGAGGGGGAAAAAAGTTCAAGTGGGTGTGGCTCCGCCCACAGGGGGCGTGAGACGCCCCTCATATAAAAAGACACAACTAGACCATGATATCTAGCTTGTGTCCAAGTTTCATCAAGATCGCATCAAATGTCACGGAGTTATGCTCTGGAGAGAGTCACAAACAGACAGACACACAGACACAACGAAAACTGGTGACTGCTGGCGTCCGCGAACCAATATTTGAAAAAGTAATGGACGGGTTTTGACAAAACTTGGTGGAGGAGTTGAGTAGGTGACAAAAACAAGTTGATTCGATTTTGGTTCAGGTCTGGATGCAGATTCGGCCTATCAGTGGGATATAAACGTCAACTGTTCAGACCGACTCTGTGGTTGCATCGCACGACGCCGCCATTTTTTTTCTGAATCTTGCTGTTCCCCCGCCCTCAGAGCCCGTGGTAAATTTGATTGGTCGAGACGACGTAACATATTGCCCAAGTACCGCTAAACTGAATGATATTGGAAACACTAACAAGGTGATTTGTGTTCTTCAGTGTTCAAATATATGATTCAATCGAAATAAAATGAAATATAATGAATCGGAAGTTTACTGCCGTTGATGCACCCTCTTACTTAACGGATTACACGAGTTGTTCGTGCCTGTTTTTTTTTACTTTGACGTCCCTAAAAACAGTAACTTTCATGTTTAGAATGATGTTAAAGTTTGTTTGACTGCCAGAAAGGGAGACAGACTGAAGCAATTGATTTGCATGTTGGTTTGTTATAATAATGTTGGCATCATGGCCTCCCGTGTGCACATATGCTCCGATGTGATTCCGTACATTTTTGGAAATTCAGAGCCAAAGTACTGCTCAACTGCAAGTTTGTGTTCTGATTCGTATTCTGCAGTATTCATAATATATAAAATTCAATTGATCCAGCTTTGCGCTACGTGGGTGAGATAAAAACAGGAATATCTGGAGATTCTGTTCTGCTCTGGATCAACCATGGTGAAATCGACTGCATTTTGTGGTTGTTCATGGAGAGACTTCTTCAGACATCTCACGTGGATTAAGGACATGAAGGGATAAAACAAATAATTGCCTTTTTATAAAACTTTATTATCACTATTCGGCACCCCCCTTCTTCTCGAGTACTCTTCTCAGCCTACCTTAGCTTGATGCTGGCTTAGTGGTTCGGGTGGTTGGCTTGGAATCCTTGGGTCTTGAGTTTGAGCCCTGTTTTTCCACTGAATTAAAACCAGGTGGGGTTGACTCAGCCTGTCATCCTTCTAAGGTTCGCAAAATGAGTACCAGGCTATTGTTATAAGGGCATAGCATCAGTGGCGTAGTTGTGCCGCAACAAAATGATAGCTACCTGGCAGCCAAGCTGCCATACACAAGGAGACGAAGAAGGAGACGAAGAAGCCCACCTTTGGTGAGCAATCTGCTGTGGTGCAATCTTGGAAATGCAGCTTATAATTTTTGAAAGAAATTTTTATTGATCACAACATATGCTCCAAATAATAAGATAAAGGAAGATGATTTCTAATACCAGCTACCACCAAAGGTGGCTCTATTTCTGCTGCACATCAAATTTGGAGTTTCGGTTTGCTCTATTATATTAAGATAACAAACCCACATGAATCGGATCATAAATAAATAACCGCACACAAGGAAAATTTGATTTGAACCCAAAAATAACTCGACCTTTGTTGTTGTCGTGAATTTCTGAAAAAAAAATCATATTCATTGAAACGAAACTCCAGGATGAGTGATCAGAATGAAGTATTTGAACCCAATCTTTGGAATTTCCAATGAAATGAACTTTCATCACAAACAACGGAATGAACAAAATTATCACAACAAGCAGACCTGCAGGGAATCTTAGATCGCAGTCATAATCAACCGATCAACAAGTCACAATCACAACAAACAATAATCACCATCACAACAAACAGAAGCGCACGGAACCAGAACCGAAACCGAAACCGAAACCAAGCCTCAAAGCGGGCTTAACGGAGTCATTGAAGTCCCCCCTGAACACGTGCAAGACCCGCGAGTCCCCGAAACACCTCAGCTCTCCAGCCTCGCAATCCAACAAAAAGCCGAACCGTTCAGGATCCCCTGACGTGGACAGGATGGTCCGTTGATTGTTGTGAATTGCTGTGTATTCGTTAACACATTTCTCGACACACCAAGACTTGGGATTCTCTCCCAACAAGCACTCTTCCCCTTTCCGCCCAATGGAGTTCAAAGCGAGTCCGATTCTACAATAAGAACTCGAAACGACGTCGACCTCCCAGTAATGATGGCCCGAGGAGAGACTCTCACTGGAGAGAGCTTGAACCCAACAATCAAACCGATCAGGGTGTTCCGGGTACCGATGTTTGGTGCAGGATAGAGTTGCCTTTCTGAGATCCTTGGAGATCATGATCCTTGGATTTGCCGAGTTGGGGTCCAGACTCGGGGATCGACCATCTGCAGATACACAGAGATAGCACTGCAGTCATTGTTAGACAAACAGACAAAAGCACAAGCTCATTTATCTTTACTTTCAGGCACCCATGGAAATTCCACATGATATAAAATATAACTTCAACAATAGTGTTATGGGAATGGTGATTGAGGGGTAATGGGATAAGGTAAGACCAGTTATGTCATTAATAAACATTTAACATAAGTGTGTGTGGTTTCTCTGCAGAATTATAGGACATGTGTCTAAGTTTGTTCAGAAGCAGATAAATGTGACCCATCCTCTCCTTTATGTGTCAAAAAGCCTCCCACCCTCCTTTATTACTCCTCCAAATTGTTTCCTTCATAATTTGTCTATGTGTGCTTAACAAACGAATCATTGTGCCAGCTCTGTAGGACACTGAATCCCTACCCCACCCCCATTCAGGAAAAGCATAAAAGGAAGACCCCACAGTTGTGCTGAAGATAAGAGCCATGCTGAGGCTATGGTTTCAAGGACTCTAAGCAGTGAGCAACCACAAGAAGTCACAAGAAGCTTGGCAGCAGGCCAATGGGCATGCAGCAGTGTGTGTTTTTGTTTTGTACGCAGCATATGGCTGCTGGTTGCATCGTTTCTGGAAGCACAGCTGTGCCGCTGATGCAATGCCCCCGTAACCAGTAAGTTGGTACTCATTTTGCCAACCTCAGAAGAACGACAGGCTGAGTCAACCCAACTGGTATTATTTCAACAGTACAACAGGAGCTTGAAACCAAGACCCCAAGATCTTAAGCCAGCCACCTTAACCATTAAGCCAACACCAGGCTTGCAGCAGTGCATGGTCGCAGGGTGATGAAAAGCTGCGGTGACGGGGGAGCAGTTAAGTTCGGCTCATTTCATTTAAGTTTGGTGAAAGCACAGTTCGAGAGTTGGCATTGTGGACCAAAAATAATTAATCCCATTTTTTGAAAGCATTGGCTAAAGTCACTTTGTCACCATATAATGAATTGTCTTTCTCCATGACCATGTATTAAATAAATGATTCAACCTGTATTGTGACTGGAGATACTCGAGTAAGGTTTCAAGTTTTCCACCACAACAGCTCAGTACATTGGACTGTTGTGTTCACATGGTCAAACCTTCCACCCAGACAGTCACCAATTTAGCGACGGATGGACCCTGAAGACTGTATGCCAGTCACCGGGAAAGCTGAACAGATCGTTTCTTCGGTTTTTGAAGTACAGAAACTCCAACGACATCAGTCACCTCTGCGAGTTTCCCCATTTGAAAAGGATATTTGGAAAGATGAGGAGAATCGAAGATAGATGTGCAGACAAGTATTGTTTTATTCTCATCAATCCTCATTTCCACAATCATTACAACACTCGCCTTTCCCATCCCCTTTACTTACAGAGACATTTCAGGATGCTGGTCCCCAGGTCAGAAATTTTCAACTCCTTCACCAACTCTTCTGTGGAAATTCAGGGACAAACAAATCATACATTAATTCATTTAAATTATTTTTCTTTATTTATACTCACAAACATTTGTGTGATGCTCATCAATTTTATAATACATATATACAGTGCCTGAAGAAAGTCTACACCCCCTTTCAAAATTTTCACCTTTTGTTGCCTTTAATAATACAAAACGAGAATATATTGGTTGGCTAAGTTCTGTTCTTGCATATGGCAGCTTCACTGCTGGGTAGCTATCATTTCTTGGAAGCATGGCTGTGCTGCTGATGCTGTGCTCCTATACCAAGACACCTGTATTCATTTTACTGACCTCTGAAGGATGACAGGCTGAGTCAACTCCACCTGGTTTTAATTCAGCAATCAACTTAGCTCAACGTCAGGATCCTAGGATCCCAAGTCAACCACCCTGGTAGCCACTCATCCAACACTTGGCTTGGTTAGATAAGTGTCCACTCCCCTTATAATAGCAATTGTAAATTAACTCAGGTGTAACCACCAATCACCTACAAAATCACACGCCAAATTAAATGACCTCCAACTGTGTTAAATTGTAATGATTCTGACTATTTCAGAATAAAATCAGCTGTTCCTGTGGGTTTCCTCTGCTGGGCAGTGCATTTCATCGCAAAGACTCAACCATGAGCCCACAAGGAGCTTTCAAAAGATCTCTGGGATAAAGTTGTGGAAAGGCACAGATCAGGAGATGGGTATAAAAATATTTCAAAGGCCTTGAATATCTCTTGGAGCACAGTCAAGACAATCATTCAGAAGTGGAAGGCATATCGTACCATCAAAACCCTACCGAGATCAGGCCATATCTCCAAAATGAATGACCAAACAAGGGGAAGATGCATCAGAGAGGCCACCAAGAGGCCAATGGCAACTGTGAAAGCTACATGCCTTTATGGCAAAGTCTGGTCACTGTGTGCATGTGACAATAATATTCCAAGCACTCCACAAGTCTGGCCTGTACGGTTGAGTGGCAAGAAGGAAGCCATTACTGAAAAAGCCCACCTTGTGTCCCATTTGAAGTATGCAAAAAAACACTCCAGAGATTCTGAAGCCCTGTGGCAAAAAGTTTTGTGGTCTGACAAAACCAATATGGAACTTTTTGGCCTAAATGCAAAAACGTTACATTTGGAGCAAATCCAAAACAGCACATCACCCAAAGAACACCATCCCTACTGTGAAGCATGGTGGTGGCAGCATCATGTTGTGGGGATATGTCTCATCAGCAGGGACTGGGGCACTTGTCAGGATAGAATTCCAACCCAGTCAGAACGCCGACCTAAATCCAAATGAAAATCTGTGGCAATGACTTGAAGATTGCTGTCCATCCTGAAGATATAAGGTAACAAAAGGTGAAAATGCTGAAAGGGTGTGGACTTTCTATAGGCACTGTGTGTAATTATGTATACTTTTATGAAAGTATACTGCTGTTTATGCCTGGTGTTGGCTTAATGGTTATTGTGGCGGGCTTGGGATCCTCAGGTCCTGAATTCAAATCCCACTCGGCTGTTGAATTAATACCAGGTGGGGTTGACTCTGCCTGTCATCTTTCCGAGGTCGGCAAAATGAGTGCCAGCTTGCTGGTATACTGTGTCGGAGTGGCGACCCGTCCGGGATTGCGTCCAACAGCCAAGGAGACTGCTTAAGCAGCACCAACGCTCTGCACAGAGCATGGTCCCGATGGATGGATGGATGGATACTGCTGTTTTGGAATAGTATTCCCCTTGATATCCTTCACCTCCTGCTGCTCCATAACCAAGTGATGATCTTCATGATATTTACAGACGAGTGACAGCACAGTAGAGTGATAAGTACATAATACATGGTTCATCTAAACTAAGTGTGTGTGTGTGTTTTTTTTTTATCTCCTCCATAACTCCAAAACAATGAAATTTAGCAGCTTGAAACTTTGCAAGCATACTAAGGGAACTCTGACAGAGTGCACGAGTGAAAATGAGGTATTTGGGTAAATTAAAACACCCCTTTTGAAGATAATTAACAGCCATATTTCATTATATCCTTCATCAGGCTCATCCTCAGCCTACTTGCTCTCCATGGGGTCTTAAGGCATTTCCTGGGTTACCTCGCTGGGGTCTGAAGCCGCCATGTTTTTGGCCCGCTCAACCATGCCTCGACTTGGAACAGGCCACAACGATTTATTAACAATAAAGTTTGTTTATTCACTTTACTCACTCATATTAACAAATGCCTTGATCATCATGCCCACAAATCACTGGATACATTGTAGTGCTTAGAGATGTCCGGAGACACCAGCGTTTTTGTGGCTTTATTCCATTTCCACACATGGAACAACATCGAGAATCTCTTAAACTCAGCCAAATTACAAAATCTTAGTTCCAGAACTGAATGTAGCAGCAATTCAGACTGCTAAGAAAAAGTGTTCATTTGTCCAATTTGGAAATTTTGGGTATCTCCAGGACGTGTGTGTTTTATATGAAGGTTCGGTGATTACTAGCACTTGTCAAGCCAGCCGTTCCTTATCAACCATTTAATTGGAGCGCTTGCTTGAGTGCCTAAGCCACTTGCCGAGCGCCCGACAGTCGATCGTGGTGCAGTTCGTGTCCCAATCGGGATGTACATTCGGCAGTTGCTACAAGGTAGAGGTATATGCAATTCTATCTTGGTTGTTTTGTATAACTCGGATGCTTTACAAAGGTTATATGTTTCTCTTTGTGAGTTTCAAAGCAAAATATATTTGAAAACACCCAATTTCTGAGCCATTTACCGTATTAAGGTGTTTTCTAAATTACAGAACCAAATTTTTTCCACCCATCACATGGCGATTGGCAGCACATCCCTTCGAAACATCTATAATGCAATGTTGTTGTTTTTTAAATATTTGTTCATTGAATTTCCACAAAACGATGGCGAAAGCTACTCAAGGTGTTTATGTTGTACACAGTACATACTGTCATTGGTAATCACACTGATTCCAATCAGCCAATTACCAAAAAATTGCTGATATTGGCCAAGCAGTAATACATATCGTGTTGTGTGTGTGGTTTTCATAAAGCATAACATCCTCTCTCTCCATCTCTCTCTCCATCTCTCTCTCTCTCCATCTCTCTCTCTCCATCTCTCTCTCTCCATCTCTCTCTCCATCTCTCTCTCTCTCCATCTCTCTCTCTCCATCTCTCTCTCTCTCTCTCCATCTCTCTCTCTCCATCTCTCTCTCTCTCTCCATCTCTCTCTCTCTCCCCATCTCTCTCTCTCCATCTCTCTCTCTCTCTCTCTCCATCTCTCTCTCTCTCCATCTCTCTCTCTCTCCATCTCTCTCTCTCTCCATCTCTCTCTCTCTCTCTCTCTCTCTCTCTCTCTCTCTCTCTCTCTCTCTCTCTCTCTCTCTCTCTCTCTCTCTCTCTCTCTCTCTCTCTCTCTCTCTCTCTCTCTCTCTCTTTTTTTCCCATCCTCGTTCTACGTCCTCCCAATAGAGTGCAGCACGCTCCTCCCACAACTCTCTACCCCCTCCCTCTCCCACCTTTCTGTCTCTGTCTCTGGACGTGCCTGCATGGTGGTTATCTCCATACATGTCTGGGCGGTGTTTGTCTCCAAAAATGTCCGGGCAGTGTTTGGCTCCAGACGTGTCCACATGGTATTAAGCTCCGGTTGTGTCTGGATGGGAGTTTGTCTCCGGATGTGTCCAGACAGTGTTTATGTCCGGACGGGAGCTCGTCTCCGGATGTGTCCGAACAGCGTTTGTCTCCCGACGGGAGTTTGTCTCCGGATGTGTCTGGACAGTGTTTATGTCTGGACGGGAGTTTGTCTCCGGGTGGTGTGTATGTCCAGATGGGAGTTTGTCTCCAGACATGTCCAGGCAGAGCTTTTCCCAGACGCGTCCGGGCGGTGTTTGTCTCCCGACTGTGTTTATCTCTGGACATGTCTGGGCGGTGTTTGTCTCCAGGCCGTGTTTATAGTATGATTGGTAGAAAATTGATTTCAGACATTATTTTGTTCCATTTTCACCGTTATTCCATGCATAATAATTTTGATGAGATGGTATGAATCGTAATTAACCCTCCAACACACATCTGCCTTCCCTTCTTCTCACCTCACACTGCCTTCCCTTTCCCCACCCCTCCTCGCTCCACTCCCTCCTCTCCCATTCCCCTTCCACCTCCTCACTCTCCCCCCTCTCTTTCTTAACCCCCACTCTTACTATTCCTGTTAGCGAAGTGACAGGTGGTATTTGCTAGTTACAAATAAAAGTTCAGGTAGCATCTAGCAATTACCAAGCAAGCGAGCTAGCGTTTATTAAGCCAGCCATTCCTTGTCAAACGTTTTGGATGGAGTGCTTGCTTGAGTGACTAAGCCTCTTGGCGAGCGCTCTTTCAAGAAACGTGGTAACTGAACACTTCTATGTTGTTGGCTTCACGGTTAAGCTGGCTGGTTTAAGATCTTATCGTGTCGAGTATGAGCCCCTGTCACGCCGTTAAATAGCACCAGAACGGTTGACTTAGCCTATCATCCTTCTGAGGTTGGAAAAATGAGTACCAGCTTACTGGAAACAGGAGGCACTGCATCAGCGGCACAGGGCTGAAAATGGTTTGGATTTTAACTCCAAAAATACCAACATGATCCGTTCTCTACAGTTCAAACTGATGATTAATTTGAATTCAAATATGGGAATACATTGAATATTCCCACAAACCTGAGACACAGTCACAGGAGAGAGAAACAATTTGGTTCGTTTCCGATTCTACAGAATTTAACCAATTATATTGATCGGATGAAAACTGATATGGATTCAGCCTGGGAATTCTTCCACAGAAACCTGCTCTCTCTTACGCACGGAATCATCCCATCTCGTTTTCACTGATTTAACTATCTCACCCATCATCTCACTCTTGCTCCTCTGAATCCTGCGTTGAGGCATTTACTTTAGAACAACTTGCCTTCTCCTCCTGGAAGGCAAACCCAACCAAAGGCAACCTCAGATCATTCCAAAAAGCCTGCAACAAGTGTGTGTCCACCCTCAGCAGAACCAGGAAATAACATCTGTCCAATCTCAAGAATGAACTTTCAAACTTGCCTCCCTCCTCTAAAACCTGGTGGCACCTTGTCAAGTCTGTCCCTGGTGTATGCTTCCCTTCCATCCATTCCCTCACTTAAAATGGTCCCCCCCCCTTATTACCCGGTCCCCAACTCCTCTTTCACATCAAAATATTGTGTCCCTAATCCATATACATACATATTGTTGTGGTTACCAAATTCGCAAACCACCATTCAGGTCCCTTAGGTGAGATATCTCGGTAAGTATATGTGTAGTTAGGCCCAAACCCGTTGTCTAGTGGGAATACATGTCATTTATGCGTGCTGCGACTCTTCAGGATAGCCGTTTTTCTTTTACTATCTTTATTTTGGACCAACCGCCATTGTTACCACCACCAACCACAACATCAACCACCCACCGCGGCGCCGCTTCACGTCACACCTCGCAACCGTCGCATCGCCACCGTTCTTGCGCCGCTTGTGGGTACCGGTGTTGGACTCGTGCAGGGCGCGCGCCGAACAGCGTGTACAAAACCACGGATTTTCCACTTCAAAAACGGATCAAAAACGACACACGCCCACTTTTGTTCCGTCCAATCGGTGAGCGAGGGGCGATTTGGCCCCGCCTCCAGGGCGTTGGAGGGCGATCGATATATGCAAATTTATGGATCAAAAAGCATTCACGCCCACTTTTTCTCGGGCCAATGGGGAGCGAGGTGAAAGGTCGAAGGGAGGGGGTCAAAGATGAAAGAGCGAAGCCACGGGGCTGATATAAGCGACCGCGTTCGTCAGTCAAGTGAATAGAGAGTTAAGACTTCGCGGGCGGTGGAGTTGGGAAGAAGAAGCAAGAAGGAGTTGGTCGTCGTCGTGTGCGTTGGAGTCGGAGCAAAAGGGGACGGAGCTGTGGAGAGGCGGCGAGGGCAGACGAAGGGGTGCTCGCGTCGTGCAGGGAGCTGCACACCAGGGAGGCCGACGGCGCGACCTGGCCGAGGTGGAGGCGCTCGTCGCGGGACTCGAGGCAGAGTGGAAATCCTCTATACCCCGAGCATCAGCAACCCCCTCCTGTTTCCCCCCGCGCTGAGATAGTGCGACCAAGGGGGCCCCTTTTCCCACCCCCTACCAGACACTGTCCGCGAGGCCCGCGGAGTTGAGGCACCATCGCCGCTCCGCGTCTCATCACCAGACGGGTAGGCCCGACCCGGTCTCGGCCTCAGGCCCGCCTCATCCTTGAGGCTGTTCTTTTCCTTGGTTTTGGGTATGTGTTGTCGGCGCCTTCTGTGAAGTAAAATTGTATAAGTGTTGCCGTGTGCTCGCGTAATCGGTATTAGATCTGCATTGTCGCATTTGCTTTTTGTGTAAAATTGCATTGTGTTTCTTTTTCTTTTCTATGTGCTTTTGGTGGAATTGAATATGTGTGCTTTCCGTTCGTCGCGAATAAATGTGCTTTGTGTTGAACTGTTTCCCGCTTCGCTTCGTCATTTCCTTCATTGAATCCTCATCTTGCTTCACGTAAAGGGTTGGTAGTGGGCTGAATACGCCCGATAATTAATCGAACCGTCGAGGCCGACGATAACACCGCTCGGTTATCCCGATAGTACGGAACGGGTCGCTTAAGTGGCCCGTGTCCGAAGTCGACCTGCGGCGAGGTGCGATCGCCCGGTCTACCCTCCGTGTGGGTACTTAGGTAGGTCGAATTTGGCGAGCAACCCTATCCCACGCGGGGCTGATTGGCTCGATCGCGGTGAGACCGAAAGGTCCACCCGTGACTGGTTCCCGGCGTTAGTCCGAGAGGGTCACGACTGGATTGTCCGTCCGGTGGGCGACGTGCCGCGATTCGAGTTACGTGGCCGTCGCACGCCGGCGGGCGCGAATACCGTAACACTGGTGTCAGGTCGTGCGATACAAATCCATCGCCCTCCTCGCGGCACTGGTATCGGAGAACAGGAAAACGGGCTCTCCTGTCTCCGGCTAAATTCACGGGAATCGGTCCAGGGGTGAGAGAAGCGACCCCCGATTCCCTCCAAATTACGAGCGAGCGAAATTAACCCTTTAAGAGAAGCAAGATGGCGTCTCAAGGCGAGCGGGAGCCGGGGGTATTAGAAATGGATGTAGAATGTGTAGAATCCATGGCCCAGGATGGAATGCCCGTGCAGGAACATGAACTCGTCCAACTGAACCCAGAGCCCGAAATCGGTGCGGCAGCGGCCGCAGTGTATGACACCTCCCCTCCCCCCCTCCACCAAAACCCTTCCCCGATCCCTGCCGAAACGGCTCACCCAAGCGCACCCGACATGGCCCAGCTATTCGCCATGCTGGCGGCAATGACAGCGAGAATGGATGCGAATACACAAAAAATGGATGCGAATACACAACAAATGAACGAAAAGATGGATGCGAATACACAACAAATGAACGAAAAGATGGATGCGAATACACAAAAATTGGATGCGAATACACAGCAAATGAACGGAATGGAAACAAACATGAAGGAAGAAACTAAAAACCTGCGGGGTGAGACGCAGAACATGGGCCGAAGCCTGCAGGCGGGCATGAAGGCCGTGACCAGGGACATCAAAATGGCGACTCCACGTGTGGGAGCAAACGAGCTGGGAGGGGGTGCAACGGCTGACAGGCCCGCGGTGGAGGCGGGTAAAAAAATAATTCGGGGGGCGTGTTGGGCGAGGGTCGTGACAGAGGAATCGACGGTGACCAAGAGGGAAAAATTAAATGGGGAGACCAAAACGTGTGAGACGAGACACGAGGTGACGACAACAGAAACTTATAAATGTATAGAGACACGGGAGATAGAGGGTGAATTGGACGGGGTAAGTGACGCACACACACACACACACACGGAGGTAGTGGAGGATAGTGAGGTTGAGCTCGCGAAGCGTGTAGGGACCCAGTGCGAGCACCTGGATGGCCTCCTCCAGGAACGAGGGGAGGGAGTATGCCCCCTTGAGGCGAGTCACGACCAGGTGAGTTCGGTCGTGCTTTGCGAGGTTGAGTAAAGGGTGCTGTGAACGGGTGCTTGGAGAGCTTGGGGGGTGTAGAGGCCCCGGAGACCCTTGTGGGGACACAAATCCCCAGTGTAGTTGTCCCTGTGTGTGTGGTGCAAGGTGTGAGTGCGTCCCCGTGTGTGGAAGCGACCCCGTGTGTGAGTGGTGTGGTGGCGATGGTGCCAGAGTACGTGCTTCCCAGCACGCCGAGTGTGGATGAGGCACCGCGGGTGAGTGCCCCCGCGTGTGTGGGTGAGGCACCGTGTGTGAGTGAGGCACGGAGTATGGATGAGACACCGCGGTTGAGTGCCCCCGCGTGTGTGGATGAGGCACCGCGGTTGAGTGCCCCCGCGTGTATGAGTGAGGCACGGTGTGTGGATGAGGCACAGCGGTTGAGTGCCCCCGTTTGTGTGAGTAGTGAGGCACGCGTGAGTGAACGGCCGTATGCAAGGGAGACCGTGTGTGTGAGAGAGCGGTATGTAAGGGAGATGTCGGTCGGCATGCGGGAGCACGCAGCCGCGTCTCCCAGTGTGAATGTGATGGAGTGGAGTGTGTGCGTCGTAACACGCAGGTGTGCGTGGGTCGAATGGAGACGGAGACGGCGACATGGGAGAAACGAAAGCCGAGTAGCGGCTGTAGCTATTTCGGGGACCGTGCCGGGTTCACCCAGCCGCGAGCACGTGGTTCGTGCTGTGCAACGCACGAGACCGCCACGTGCTCGCTTGCGAGAGTGAAGTCCCGGTCCGGAAACGCACGCGGTGGATTTGCCGATCCCGCGGACGGACAAAGTTTAGGCAGGATAACGGATTTGGACCGGACGGGTTCTCCACGCGATCGTGTGTGTTAAGCTCCAACGGGCAAAGCACATGTGTTCGCGTGGGGAACCCCTCGAGACGTGGGGCTTGTGTTTTTTTTTTATGCGCACGGTGACGCCATGGCTGCACGTGGGGTTGGAATCCGGCAGGAGGGGTATCTCTGCCGGATGGTACCGTCCAAGGAGGGACGAGGAACACGTGCAGCTGCATGACGTCACGGGCAGGTGCAAAGTGCGCGAGCTCTGAGTTGCCGCGCAGGTGCTGCGCATGGAAAAAAAAAAAAAGCAAGCCTCACTTTCGGGTGCAAAGGATTCCTGGGCAAGGGGTGGAAGACCCCCTTACCCTAGGCACAGGATGGAAACTAGTTAGGGGGAAGGGTTAGCTTAGTTAGACCGACTTCATGGGGCAGGGGAAAGTCCTCATGGAGTCCGTGGAATGGATTAGTTAGAGGGATTGTAGCGAGATTTAGGTTGGGAAATAAAATGATTGATTTGGAGACAGTGACAGACAGTGAATGTGTAGAGTTGACGTAGTTTAGCTACGTAGTGTTAAAAGGAACGTGCTGTAGTTTAAGGGACGACGTGGGAGCACGAGTTAGTTAGGGGGTGCAGATAGAAGGATGGCAGAGTTCAGTGGTGTGTGTGTTGAAGAGTTGGTGAGTGAAGTGGAAGCATGTGCTTGGTGAGTGAGTGAGGCCGGCGGGTCTGTGTGAATGGAGCGAATGGGGAATGCATGGTGCGATGAGTGATTGGGGGGAGGAGTGACTCCCGCCCAAGGGACCCCGGGGTCAGAGTAAAGTGAGTTAGCTGGGTTAGTCAAATTGAAAAATGGAGGTTGTTTTGTTGTTGGTGTGAATGTAGGCTCGAAACCCATTTGGAGGGGTGCAGGAGCCCTGTTGACGGGCTTGGGAGCGTGGCTGCGAAAGGTGAGTATCGCTGAGTGGGTACCCCGGGCACCAGGCTAGTCGGCCGCGGTAGGCCATGGGCCCATGGGGGGCCGGGATAGAGTAGTGGGCACGGGCGCGCCTGCTTGGTGCGGGGGCCCGGGGCGCCATTAGCCGCGTGGGCAGTGTTGTGGGCAAGGGTGACCCTCGGAAAGGGGCCTGGGAAGCCAGCCTGCCACGTGTGCGTTTCAGGGGAGGTACCATGGGGGGCACTCCCCGGTGTTAGGGAGCTGGTAGGCTCGGAGGCAGTGTAGTGCCCGGGGGTGCCATAGCGGGAGATTCGGCAGAGGGTCGTGCCTGCCAAAGGGAGCCACGTGTCCCAGCCAGGAGACCGTGTGAGGGCACGGAGCGAAAATTGGGGGGCGAGGCCCGAAATTGTGAGGACACCAACACAGGCGACGGGAATCTGGGTTGTTAGAACCAATAGTTTAAGCGAGAGGCGCTTGTTGAAAGCCCCGGGGTAGTTTAACGGTTAAATGGTTAGAGTAGATTAGGAAGTGTACCCCTCCGCACCATCCATCCCCTCGCTCTCGTTGTGGGCCGCTGGACCCACTTTGGTTATAGATCGCTGAACTCTGGGGAGGCCATCCTGAGGCTTCGTTGGGCCTCAACACAGGACGTTAGCTCTCCCTTATTCCCCTCCGGGAAGGGAACGTAGGGGTTGGGAGTAGGCTAGGTGACAGGATAGGTTAGCCGAACAAAGACGATAAAGGGGGTTAGGGGACGATTTATAGTGGGGGAGTAAAAATAAAAACAACAAAAAAATAAGTTGGGGCTAAATTGGGGTTTGACAAATTAAGGGAGTGGGTATGTACAGTGACAGGCAAAGGCGATAGGTTGGGAGGGAGACAGGTAGGTAGGTCCGAGCCCGCCTTCCGAGTGGCCAGCACCACCGCACCCCCTCCACCAACCTCCACTGAACGGCAAAGGCTGGCCAGCTTCATCGGCTGGCTGTTTTTCTTCAAGGCCTGTGCCGGCCAACTTCATCGGCAGCTGTTGTTTTGCTGCGAGGCCTGTGCCGGCTGGATCGTCTGCAGCTGCTGTGCTGCAAGGCCTGTGCCGGCCACTTCATCTGCTGGCTGTTTTTCTTCAAGGCCTGTGCCGGCCAGTTCTTCTGCGGGCTGTGTTTGCCTGCTGCCTTTGCCATGCCATGCCCACTGCCCCTGTTCACCAGCCCCGTTCAAATTTTGCTTTGCCCCCCCCCCTGTTCATTTCCATGTGCGCCAGGATCCGCAAGGCAACAGTTTGCAAGCTGCGAGAACTGCCCTGTTGGCAGCTACAACACGGGCCTGCAGTGGCGGCCCGTGCACCGTGATTGCGTCCATCCATTCATCCATCCATTCGTTGTGTTCATTGCGTGTGCCACTTGAGCTGGCACGGAGACTGCGTTTGTGCAGCCCATGCACCGTTGTGGTTCACCGCGTTCAGTTCAAAAGGGAAGGCCTTGGACTGCGTGTGAGCAGCCAGCCACGTTCCCTGTCACCTGCATTGTTTGAGCCAGAGACTGCATGTGGGCAGCCTGGCTCCCTGCTAACTGCTTTTCTTTTGCAGAGTTCATTGATCCTGGGCCATGGTTTAGTGTAAAATTTGTAAGTTAAGGTTAAGATGTACTGTAAATATGAGTTCGCCCCCAGCATGTTTGTCTTAGCGCCGGCAATTTTATTTAAGTCGTCCGTGTGAGTGAGTTTGTTTAGGTAGTTACGCAGCCCTCAGGTTATTTATTTTGGGGACACGAATACCATGAATGTCGCACTCAGGGATCCGTAGGTAAAATGTACCAGGGGAAAACTACACATGATGGCACACGAGAATTTGACGACTCGGGACGAGTCTGTAAAAAGGGGAGGGGGTAGTGTTGTGGTTACCAAATTCGCAAACCACCATTCAGGTCCCTTAGGTGAGATATCTCGGTAAGTATATGTGTAGTTAGGCCCAAACCCGTTGTCTAGTGGGAATACATGTCATTTATGCGTGCTGCGACTCTTCAGGATAGCCGTTTTTCTTTTACTATCTTTATTTTGGACCAACCGCCATTGTTACCACCACCAACCACAACATCAACCACCCACCGCGGCGCCGCTTCACGTCACACCTCGCAACCGTCGCATCGCCACCGTTCTTGCGCCGCTTGTGGGTACCGGTGTTGGACTCGTGCAGGGCGCGCGCCGAACAGCCTGTACAAAACCATGGATTTTCCACTTCAAAAACGGATCAAAAACGACACACGCCCACTTTTGTTCCGTCCAATCGGTGAGCGAGGGGCGATTTGGCCCCGCCTCCAGGGCGTTGGAGGGCGATCGATATATGCAAATTTATGGATCAAAAAGCATTCACGCCCACTTTTTCTCGGGTCAATGGGGAGCGAGGTGAAAGGTCGAAGGGAGGGGGTCAAAGATGAGAGAGCGAAGCCACGGGGCTGATATAAGCGACCGCGTTCGTCAGTCAAGTGAATAGAGAGTTAAGACTTCGCGGGCGGTGGAGTTGGGAAGAAGAAGCAAGAAGGAGTTGGTCGTCGTCGTGTGCGTTGGAGTTGGAGCAAAAGGGGACGGAGCTGTGGAGAGGCGGCGAGGGCAGACGAGGGGGTGCTCGCGTCGTGCAGGGAGCTGCACACCAGGGAGGCCGACGGCGCGACCTGGCCGAGGTGGAGGCGCTCGTCGCGGGACTCGAGGCAGAGTGGAAATCCTCTATACCCCGAGCATCAGCAACCCCCTCCTGTTTCCCCCCGCGCTGAGATAGTACGACCAAGGGGGCCCCTTTTCCCACCCCCTACCAGACACTGTCCGCGAGGCCCACGGAGTTGAGGCACCATCGCCGCTCCGCGTCTCATCACCAGACGGGTAGGCCCGACCCGGTCTCGGCCTCAGGCCCGCCTCATCCTTGAGGCTGTTCTTTTCCTTGGTTTTGGGTATGTGTTGTCGGCGCCGTCTGTGAAGTAAAATTGTATAAGTGTTGCCGTGTGCTCGCGTAATCGGTATTAGATCTGCATTGTCGCATTTGCTTTTTGTGTAAAATTGCATTGTGTTTCTTTTTCTTTTCTATGTGCTTTTGGTGGAATTGAATATGTGTGCTTTCCGTTCGTCGCGAATAAATGTGCTTTGTGTTGAACTGTTGCCCGCTTCGCTTCGTCATTTCCTTCATTGAATCCTCATCTTGCTTCACGTAAAGGGTTGGTAGTGGGCTGAATACGCCCGATAATTAATCGAACCGTCGAGGCCGACGATAACACCGCTCGGTTATCCCGATAGTACGGAACGGGTCACTTAAGTGGCCCGTGTCCGAAGTCGACCTGCGGCGAGGTGCGATCGCCCGGTCTACCCTCCGTGTGGGTACTTAGGTCGGTCGAATTTGGCGAGCAACCCTATCCCACGCGGGGGCTGATTGGCTCGATCGCGGTGAGACCGAAAGGTCCACCCGTGACTGGTTCCCGGCGTTAGTCCGAGAGGGTCACGACTGGATTGTCCGTCCGGTGGGCGACGTGCCGCGATTCGAGTTACGTGGCCGTCAGCACGCCGGCGGGCGCGAATCCGTAACAATATATATCTATATATTGTTGCGGTTCTGGGAACCGCATGCATCCAACAGATATTGGTCCCAAGACAGTTATTCCATTAATATACGTGTAGATAGTCCCTTCCCTTTTGTCTTGCGGGACAACAGGGGCATGCGTTGCGAGGATCTCATAGCTAGATTTGCTTACATCATTTCTTCTTCATTTCATTTCTAACGTCATTCCTACTCTTCTTTTCTGATTATTATTGAGGTAAATGTGAGCCACCGCACGAGCATTAACAGCGCAGAGCTCCCGTCATCAAGCGATCCCTCAACCCAACTTTTGCAGCGAGTAATGCAATATGCTCGGCAACTCGAGATGATCGAATCGAGCTTCCGATGATCTGGGGGGAGATTGCTCGTTGCATTGAAAAGGCATACGAATGAATATCTCTTGAGAGGCTGTACGGATGGTGTTTTGCACCACACAGAAGCAGATGACCAACTATTGACAAGAGCGTGGCTCGTAGCTTGGTGCCAATGGCAACATCATCAGAGGCCGATAATAGTAGAACGACAACCATGCCACGTTGTGCACGATACGGGCGGCACGTACTTTTCAACCCATTTCTGGACTAATTATATCGATCGGGTCTCACCCTGCACACACACGATAGCAGATCGAGCGAACACGAGCACTAGCCATGTGCGTAATGGCGGATATACGCACACTGTACAGAACGTGCTCTCAAAGTCAGACCTGTGTGCCGCTCCTGACACTGTTATCATAGAGAGCAGGGCACGAATTGACAAATCTTACCGTCTGTGCATGGGTTCACCATAACATCGTACCTTTGGTCCTCACTTGCAGCCGCGGATGTTCCCCATGGACGGTGAGCGTTTTCTCGACTCTATGGCCAGCAAGGCTGCGATCGGGCGGAGGCATTTTGTACAGCTCAGGGCACATGGCGCACACTGGGCAGGCACGTTGACCGGCGCTAGTCGGGGTGCCAGATCAGGCATGCGGGACCCTCGGCCGGTCGTCAGGGTGCAGCCTGGGGTTCTTGCAGGGCAATTCATGGCGCAGAGTTCGGTCATATCATGTAATGGGGTAGGAGCGACACGGTTCCACAGCGTGGGTTCACCTGGCCGGAAGTGGAATGAAGCGGTTTCCGGCCATCGCGGCCGGGCCGCACAGGGGGTCGGGGCCAATCAGAGCACCTGATTCGGGTGACGACACTTCGCTTCGGGGTGGCTCCCCGCCCCGCGCCACGGGGCTTATAAAAGGGCGGATGGCCGGGCCATTCTCCCTCTCTCTGCTCTGCCTCGCCTCCCGTTCAAGCTTGACTTTGACTCCGCCTTCTATCGTCATCACTTCGACTCCGCCTTTTGTCATCATCATTTCGACTCCGCCTTCTGTCGTCATCACTTTGACTCCGCCTCTTCTTCCCCACCCACACGACGCTGACCCCACCCACCCAACTGGTCCTGCCTACCACTCTGTGCACTCGCTCTGGACTCCACTTTCCAAACTCAAGCCCCTCCTTCACGCCCAGGTACTCGACAAGAGTTGCCCAAAGCAAGAGACGATGTGCCAGCTGTCAGGGGGGTACTGCACCACGGAGCATTCCCCACAAACAAATTGGCGGCGCGTTCGGGCAATCAATTACACAAAGGTACCGAGAGAACGTAGCCTCAACTCCTCTCCTGTCTTGCTGCAATACCTCCTCTGTCTCTGTGTGTGCATGCATGTGTGTCCTGGCACCTGTCCATATAAGTAAGACTGCAGAAGATTATTATTATTATTATCATTATTATTGTTATTATTATTTTCTGGTTAAATCTGCTCTGCGTCCGCTTTCAGAAGTTGCTTGTTTATTGCCGCACCACACCTTTCTTCCCTATCTCTGCTTGCACACCCCAATGAATCGATTGATCGTACCACATACCCTTCCTCACCTGCTTGTTAATAAATTACTATTAGGAATGTTCCCAGCTCGTTTTTGTCTTTTCTTTCATTGATTCAGCATGGTCCGAATCCTCGATTAGCTGGGACTTTATTCCCAACGATCCGTTCCTTTTAGCCGGTACGTCCTTGGCAGTGTCGCTCGGCTGCATTCGATCCGGTAAAGTGATCCGTTCCGGTAAAGTGATTCGGTTCGGACAAGGCGTACCGAGAGCATGTTCCCTGGTAATTAAATCACGTGATTAATTAGGTAACCCAGTTAACCCAGAGACGGGAGGACCCTTGGTCACGTGGTTGAGTTATTGGCGTCCACGGTTGGTGAAGCGACCTGCCGCGTCAAGTAATTCTCCGCGTGTGACGGCTTACAATTCTGGGGAGTCTGGTGGGAGCCGAGATAGCTTCCCCCCCAGGTGGTCTTCTCACCAGACCCCCGGCCCGCAACAATATATACACTGATGAGCCAAAACATTATGACCACCTGCCTAATATGCTGTTGGTCCTCTGTGTGCCGGCAAAACAGCGCCAACCCATCGAGGCATGGACTCCACAAGACCCCTGAAGGTGTCCTGTGGTATCTTGCACCAAAACATGAGCAGCAGATCCTTCAAGTCCTCTAAGTTGCGAGGTGGAGCCACCGTGGATCGGACTTGTCAGTCCAGCACATCCCACAGATGCTCAATCGGATTGAGATCTGCAGAATTTGGAGGCCAGGGCAACACCATGAACACTTCATCATGTTCCTCAAACCAGCAGGGAATACCATTGCCATGAAGGGGTGTACCTGGTCTGCAATGATGTTTAGGTAGGTGATACGTGTCAAATTGATGTCCATATGAATGGCCGGACCCAGGGTTTCCCAGCAGAACATTGCCCAGAGCATCACACCCCCTCCACCGGCTTGTCGTCTTCCCACAGTGCATCCTGGTGCCATCACTTCCCCAGGTAAATGGCGAAAATGTACACGGCCATGCAGGTGATCTAAAAGAAAACGGACTCATTGGACCAGGCGACCTTCTTCCACTGCTCCAAGGTCCAGTTCCAACACTCGCGTGCCCGTTGTAGGAGCTTTTGATGGTGGATAGGGGTCATCATGGGCACTCTGACCGGTCTACGGCTACGCAGCCCCATACGCAGCAGAGTGCGATACACCTTGGATTGTGACACATTCCTCCCATGACAACCATTAAAATTTTCTGTGACTTTTGCTACAGTAGATCTTCTGTTGGTTTGGACCAGACGGGATAGCCTTCGTTGTCCGAGCGCATCGATGAGCCTTGGACGCCCAACACCCTGTCACCGGTTTGTGGTTTGTCCCTCCTCAGACCACTGTCGGTAGGTACTCACCACTGCTGACTGGGAGCACCCCACAAGCCTTACCGTTTCAGAGATGCTCTGACCCAGTCGTCTGGCGATAACAATTTGTCCCTTATCAAAGTCGCTCAGGTCTTTACTCCTGCCCATTTCTCCTGCATCCAACACATCAACTTCAAGAACTGACTGTTCACTTGCTGCTTAATATATCCCACCCCTTGACAGGTGGCATTGTTACAAGATAATCAATGTTATTCACTTCACCTGTCAGTGGTCATAATGTTTTTGCTCATCAGTGTGTATGTATATATCTATATACATATATCTGTCTATACCGGGCGTAGTGGCATGCGCCTGTAATCCGGCTACTCGGAGGCTTGGGTTGGAGGATCGCTTGAGGACGGGAGGTCTGTGCTGGGCTGTGCTATGAGAGGGTGTAGGGCAGCCCAGAATCATGGTAAAACCCAATCCTTATCCCTGTGTCGTAAGAGGCGACCAGGGTTGCGTCAGGAAGGGCATCCGGCATAAAACCTGTGCCAAATCAGTGTGTGGATCATAACGGATGATCCGCTGTGGTGACCCCTAACAGGAACAGCCGAAAGATGAACAACATACCTATCTATCTATCTATCTATCTATCTATCTATCTATCTCTCTCTCTCTCTCTCTCTCTCTCTCTCTCTCTCTCTCTCTCTCTCTCTCTCTCTCTCTCTCTCTCTCTCTCTCTCTCTCTCTCTCTCTCTCTCTCTCTCTCTCTCTCTCTCTCTCTCTCTCTCTCTCTCTCTCTCTCTCTCTCTCTCTCTCTCTCTCTCTCTCTCTCTCTCTCCCTCTCCCTCCCCTTCCTAGTCATACCCAACTGCTTTTAAATTCTGTCTTTTGCACCGGAGAAGGTGGAAAAGTTTCTGGCAACCCTCGACTCTGACTGCAAATGGACCGGATGACATCAGCTCACGTGTCCTAAAAACCTGCTCTGCTGCTCTTACACTTCCTCTCTCTGCTATTTTTCACCCTGTCATTTATGATAGGTCTTCCTCCATTTGCTTGAAAATCAGCCAACATCACAGCATTACGTAATAAATATCCCCTAGTTGGCTGACGGTCATCTCTTAAGGTTGTAGTACAGACCTCTGCTGAATCCAAAATCCGGAAAATGTCATGGATGTTAGAATGGAGTCAATTTGGGGGAACCTCCCTGGGAGCCCCACGATCCGAAATCGAAAAACCTAAAACTGAGCGATCCTGCAGACTATCGAGTATGACTGTTCTGGGTTTCAGAGCAATAGTTTGGTAAATAAAGGATAACCGGGCGGAGTGGCGTGTGCCTGTAATCCGGCTACTCAGAGGAAGGAAAGGTCTAAGTAAGACATCATCCTCAGTCAAAAATTTCAACGGATTCGTGATCAGCGTGAAAAATGGCCATAAAAAAACGCTCCTTTTAACGGGACAACAGAGAAAAAGTCGATGTGTGCCCAACCCTACTACAAGGCTTTCATTGGCATCTTGATGGAGTACTGCTCTCCCCGCTGGGCTGGCTCCCCTGCTTCACATTTTGCTCAGCTTGACGCTCTGGAAATCAAGGCTTCCAAGATCATTGGAATCTCTTGCAATGAAACTGAGTCTACGTGCTTATCACTCCACAATCGCCGACTGGTCGGTAATCTCTCAGTCTTATTCTGCCTCATTTCTGGTTTTGCACCCTCTGTCCTCTCCATGCCCCCCCCCCCAAATGCTGTTAAATTTGAGTCTCCAGCATTTCATCTCGATCTCCTTTGATGTTCATTTCCATCCCATTCCAATGGAACATGCCCTGACCTTTCCCACCCACATGTCTTGGATTTTGCACTCACTCTTCCCAATACATAGATGGTGAACATCATTGATGTCCCCCACCCCTCCGATAGGGTCGGTCGCGGGGGACATTAAAATGAGTTCCGTCCGACCGACGGACCGATCATCCGTCTATGTACTTTTGTGTTCGTGATATTTCAAAAACCGTTGAACATTTCACATTCATATTGCAGATATCTACTTTTCAAGACATTGTCTCAACCTGATTAGATCAGGGCTGTGATTGGCTGAATTGTGTTGCCGTGGCAACCATCTCGGTAACTTGGCTTGCGTACGTGATATTTCAAAACCCTTTCAAAATTTATCCTTCATATTCAACAGATCTATTCCTCATACCATCCAAAAGGTGGGGGACCTAGAGCTCCTTGTTAATTCTCCTTTCCATTCTCATTTTCATAAATCTCTACCTTTTAGCTCACCTGTTCGAAGAACAGAGAGCTATAGCGATACACCCGGCGTGAGCATCAGCGTGAGCGTGAAAATGTTAAAGTTTTTGGTGCAAGTTATTTTTTCCTTTCTAATGTTTTTATCTACCACACTATTTTTTATACGCCCGATATATATATATATATATATATATATATATATATATATATATATATATATATATATATATATATATATATATATATATATTCGGGGCGTATTATGTGATACCGGTCGTCCGTCCTTCCGTCTGTCTGTCCGTCCATCCGTCTGTCCGTCCATCCGTTTCTGTCCGCACTCTAACACCCAAAGGTTTCAACTTTCACGTTTCATATTTGGTACATAGGTACAGACTGTGGAGACGGTGTGTCGTGACATACGTTCGTCATCTAAAGTGGTTGCCATGGCAACCAGGATGCTGTTTTCCATGTTGTAGAACAATTCTGTATATACCTTGTTGTTCGGGTGTATATTGTGCTCACTTGCGCTCTTGTTACTGATTACAATATACAAATACATACATTTCTTTAAAATTATTTGGATCAGACTTCACTGCAATGCCTTATAAAAAAATATTAATTATTAGACGAGTCTTTTAAAAAACGATAAATGTATAAACAGACGAGCATTGGGTGGCTTCGACACCAACTCTGGTATTACTTACTTTGAATCCCTTTGAGAAGATTCTCATTGAGATGGATGAGTGATTTCCCATTCTGCTCCTGCACATGGAAGTCCAGCAATCTGGGTTGTTGAGAATGTTTGGATGTAAAATGTGGCTTGGACTCTAACCTGGAAGAGGAAACACATTCATTTCACTGAAACGGCATTCAATAGAGCGGATACCTCCGTTAGGCTGAACAGCATACAGTTTGTATCGCACCGATAGGTCGTTCTGCATCCGGACCTCAACCAAAATCTAATCGGCTTGTTGTTGTCACCAACCCAACTCATCCACCAAATTTTGTCATCACCCATCCACAACTTTTTGAAATAATGTGCCATTTCGATCATTTTTAGCCCAACTGCGTCTCTAAATTATTGTGAAGAATCACTTAAATCATCGTATCCAGATCCAGATCTTCACGAAATTCCAATCTATTCATTCTTATCACCCGAACCTGTCTACCAAGTTTTGTCCGAATCCTACCTTAACTTTTTGAGATATCGTGCTATATACGGTGCCTTCAGAAAGTATTCATACCCCCTTGGCTTTTATCACATTTGGTTGTGTTACAGCCTGAATTTAAAAAGGATTAAAAAAATTTTTAAATTGTCGCCGATCTACACGCGATATCCTAAAATGACAAAAAGAAAACATGTTTTTAGAATTTTTTTTTTACAAATTTATTAAAAATGAAAAGCTGACATGTCTTGTATCAATATGCATTCATCCCCTGAGTCAATACTTTGTGGAAGCACCTTTGGCAGTGATTACAGCTTCGAGTCTTCTTGGGTATGTCTGTATCTGCTTTGTACATCTGCATTTGGGGATTTTCTCCCATTCTTCCTTCCAGATTTTCTCAAGCTCTGTTAAGTTGGATGGGGAGCGTCGGTGCACATCAATCTTCAAGTCTTTCCAGAGATTCTCAATGGGATTCAAGTCTGGGCTTTGGCTTGGCCACACAATGACTTTCACATTGTTGTTCTGAAGCCGTTCCAGTGTTGCTTTGGCTGTATACTTGGGGTCGTTGTCCTGTTGGAACGTAAATATTCGCCACAGTCTCAGGTGTTTTGCACTCTGAAGCAGGTTTTATCAAGGATTTGCCTTATTTGGCTCCATTCGTTGTTCACTCTATCCTTACAAGTCTCCTCGTCCCTACCACTGAAAAGCATCTCCATAGCATGATGCTGCCACCACCGTGCCTCAAGGTAGGGATAATGTTAGATGGGTGATGAACTGTGCTTGGTATCTGCAAGATGTAGCGCTTTGCATTCAGGCCAAAGAGTTCAATTTTCATTTCATCAGACCACAGAATCTTTTACCCCATGCTCTCAGAGTCTTTCACGTGCCTTTCTGCAATGGACCATACTCTGTACAGAGCGTCGGTGCTGCCGAAGCAGTCTCCTGCAGTATTGGGCACAATCTTGGACAAGTCACCATTCCGTCGCAGGATACTCGAATGGCTCAATCATCCCAACAAGCTGTTACTCATTTTTTTCTGACCTCAGAAGGATGACGGGCTGAGTCAACCCCACCTGGTGTTAATACAACAGGACGTAGGATTTGAACTCAGGACAATGGGATACCAAGCCTGCCATCCTAACCATTAAGCCAACACCAGGCATACGGCATGCTGTCATGTGCCTTTTTCTCAGGAGTGACTTCCTTCTGGCCACTCTCCCATAAAGCCTAGATTTGTGAAGTGCTGCAGAGACTGTTGTCCTTCCGGCAGGTTCTCCCATCTCAGCCAAGGAACTCTGTAGTTCTGTCAGAGTGGTCATTGGGTTCTTGGTCACCTCCCTGACCAAGGTCCTTCTTGCCCGGTTGCTCATATTGGTCAAAAGCCAGCTCGAGAAAGAGTCTGCGTAGTTCCACATTGTTTCCATTTCCCAATGATGGAGCTCACTGTGCTCTTGAGAACTCTCAACACTCCAGAAATCGTTTTACACCCTTCCCCAAATCTATGCCTTCTCACAATTCCATCAGGTTTTCTACGGACACTTCATGGTCGAGTTCTACGGACACTTCCTTGGACTTCATGGTCGAGTTTCTGTTGTGATGAGCAGTGTCACCTGTGGGACCTGATATAGAAAGGTGCGTTTCTTTCCAAATTATATCCAATTAATTGAATTGACCACTGGTGGACTGCAATCAAGTGGTAAAGACATCCGAAGGATGATCAAAGGAAACTGGATACATCTGAGCTCAATTTGGCATGTCAGAGCAAAGGGGGGTGAATACTTATTGATGCAAAATATTTTCAGGTTCTCATTTTTGATTAATTAGTAAAATTTTCTTAAAATATGTTTACACTTTGTCATGATGGGGTATTTTATGTGGATTGGTGACAAAATATTCAGGCTGTAAAATTTAGGCTGTAACATAAGATGTGAAAAAGTCGAGGGGTGTGAATACTTTATGAAGGTACTGTATCTTTTTTGGCCCCAATCTCTTGTTTAATTTGAAGAATCAGTTCAAAAAAAAAAAATTATAGCATCCAGATCTGGATCCGGATCTTCACCGAAATCTAATCAGTTTGTCCTTGTCACACACTCGACCTGTCCACCACGTCTCGTCCGAATCCGTTCGAAACCTTTCGAGATATCCTGCTCACAGACAGACAAACATGGTTGAAAACATAACCTCCGTTCAACTACGGTGGCAGAGGTAACAAGGTAAGAAAGGTAAAGGGGAGCCAAGGAAGAGAAAAATAACGGATTACATTTTCGATTCACACTTATAGTTCAGTAGTTCAGCTGGGTATGAAAATGGATGTGATGGTTCAACTTAAACATGAAGTCCTTCATTCAAGATCCAGTGACAGGTTCAGTGACCTTCAAACAATCCGAGATGTACGAGTGGGAATCATCATGGAAGAAGTGGAGGAATTTTGTTGATTTTTTTTATTTTTTATTTATGGAGGTGAAGAACAATGAATTGTTGAGTAATTAAAATATCTCCAATCGTTTAAAACATGAAAGAGACAGGAATATAAGAACGCGCTCGAGACGCTGAAAGACATCTCCATAGTCCTACCTGTGCAAGACGTCCTTGTAGCCCTGAAAAAGATGGAAACGAAACAAGGATCAGCAACAGATGTAGATTTCCTCATTGATTTTGAACTTGCAAACTCCAAACGATAACGATTGTTCAATTGTTTACAGTGTTCGATGAACGATTGTGCTTCAGTTTCCTTAGCAACCAGTGTTTGGAAGGACTGAAAATTTGCTCAATGGCAAGGATGTAGGTGGAATGTGAAGGCAATAACTCGCCTTCTCTTTTGAAAGCCATTGACATTGTGGATTCTTTAATGCACACTGTTGCTGCGAGACAGAACACCCAGCTTAAAGTCCATCGGCCCTTTGAGGCCCAAAACGTAAAACAAACTCACTTCACATGAAGCCAAGAAAGATCTTCCCGAGGAGTTTGGGAAGGGTAAAAAGGAGGTGGGAATGAAAGATGGGAAGAAGAGGGGGAAAGGTGGGATCGATATGGAAGACCAATGAGGGAAGACCACCGTTTTGGATGGAACAGCGAGATGTTGCCCTGACGAGCCCAAATAAGGGTGAAACGAGTCGGTGTCTTTGCTTTTGAGCAGCAGCCGCATAATGGTTCGAGCATCCTCTCTGAACCCCAGCTGAGACATACCAAAGACTTTAAAAATAGTACATGCTGCTTCCTTGCTTGATGCTCAGCATTCAAAAAGAATAGAGCAAGGACAAACAACCATAAGTTGGAAATAATAGGGCAGGCTTTGATGGGACTAATGGCCTGCATCAAAGTTCCTTACAGGGGAACTTGTATTATTATTACTTCCACCACCCAAGGTCAAGATGGGTTTACACCCCCATCTGTCTGTCTGTCTTTGTTACTTAAGAAACCTAAACATTTCGTAAGTATATTGATGACTTCCGTCATCTGTTTGTGTGTTTGTTTGTTTGTTTGTAGGCACGATAACTCGAGAACGGAAGAAGCTACCAATGTCAAATTACACCACGTGATTCAGGAGGGTGATGGCTAGTGCTGATTAGATTTTGGTCAAAATCGGTCAAAGGTCAAGGTCATGGTGAGGTCAAACATCCAAAACATTCGATTTTTGATGGTTTGCTACAGAATCATCGTAGAAACTTCTGGTTTGCGTCGCGACCTTCTCAAGAGACAGCTTTTATTTTACAAGGTCAGAGGTCAAGTTGACGATTTCGGAAGTACCAGTCTATGACTGCTTCTTTGTTTGTCTGTCTGCCTTTCAGCAGAATATCTCAAAAAGTTATGGAATGATTCTGATGAAACTTGGTGGACAGGTTGGGTGTGTGACAAGGATGAATTGTTTTTGATTTTGGTGAAAATCCAGATGCAGATCCAATAATTTTTTTCAGTGATTCTTCACCATTGAGTGATTAGGGTCAAAAACGAGATACCGTTTCGCACAGTATCTCAAAAAGGTTATGAACAAATTCAGATAATACTTGGTGGATAGGTTGGGTGTGTGACAAAGATGAATTGATTCGATTTTGGTGAAGATCCGTATCCGGATACGAGAAAAAAAATATTTTGTAAGTAATTCCTTCACATTGAACATAGGGCCAAAAACTATACATAGCATGAAATTTCAAAAAGTTTTGTATGGATTAAAACAAAACTGGGTGGATGAGTTGGGTAGATGACAAGAACAAGCAGATTAAATTTTCTGGCGAGAAATTGGAACCATTTTGTTATTGTTGATTACCTCTTGCACATTCCTGACCCTGTTGTTATTGCATCAGTACAACATATAAACCTGATGTGGTCTCTGGGTGGATTATGTTTGGTCTTATGATTTTGTCTGGCCTGGTTCTGTGAATCTTGTTAAATCAAGGACTATATCCAATGGAGATCTGGGGAGTGCTCGTCACTCCGCATGTTTCGATTTACCCAGCGATCGCATCACGTGCCTTCTTGTTGAATGGTTTGCGTGAGCTGGAACAATCATCTGGGTGGCAGACGGATGGTTGTTCTTTGCGGATTATGCGGTTTTACCGTGTGAGATGTAATCCGCGGTCAGGAGGTGAAAACTGGCGATGCTCACCATAACAGTCAGGAGGAGCATCTGATGTATAAACGATTAATGTAGTCATCATTGGTTCGATATTTATAGCTATGCTGTCCTCATGAAAGCGAACAAGGCCAAACTCCAGATAGGCGGCTCTGTTTAATGTTTAACTGATGTTAACCATGTATTCTTTGTGTGTTTGACAGAGTTGCCGGGCCGAGGCCTCTGGGTTGGAGGTGAGGTTTTGGTGTAGGACTGTGTCCAATGGAGATCGGGGGAGTGCTCGTCACACTCCACATGTTTTGAATATATCACTCACACACACACACACACACACACACACACACACACACACACACACACACACACACACACACACACACACACACACACACACACGCACACACACTTAATTGTGGTTTTAGGGAGTCTAAGAGAAATCCTCAGAAATAGTTAGAGCTAGCTATTTTGTTGTATATTGGTTAGATAAGTGTCCGATGCTTATGTGGTTATATATATATATATATATATATATATATATATATATATATATATATATATATATATATATATATATATATATATATATATGTATATATATATATATATATATATGTATATATATATATATATATATATATGTATATATATATATATATATATATATATATATATATATATATATATATATATATATCGTGATTTAGTTGCTCAAAATTTAATTCCAACCAAATGCTTAACATAATTTGCTGAAAATCAATTGTGAGAGTTTTTGTTTTATTCCAACCAATCTCTCGAGGAAATCTCACCTGAAGAAAGGATGTGGCTTCCAGCTCCTCCAGTGATGCTTTCAGTGTGGACTCCGCTTCATGGAGAGAATCCATCTGTTTTTTCAGATTCTCCCTCTGGTGTTCAAGGTGAGAAAGCTTCACCTCCAGTCTCTCGTTGAACCACCTCTTCATCTGATTTACTTTTTCATCCACGGCTCGATACATCGCTCTTCGTTTCCGCTCCAGCTTTTCCTCGTGCTCTCTGCCTGAAATCTGCGAGCAATAATTTTGTCATAGTTTCACAAGAAAAATTACAAAGCAGGCAGCATCCTACGGCATTGAAAAAGGTGTGCGTGCGTGCGTGTGTGTGTGTGTGTGCGTATATATATATACTGTACATCTAAAAATCATACAAAAAACAGAGCCGGGTCGATCTACACCTAAATTTTTCCGATGTGTTGGTAATACCCAGGGTCAGGTCATGGGCACAAGTAACCTGCACCTACTCCCCGCCCCCGGTGAAGGGGGGGGGGGAGAGGAAAACCACTTACAATTTTCGCCTGTATACATGCCACAGTGCAAGTGGTTTACTGACCCCTGCTACAGACAGGGGGAGGGGGGGGGAGATTATTAGCTACAGCACAAAATATATTTGCCTCACCTCCCCATGATTAATATCATCATTTTAAATGTTGATTTTCAACATACCCTGCACATTCACAACACCCAGATATGATCTTTCGAATCTATGTTCAGAAGTACCAAACCAGATCATGGTGTCTTCCTCACGAAGGTCTGCCAAATACATTCGGCTCCCACGTGAACAGTATTTTCACGTCGCAAAGATGTCCGTTGGTGAAAAGTCAGCAGCCATTGCTCTGTTGGTAATGGTGCACAGCAGCATCGTCTTTCCAATTGCAGACATCTGTTAAATAAATCACCGAGCCTGCCATGATTACAGGAGGCACTCCCGCAAGGTTCAAAGTCCATTCACTGGCAGCGATGCATCGGGGGTTTTGTAGAACGCGCCCGTCTATGATCCTTCAGGCCTTGCGCTGGTCCACATCGTATGGAAAGCTGAAGGATTTCAGCTTTTTGGGTGAACAGAGAAAGTTCTCCAACTCTTTCATTGTGCATCGGCACATCCTTTTCTCTCAGGTACTTCCCCAGGTATTTTCGGATTATTCCAGAAGCTTTGTGAGCCACTTTAGGTAACAAACCTTATCGCGTATATATACATATAAACATACATATTTGAAGGAAAGTTTGTGTGTTTGTTCATTCATGCATTTGCACCCTGCGGGAGCCAGTGCGACCAATCTTTGCATGGCCTCCTTTTTCATCCAGAGGAAGGTCGTGGGCTATGTTTGGATATTAAAAAAAAAAAAAAATTGAAATTGGTCTTCAGGCCTCGAGTGGGATCGTATGTTGAGGTTGTCACGATTTGTTGTCAACAAGACAAATTTAACAAGGAAAAGAACAATCAGAGATTGCAGACCCTGACCAGGACTTGCTTTGAGCAGCGTGGTGTTTGTGTAATGGTGTGTTACGTAATTAATAATAAACATAATTTGAACCGCCACTTTATAACTGCTGCCAGCGGTGAATGGGTACCAAGACGTCCAGCTTTGATACAACCCAACTTTGAACGGACGCTTAACACTGATCCATCACGTTTGTTGTTATGCAAGTTAATGCAGAATGGGATTAAAGTGAATCCAATGAAAAACAAACGGAGGTCCAAGTTCGTAAAATCCTGCACTGGAATGATCAGAAGGAAACCGAACAAGCAAAAAAGCAAAGATGAAGTCATTCGGGGGGACCTGGATAAGATTTGGGTAAGAGCTGCTACTCCTCTACCCCCAAACACATCCAGGCAGTCAAGTAAGCATTATTCACAAAAAAAAAACAATCAAAAAGAACCCAGATTAAAAAAATTAAATAATTCTGACCGCCAGACCGTGCGTCCGATCAGGTTGAAATTTAAAACATACATTTCGCATCACTACTCGATCATAGTTGTGAAGTTTCACGTCAATCAATGAAGCAGTTCAAAAGAAAGATTTAAAAAAGATTTTCGCTCAATCCAATATGGCTGCCAGACCACGTGACCTATTAATTATCAATTATTTGTGAACACCCTGGTATCCCCCCAAGGCTTGAGGAACATTTATGTGAAGCTTCGCCTCGATTTGTTCTTCTCTTCTCTTCTCTCCTCTCCTCCCCTCTCCTCTCCTCTCCTCTCTCTCTACTTTTTGATGACCCCTCACCAGTGAAGAGGGCATTGCGTTTGGGGTCGTTTATCTGTTACTTGGCGAAAAAAAAACTTTCACCAAGTATGTTGGTCTGTCGCGTTTCTCTGTTTGTCACACGATTTTTGGCCACAGTTTTCAAGAAATCGTTCTGAAAATGTTTGTGTGTGTAGGTGACCAGCCAAGGGCATCAACGCTTAATTTTGGTGAAGATCTGAATCCGGATCAGGATATGAGAATTTTTCAAGTGATTCTTCATTATTGAGAGAGAGAGAGGGCCAAAAACTATATATGGCACAATGTCTCAAAAGGTTATGGATGGATTCGGATGAAACATGGTGGGCAGCTTGGGAGTTTGACAAGGAACAACTGATTAGATTTTGGTGAAGATCCCGATCTGGATACAATAATTTTTCAGGTGATTCTTCTCCATTGAGGAATTGGGCCAAACACGATGTATTGTTGCGGGCCGGGGATCGGTTGCGAGCACGACCGCTAGGTGGAAATGCAGGGTCGACTCTGCCGAACACCCGGAATTTATAGGTCGTCACCCCGGAAAACTCCGGAGCCGACGGGTCCCTTATCGGACCGAAGATCACCAATAAGTCGGCCACGTGGGACAGGGTCGATTGCCAATTTCAATTTACCTAAATACCCACGTCGTCCAAACTACGGGGAAATTCACCCTCAGCGGAGCTCGAGCGGAACGAGCCAGTAGCGTGCTTGAACTGTGTGTAAACTGAGCCGATGGTTACCGAGATCCGTCGGTCCAAATGCACAATTTACCCTCGCTACTTCCCAACACGCACCTTGCTAAACCAATGAAGGAAGGGACAGAAACGAGCTGAAACATTCAACAAATGGGGTATTTATTAACAGCAGGTGGGTAAGGAGGGAAGCACGTAAGGGCAGAGTTATCATGACTAATAAGAGATGCAAGGCAAATAATGTACAGCGAAGGCACTTATCCAATTCCTACTTTCAGACAGGGCCCCAGACACACACACACACACACACACACACACACACACACACACACACACACACACACACACGGACCTTCCCGCCTCGTGCAGTCTTCGACGAGACAAGGGACCCAGACCAGCGTCACGATGCGGTCCGAAGAACCAGGCGCCAGCGAGAGACAATGGAAGAACCAGGCGCCAGCGAGAGGCAATGGAAGAACCAGGCGCCAGCGAGAGGTGATGGAAGAAACAGGCGCCAGCGAGAGGCGATGGAAGAACCAGGCGCCAGCGAGAGGCGATGGAAGAACCAGGCGCCAGCGAGATGCGAGCAGAGTCGAGAGCTCCGTTCAGCACTCATCCCGACAACCAAAACTCTCCTCTTCTTTCTCTCGCGCTCGGCCCGACAACCAAAACTCCCCTACTTTGTCCGATCACGCCGCAACCTTATTCACCCTTGTCCAGGGGGGGAAGGGACGCCTCCCTCCCCACTTTCCTCACTGCATGGTTTTGGCACGCAAAGTGCGCTTGTTGCCCTGTCATTGGCCAAAACGGGCACCAAGGCCGTCGCTGCGGACCGCCCACCAAACAGGCAGAGGAACATTATCCTGCGTGAGCTCCGCCCATGTACGTGTTGACACGCACGCATGCAATGGTGCCAGAGGAGGATGTTGGGAGGAAGCGAGGTGAAGGTGAGGGTGATGCTGGTGTTGTTGTAGTTATAAGGGGTAAAAATCCTTTCTATAAAAATATCTCACAGTGCATGAACATTTAATTACCCATTAAACAAGGGACGGGGAGCTACCTATCCACATTTACTCGTCGAAATAACTGAGCGAAAGGACCTGTATGTTGAGTGCTCGTGGCTTCCAGATTCGTAACAGTACAGCATGATATCTCAAAAAGTTGTGAACGAGTTATGACGAACCTGGGTGGATGAGTTGATCAGGTGACAAGAACAAGCTGATTCCATTTTGGTTGAGGTCCGGATTCAGATCCGACCCGTCAGTGGGATACAAAATGTAAACTGTTCAGCCTGGTGGAGTTAAGTGTGAATGCCTTTCCGTTTCGCCAAGTGTCACTCGATGAGTGATTTTTCATTTGTAACTTGTGAAAATCGAAGATTTTTCAAGTAAATTGGTTAGTCGATTTTGTTATTCTGTCTGTCTGTCTGTTTGAGTGTTTGTCTGTTTGTCTGGTTGTCTGGTTGTCTGTCTGTCTGTGTTTGTTTGAGTGTCTGTCTGTCTGTTTATCACCTACAGGTCACAATTTTAAAGCAATCTTCACAAAACTTCACCATATGGTAGAGTTTATCATAAGGAAGAAGCCAATTGTTTTTGAGGTCAAAAGGTCAACATAGGCCAAAGGTCACAAATTAAGCTGGAAATTCTGAAATACTCAATTTTCATCCCATTGACTTGAAATTTGAAGAGGATTTATATTTCAGGTCACTTAATTCAACCAACCAATTATTTTGAGGTCAACAAAGACCAAAAGGTCAACATATGCTAAAGGTCAACAACTAAGGTGGTATTTCTAAAATCCTCAATTGTCATCCGATTGACTTGAAATTTGAAGAGGGTTTATATTTCAGGTCACTGGATTCAGCCAGTGAATTATTTATGAGGTCCACACGGACCAAAATGTCAACATAGGCCAAAGGTCAACAACTGAGGTGGAATTTCTAAAATCCTCAATTTTCATCCAATTGACTTGAAACTGGAAGAGGATTTGCACATCGGTTCACTGAATTCAACCACCAATTACTTTTTGAGGTCCACATCGGCCAAAAGGTCAACATAGGCTGGATTTCTAAAATTGTCCATTTTCATCCGATTGACTTGGGATTTGAAGAGGGGTTGCATATTTGGTCATTGAATTCAACCACCAATTGTTTTTGAGGTCAAATTTATTTTATGGATTTTGCAAGTATTGGACTATGCACGACGTCTTATTCTTGTTTGTTTGTCTGTTTGTCTGTTTGTCCGCACAGAATATGAGTGTTTTTCTCCGCAACTGCTTGTGGGATTGAGACAAAGTTTTCAGCATTGAAGCGACTACTCATCAAGAATGTTTCAATGATAATTATGACGTCATAGTTCACCTGGTGTGGCAGCCATGTTGGAAAAATGGAAAACTTTGAAACTCTATCTCTGAAACTGCATCAAGGAAAATTTTTTTAACTTGGCCCATCACAAGTACTTCTCATGCGGAATAAAGTGTGAATATTTTTTATGATGTCATAGGTGCCTTCATTATGACATCATAATTGCATATGTAGAACACTACAACTGATCAATCTGAATGTTTTTGAGGGTTATCTAGGGATAAATATATCCAGAGAAATAAAAATTGATGATGATGACATCAGTCACATGATTTAGCAGCCAGCTGAAATGAGTCACAGCTGAAATGTAAATCCTATCCAGGTTCCTCCCGATGACTCCATCTTCGCTTTTTGCTTGTTTGGGTTCCTTCTGATGACTCCAACGCAGGATTGCACCTATTTGGTCTTCTCTTCGATTTGAATGAAGTTTTTAAAAATCCAATTCTGAATTAAATTGAACAACAATATGCGTTTTGGGTTAGGATCGGGTGTCCGATCAAAGCGGGGTTGCATCAAAGCGGGATATCTTGGTACCAAGTCATCATTGTCAGCAGTTATGAAGCGGCAGTTGTAGTTTTGTCTATTATCAATTATGTAACGCAGCAGTACACAAGCGCCACACAAAATATACCACAAAAAACTACACAAACACCATGCAAAACAAGTCCTGGCGAGGGTCTGCAATCTCTGATTGCTCTTTTTCTTGTTGCGTATGTAGAACACTACATCCGATCTGTATGAAAAAAAAATTTTGAGGGTCATCTCAGGATAAATTGGTCCAGAGAAAAAAAATTGACATCAGCGGTCATGTGATTTGGTAGCAGTTTTTTTTGTTTGTTTGTTTGTTTGTTTGTTTTTTAAACACCTTAAACCTTCTCTGAAATGGCTGAACAGGTCGAGGCGAAACTTTACACACATGACTGCCGATCAATCAAAAACAAAACGTTCACACATATGATGTCATCCATCACATGGTTTGGCAGGCATATTGGATTTACCCGAAACCCAATTTAAAAAAAATCTTCTTCTCCAGAATGGCTGGACAGATGAAGGGGAAACCTCACAAAAATGTTCCCCATAACTTGGGAATGCCAGTGGATTCACGAATAATTGATGTCCCGTGGTGTGGCAGCCATATTGGATTGAGCAAAACTCTTTAAAAAAATTATTTATTTCAACTGCTTCATCAATTGGCATGAAACTTTAGAACTGTGATCTAGTAGTCATGTGGAATATATGTTTAAAATTTCACCCAGCTCGGATGCATGGTACGGCAGCCAGAATTATTTATTTTTTTGAATCTAGGTTCCTTTTTTGTTGTTGTTGTTGTTGTTGTTGTTGTTGAGCAAGGCTCTCTTGGCTGCGCCTGGATGGGGTTGAGGGTAAAGGAGTAGCAGATGGAACCCAAATCCTATCCAGGTTCCTCCTGATGATTCCATCTTTGCTTCTTGCTTGTTACCTCCACCAATGAAGGTGAAGGAGGTTATGTTTTCACCCCTTTCTGTCTGTCTGTTTGTGCGAGGATATCTCAAAACGTTGTGAACGGATCCAGAGGAAATTTTGTGCACAGGTTGGGTGTGTGACAAGGCTAACGTGTTTAGATTTTGGTGAAGATCCAGATCCAGATCCGGCTACTAGAGTTTTTTTAAGTGATTCTTCACCATTGAGAGATGGGGCCAAAAACTATATATAGCACGATATCTCAAAAAGTTGCGGACGGATTTGGATGAAACTTGCTGGACAGGTTGGATGCACGAGAAGGAAGACATGATTCAATTTTGCTGAAGATCCGAATCCAAATCTGGATACGAGAATTATTTAATTTTTTAAGTGATTCTTCGCCATTGAGAGATGGGGACAAAAACGATATAGCACTGTATAGCATGATATTTCAAAAATGTATTGAGCCCGATATGGTCTCATGGATCAGGCAGTACAGGGCGGAGGTATGCGCTCTACCGAGTACCCTTCTAGTTAATCATGTAACATACCAGTTTACAAACAACACAGAAAACAAATCCTCGTGAGGGTCTGCAATCTCTGAATGCTCTTTTTCTTGTTTATCATGTGACCTTTCATCGAGATCAAACATAACAGTGGGTTGACATCTCAAGTGGGTGGTGACATATCCATTGACGCGGTTGTGTCAAATTCTACTTTCTAGTCACCAATTGTTTTGTCATGGTATTCCAATTTTATGTTAAAATTATCGATGTTTAAAAATCCACCTTCAACAATTTAATTGTTGCACCGGCCGATTCATGATGACACCTACCTGTGTGAACTCAACCTCTTGCTGCACCTGCTGCATCTCGGACCCAACTTGCTTTATCGACTTGACCAGAGGAGGATACTTTGCAACCAAAATGATCTGCGTGGAAGTAAAACTTCAGTTAAGAAGGACGTGGCCTCGGAATAACAGGAAATTAATTGGCCTGATTGAACCGCGGGTGTGAACAATCACATGACCGTGTTCGGCCCTTAAGGGGTCACTGCGACCTGACAGTTCATTTTGCTAAATGTCAAAACAAGATGGTGGCCCTATTCTTAAAAAAAAAAAAAATTAAAATCAAATCAAATCAAACTCTTCAAAATTCTCATGATGACAATGGAAATTATAATTACAATAAAATACAAGCACCTGTAGTTCTATGGTAGTTGTCCTTGGTCCTCTAAACAAGGTCGTTCACATGAAACATGCGAACTTCCTGCTCAGTTTGTGGCTGTTATGTTTAAAAATAACCCTTCATTCACATTCCCAAAATACAGATGCAGACTTGACCTTCTGTAAATGAGGCACAAACACAAATGAGGGGAAGAGGTTCCCTTACTCACACCACCACCACCACTCCACCCCCCCCCCCCCAACCACTGGTTTTCCAACCAAATAGAGAATTAGCACAATGTTCGTTATTTCACTTGAATGTTAAAAAAAAAAATTATTTAACTTTATACCAATATGGGACAACAATGAGGAAGATTCACGCCAACCTGAATGATGCTATCATAACCTGGTCAGGCTTCTCTGAATTAACACCGAAGAGAGATTAACCCGAAGTGTACCTGTTCATTGAGATATGGAGTGAGCACGTCAAGCAGTGAAGAGGATTTGGGGTAAAATGTTAGTTTTTGTTTCAACTTCAACAAATATATCAATAAACAACACACCGCCCTCTCCGCTCTCCCTAAACTCCCCTCCTCGCTTCTCAACTACCTATTTGATGTGAAAAGTATGAAATCACGACTGTACTGAAGCACAATTAAATTTAAAGCCACATTCAGGTCCTGAAGAACTGAAAGGGAGTTTAACAAACAATTTCCGGTTCAGGTACCTTGAATTCAGCGTGAGCAACTTCCGCAGCAACGACTTGATGATCCCGATGTCCAACCATGCACATCAAGCACATCAAGCTCCCATCGTCCTTACAGTAGAAGTCCAGCAAGTTCCCGTGCTTGGTGCATCTCGGCCTCTCATCCTCCTCTCCCGGTTCTACCAATTTGTGTCCTTTGTCTTTATGGGGCGTCACATGTTTCTCACAACACAGGATCTCGCACGGTACGCACCGCATGGTGGCTTCTTGATTACAGACCTCACAGAGACCCTCAACATCCAAACTATCTTCATTTTCACTCGGCTTCACCTGTTCCACCAAACTTGCAAGGATCACGTTCTTATTGAGTTGAGGTTTTTGAGAAAAAACCTTCCGGCAATTTGGACAAGCAAAGCCAGTGGCTCTTTCCCTGCTTTCCCAGCTTTTCTCGATACAGTCACAACAAAATGAGTGGCCACAGGGTAGTGCAATGGGCTCGTTAAACAGTTGTAAACAGATTGCACAGGTGAGATCTTTCATCGCATCATTGATCCGACATGAGATAGCCATTTCTTCGGGAACAGAGATGTGGAATCTGCAGGCCAGGAGGGCAGAAGGGTGAGAAGGTCACAGGAACATCACCAGGGTGTTACTTTAGGTCGTTATTTGTTTGTTTGTTTATTTATCTTTTGGGATGAAGAGGGTTGGAGGGTCGGGAATGAACAAACATCTCCAGCATTTTCACTTATTTCTGAGAAACACTCAAGATACCATTGTTTTACCAATAAATGTTTCCAGCACATTTAAATGTGAACTCTGTACAACCGAATGGTTGAGCTGTGGAAACAAAAAAGCTCCTTTTACAAATACACAATCATGATACGACAAATACTTTTACCTGAATTGTCAGACTTGTGTAATATTTCTCATGAACCGATATCATAACACAAACATGTTAATCAACCCTTGTTTGTACAAAATAACTTTAAGGTTCCAAAAGACCAGACAAACCGGTTGCTTCACTTACGCAGTTCCACCTCCACAAATCAGGTAAGTGCAATTTGTGAGTTGAAAGAGAAACAATCAATGGACGAGAATCATAATTGAACAGCTCAGAGAGCACCTTACTTGTGCTGCTTTCTTCATTGATGCTCAGCATTTATAATAATGTTGGAGCACGGATAAACAACCACATGTTGGTCATAATAGTGCAGGTTTTGATGGGCCTAATGGTCTCTTCCTGCATGAAAGTTCCTTGTAAGGAAACTCGTGTTATTGTTTCGGCTGAATCTTGAGGTTCCCCCGCCCTGAGAGCGTGAGCAGCAAATATGATTGGTCGAGACGGCATACAATTTTGCAAAAGTACTGCTAAAATGAAGGTTTTTGAAAGAACAAACAAGGCCATTTGTTTTCTTCAGCATATAGATATATATAATTCAATTGAAATAAAAGAAAAGTTTTTAAGGCTGTATAAAAGAAAAGAAAGAAAATACTGAATACCACCATTGATGTATTTGGGATATTCCATTCCATTCCATTCCATTCCATTCTAATCTATTCTTTTTTTCATTGTCCACGTGAAACTTGAAAATTTTTCATCCACTACCAATTCAACTTACAAAAGGTTCATCGCATCCTTTCCGAATGAGCATTGAATATTTTTTTTCATTGCAAAATCGAAGATTATTTTTCAAGTATATTGGTCAGTCAATTTTGTAATTCTGTCTGTCTGTTTATCGCCGACAGGTCACAATTCAAAACCGATCGTCATGAAACTATTCCAAGTTGTAGAGGTAGTCTCAACTGAGAAGCCTCTTAATTTTGAGATCAAAGGTCAAAGGTCCTCCCTCCCGGTTTTGGGTTTGGAGTGATGGCAGGATCTCTCAGGGTTCTCTGCCGACTTTCTCAATGCTAAGTTTCCGGTCGTTATCTGTCGCGTTTTAACTGTTTATTTTCTCACCAACATGATTCTGTGTGTTCCCAGTTCGGTTTTGTTTCAAAAATCGTGATATTTTGTGAGTTTTCGTTGTTGACCCTGTCTGACCAGGTTCCTGAGGCCTACTTGTCCTTCCCCTCCAGGGGAAAATGTACGATCATTTTTATTTGTATTCTCTCCCTATTACCTTCAATTCCTATTTTCCCCACTTTCTCAATGCCCCCCCCAAGTAAACACTCTGTTTCTTGTCTTAAATTAAAATTAAAAAAATTAAGAAAAAACAACAATCTTTCTTCCTCCATACCCAAGAGTCCCGATCCTTCTTCTTCCTCTTCTTCTTCTTCTTCTTCTTCTTCCTCTTCTTCTTCTTCTTCTTCTTCTTCCTCCTTCTGCCGGCACACCATCTTTCTTCTACTTGAGCTGACCCACTCTCACCATTACCTTCACGATTTCTTCCTGCAACCTTCCATTCCCGAATCTTACCTAATCTTCCAAAATCCAGGAAAAAAATAATTCCTTGTATCCTTCCTAACTGTACACCTCTAACCATGTGTGTGTGTCTGTCTGTCTGTCTGTCTGTCTGTCTGTCTGTCTGTCTGTCTGTCTGTCTGTCTGTCTGTCTGTCTCTCTCTCTCTCTCTTCCTGATACTTTTCATCAATCCATCAGCTTCACTCTGCGTTTACCATTCCAAATTCACCATACACCTCCACGATTTTCCTTTCCTTTTTCCGAATCCTACGCAATCCTCATTAAAAATAAATAAATAAGTAAATTCACTTTTGATTATACATCTCCCGTAACCATGTGATCTGTTTCCACCCCTGCATTTGCCGATCCAATTTCCCCATTCATCTCACGATTTTTTCTACAACACTTCCATTACCAAATCTGATGAAAACTCTCTCAAACAACAATAAAAATGATAAGAATAATAAAAATAATAATACAAAAAAAAAAACGATCTCTTATAATGCTTCATCTTCCTCTTTTACACATGTGGTTCTCATTAGTGTATCATAATTCACTACTTTTTTTCAATTTCAACAGACTGCTCTCAATTAGACCTTTCCTTCATACCTTGTCAAAAAGTCCAACTGTTACAACGTTTCTTCTCTCCATTCTCTTAATTCGCCTTTATTCCATCCCTCAAGAAATGTCTTTAATGACATTTCCGAACGAAAAAAAAAATTTTAAACCCCAGTTTGCTACGCTTGTTCGCTTTCCATCAACCATTCTTTTTTTCCAACTTCACTGCCAACTCACCCCTCACACCCCTCACTCTCAAAGCAACCATCACACTCTTTCCAATGTAAGCTTCCCTCTCACCTCTCTCAAAAACTCCCCCCTCACCTTTCTCCCTCAACTCTCCCAACTCACCCTTCTCCCACCATTCACCTCCCTCACTCCCCCTTCACAAAGCTGCCTCCTTCCCCTGCACTCTCTCCTCCATCTCATCACTCCACCTCCTAAAATCCTCAACTGCCTTTTGCCCCCTCTCCTATTACTCCCCACTGTACCTCAACCCAGCACCACAGAGCCTTTTCTCCTCCTCATCTGTCCCCTCCCCTAGCTCTTCTGCAATTCCCCACACTTTTTCAACAACTCTCATTACCTCCCCCCATCCTCCCTAGTCCTATCCTCCCCCCTCCCTGCACCCAAAGCCTCCTCCCCTCCCTCTTCAAAAACATTGTGGACCTCAAACATCCAGGGCCTTCGCTCAAACCTGACAGATCTTTCCATACAGGTTGCCACTGACAAACCAGACATAATCTGTCAAACAGAAACTTTCCTCCTTCAAGACGTCTCTGACTCCCAAGTATCTGTCCCTGGTTACTCCCTCCTCTGGTATGACAGACCTGAGCTTCGTCCTGGTAGAGGAATTGCTCTCTTCATCAAAGACTCCATTCCTCACTCTCCATGCACTGCCCTCACTCCCCCACACCCCCAGGAATACCTCTGGCTCTGGCTTCCCTCCACTCCCACCTCATGTTTATATGTGTACTGTACCGTCCACCTAACAGTGATGACTCCATTTACACCTCACTATCCGAAAACATGGACCATCTTCTATCCTCTCATCCGAACTCTCTCTTCCTCATATTTGACGACTTCAAATGTTATCATGCCAGTTGGCTCGGTGTGGGTACCTCTCTCACCTGTCATGGATCTTCAGCAAAAGACTTCTGCGACTCAATCGGTCAACTTCCCGACCCGGATTTCAACCAATGGTACTCCGTCTCTTGTGGATCTGATTTTGACAAATTGCCTTGAAAATATCTGTTGCTCTTCCTCCGCTTTAATCGGTTCTTCTGACCACATCTTTATCAAAGTAAACATCTCTCTGGCTATTATCAGAGAACCACCTCACCGCCATCGAGTCTGGCGTTTCACTCAAGCCGACTGGCAGGGTCTCCAAACAGCCATCAAACTTCTCGCCTGGTCTCCCATCGCTACTTTCTCCAACATCAACTCATCCTGGGAATTCTTTCAAAGAAACTTGCTCTCCCTCACGCACAGATTTATCCCCACTCGTCTTCAGTTGTCCAAACCTTCCTCCCGCACATGGTATACTGAAGCTTGTGGTGAGGCAGTTGTCCTGAAACAATTTGCCTTTGCCTCATGGAAAGCAAACCCAACTGAGGGCAATCTCAGTTCCTTCCATAAAGCTTGGAACAACTGTGTATCTACCCTCAGGAGAGCCAGAAAACATCTTTCCAATCTCAAGTCTGAACTCTCAAACCTCTCTCCCTCCTCCAAATCCTGGTGGCATATAATCAAATCTGGTTCTGGTGTATGTTCCCTCTCAATCCCTCCCTTTCCTCAAATGGCTGCACTGTTGATACCGCATGTGAAAAGACTGAATGCTTAAACTCGGTGTTTGCATGAAAATCTTGTGTCCAAAACCCATCGCTTTCTCCACCCACCTTACCCAGTCGCACCCAACTGTCCCTGGACTTTGTGTTCTTTTGTCCTGACAAGGTGGAGAGCTTGCTGTCAAACCTCGACTCAGATTCTGCAACCGGTCCAGACGGCATCAGCCCACGTGTCCTAAAAACCTGCTCCTCTGCTCTTTCTCACCCTCTCTCTGTTCTATTCAACCTCTCATTTGCTCAAGGTCATCTGCCATCTGCTTGGAAATCAGCAAACATCACTGCCCTGCATAAAAAATGTGCAAAAACAGATCCCTGCAACTACAGACCAATCAGCCGTCTCCCAATCATCAGCAAGGTTATGGAATCCATCATCGTTTCAGACATTAAATCCTTCCTCTTCTCCAATGGCTTGATTTCCGATCATCAATTTGGTTTCAGACCAGGTCCCTCTACCCTGGATATGCTGCTTCTGCTCTCCCATCAATGGATGGAGGTCCTCAATGCCGGACATGAAATCAGAGCCGTATCCCGAGACATATCACATGCTTTTGACACGGTCTGGCACCCTGCCCTGCTCACCAAGCTCTCTTCCAGTGGTATCCAAGGCCATCTCCACTCATGGCTCACAGACTTCCTCTCCTGTCACAGTCAACATGTTGCAGCCACCTCCTTAAATCTACCTCCTCCTAACCCCTCACCTGTTATCCCCTCTCCTACTTACCCCTTCACCTTGCCCCTCATCCTACCTCTGCTCTTGGTACCTCTTCACCATCTTCTGCTTCAGTTTCAGCTCCTCCTCTGTTGTCCCAAAGTGTGTGGTGTTCTAACATCTGTGGGCTCCATTCTCATCTCACAGATGTCTCACTCTCTCAATAAGTACACTCATCACCACAAACATACTCCTTCCTTCCCTTCAGCACACCTCCCCCTCTTCCCAACCCCTCAAATCATGTACCTCCCCCTACCCGCTCCCTCCTTCTTCACCATACCTCCACCAAGTCTCATTCTTCCCCTCTCCCCACCTCTCCCATACTGGCACTCGGTAGAGAACATACCCCTGCCAGGCTGAACAGTTTACGTTTTGTATTCCACTGATAGGTCCATTCAGAATCCGGACATTAACCAATACCTCATCGGCTTGTTCTTGTCATCCACCAAACCCATCCACCAAGTTTTGTCAATCCAGCCACAACATCTTGAGACATATTGCTTCATATAAAACTTTGGCCGTATCAATGGTGAAGAATCACTTCAAAGATTATGGTATCTGGATCTGGATTCAGATCCAGATCCAGATCTTCACCAAAATCTCATCAATTCCTCCTTGTCACACACCCAACCTGTACACCAAGTTTTGGTCCGAATCCATCCACAACTTTTTGATATCTCCGATTCACAGACAAACAAACAGGGGTGAATACATAAATTCTGTCGGTATCCAATTTCAGTGGTGGAGGTAAAAATGAACGAGTCACTCAACTACACCGTCCTATCTTTCCTGTATTTAACAAACCTTCAAAATCATGCAATTGTGCTATTTGTAGGTACATTGTGTTAGAAAAATGTTTAATGACAAAATCATGGCCATTGAATTGCATTGACATATTCCTCGTGTGTGTGTGTGTGTGTGTGTGTGTGTGTGTGTGTGTGTGTGTGTGTGTGTGTGTGTGTGTGTGTGTGTGTGTGTGTGTGTGTGTGTGTGTGTGTGTGTGTGTGTGTGTGTGTGTGTGTGTGTCCTTCGTGAGGTCTAGCATTATATAATACGCAATCGTTATATATAATCATTGTACAACCAATATACACAATCTCTATGCAATCATTGTACAATCAATACACAGTAATTAAACAATTATCTGATCATTACATAAGCAAGACACAATCATTACACAATCATTATCTTTTCAATACTGTATATGATCAATCCATAGTCATGATACAATCATTATATAATCAATACACAATCATGATACAATCATTATATATCAATACACAATCATGATACAATCATTATCTGACCGTTATATAATCAAACACAATCATTATATAATCAAAACACAATCATTATACAATCATTATATACTACACATACAATCATATAATCAATACACAATCATGATATAATCATTATCTGATCATTATATAATCAATACACAATCATGATACAATCATTATCTGATCATTATATAACACTGGGCTGCATTTGAAGTATTTTTTTCAGAGGTCGAGGTTTTCTCAACGGTTCTTGTATGTTTTTTTTGCATGCTGAATTCAGAAATGTATCTAATTTCGCTCAATCAGGTCAAGTTTCAAGGAAAACTATCTCAATTTTAAGGTAAAAAAAAATAATCAAAATTTTTGTTTTTTTAATTTGCATTTTTTTTAATTCAAAATCAGACTTTCATTGACAGAAAATGTACAAACTATATATAATGACGCACAAGTACCGTTAATGTGAAATTCAACATTAAAAAGACGAAGGAAAACAGCGAATAAGTTGGGTATTGCCAGAAACAACGATTTATCTATATTTTTCTGAAATTGAAATGAAAGTAATTGAGAAGGCACTTTATTCCACATTAAGTGTACGTTTGTGTCAAAAAATGTATAGTTTGTACATTTTGTGTCAATGTAAGTCTGATTTTGAATTTTAAAAATGCTAATTAAAAAAACAAAAATTTTAAATATTTTTTTCCTTAAAATTGAGATAGCATAAAAGCTTGACCTGATTGAGCAAATGAGATACATTTCTGAATTCAGCATGCAAAAAACATACAAGAACCATTGAGAAAACCTAGACCTCTGAAAAAAATACTTCAAATGCAGCCCAGTGTTATATAATGATCAGATAATGATTGTGTATTGATTATATAACGATCAGATAATGATTAGGTATTGATTATATAATGATCAGATAATGATTGAATAATGATTTGTATTGATTACACTGTTCTGCGTCATTTCAGAGGTCGAGGATTTCTCAACGGTTCTTCTATGTTTTTTGCATGCTGAATTTAGAAATGTATCTAATTTCGCTCAATCAGGTCAAGTTTCAAGGAAAACTATCTCAATTTTAAGGAAAAAATTATATAATCAAAATTTTTGTTTTTTTTAATTAGCATTTTTTTTTTAATTCAAAATCAGACTTACATTGATAGAAAATGTACAAACTATATATAAAATGACGCACAAGTACCGTTAATGTGAAATTCAACATTAAAAAGACGAAGGAAAACAGCGACTGAAGTTGGGTATTGCCAGAAACAACGATTTATCTATATTTTTCTGAAATTGAAATGAAAGTAATTGAGAAGGCACTTTCTTCCACATTAAGTGTACTTGTGTGTCATTATATGTATAGTTTGTACGTTTTCTGTAAATGTAAGTCTGATTTTAAATTTAAAAAAATGCTAATTAAAAAAACAAAAATTTTGATTTTTTTTTTTTAACCTTAAAATTGAGATAGTTTTCCTTGAAACTTGACCTGATTGAGCGAAATTAGATACATTTCTGAATTCAGCATGCAAAAAACATAGAAGAACCGTTGAGAAAACCTCGACCTCTGAAATGACGCAGAACAGTGTAATCAATACAAATCATTATTCAATCATTATCTGATCGTTATATAATCAATACACAATCACCACACAATCATTATCTTTTCAATATATAATCAATACACAAATCATGATACAATCATTATCTGATCGTTATATAATCAAACCACAATCATTATACAATCATTATATACTCAACATACAATCATGAAATAATCAATGCACAATCATTATCTGATCATGATATAATCAATACACAATCATGATATAATAATCATCTGATCATTATCTAATCAATACACAATCATGATATAATCATTATCTGATCATAAAATAATCAATACCCAATCATTATGTGATTGTTATATATCAATACACAATCATTATGCAATCATTATCTTGCATAATGATTGCATAATGATACAATCATTATATAATCAATACACAATCATGATACAATCATTATCTGATCATTATATAATCAATACACAAGCATGATATAATAATCATCTGATCATTATCTAATCAATACACAATCATTATATAATCATTATCTGATGATAAAATAATCAATACCCAATCATTATGTGATTGTTATATATCAATACACAATCATTATGCAATCATTATCTGATCATTATATAATCAATACCCAATCAGTATACAATCATTATCTGATCATTATATGATCAAAACACAATCATTGTCCGATTGTTATGTGATCAATACACACTCATTATCTGATCGTTATATAATCAATACACAATCATGATATAATCAATACACAATCATTATACAATTATTACCTGATCATTATATAATCAATACACAATCATTACATGATCGTTATAGAATGAAAACACAATCATTATCTGATCATTATATAATCAATACACAATGATTATACAATCAATATATAATCATGAAACAACTACTTTTAATTGACCATTGAGACGTATTTAATATTTCTCTTTCGACACGAACGAACGGACCAGTTGATCAACCCTTTAAATATGAAAATATCTTGAATATCCCCAAATCCAGGAACACATCCCACAATGCATTACCTCTTCTGATGAAACCTTTGGTTCGAACAACACGAAGATCAGATCCTTGCAGGAAGTGAAGCAGGGGTGTGTTCAGTTACCGAGCAACTATTTAGCTCTTGCGAAACCAACAAACAGTTCTTGATCAACGACTTTGAATGGAGTGCTTGCTTGAGTGCTTAATTGCCACTTGGCAAGAGCTTCACAAGAAACTTAGTAACTGAACACACCCTCTGTCATTACAAAAAAAATATCATGACATCATCTGAAATCAGTTCATCACAAACACTCAGGTTTTTTTTTTGTAAAATCTGCACTTGAATACGTTTCAGGTTCGGAGTACTTTGTGACGTCAATTTAATATTCCAAGGAAACCTTTTTAAATTTAAACATCTTATGAAGGTGACACATCGTCATGCTTGACTCATGACATGAAAACAATTTGCCTTTGGGCGAGTCAGAACGGGTTTGGTTTGTTTGAAATAGTTTCAACCGACACTTGAGCAATTACAATGTGAACCAACAACAAGACAACCACAATCCAAACCGCAGTATGATATTAACCACAGTTCATCGAAGGGTTTAATTGAGAATTTCTTCAACTTTTCCTTTAGCAATCCCAAACTTAATTTCCGTGTGGTTATCCTCGTTTCTCTTCGAGTTTGTTGATTGATTGAAAGTTTTTTTTGGTAGAAGATGGTAGAAGAAACTCTTTGTACACAATGAACGCGAACATGGGCGATCCGTGCTGTCGATCCTCACATTATGACGTCACAGTCAATATTTTTTTTTCCCCAAACATGTACAGTGCCTTTAGAAAGTCTACGCCCACTTAAAAAATTTTTTCCACGTTTTGTTGCCTTATAGCCTGGAATTAAATCACGTTAAATCAGACTTTTCCCACCTTTATTTACACATCGTAACCCACAACTTCCAAGCGAAAAACAAATTCTACGAATTTCAGAAAATTAATTAAAAGTACAAAACTGGAATGTCTTGCTTGGATGAGTGTCCATCCCCCTGAGTTAATACCTGGTGGAAGCATCTTTTACTGCAATTACAGCAGTGAGTCTGTTGGGATAGGTCTCCACCGACTTTGCACACCTTGATTGGGCAATATTTTCCCATTCTTCTACAAAAACTTTTCAAGCTCATTCAAGTTGCGTAGGGAGCGTTCATGGACAGCAATGTTCAAGTCGTGCCGCAGATTTTCGATCGGATTTAGGTCGGGGCTCTGACTGAGCCACTCAAGGACATTTATCTTATTGTTCCTTGGTCACTCCAGTGTAGCTTTGGCTGTGTGCTTCAGGTCGTTGCCATGATGAAAGCCTTCACTAAGCCTAACACATCCCCCCAAACCCTGTGGACAAGGGGCAAAGGTCTGCTACTACATAAACTAATGAAATAACTCATTCTAGGGAATCCTACATGTACATCAATGCTCTCCACCGCGGTACATTTCCAAAACCGTAAGACAAAACCGTAAGAATCACCCTGCCTGTGAAACATCGGAATGACAGTTTATAGCTGGACCGTGATTCAAACCCAGAGCCGACAGATCAGAGGTGCATGGGCGTACCTCTCGGCCATCTTGACAGCCCGAACTAACATGGGAAAACAATTTCACCACCTTCGGGAGCAAGTAAAATCTGACGATTCCTGCGTTAACCTTTCATTTGGAGTGAAAGATAGACCTGAATGTTCAAACCATCAGTTTATGTTTTTTTTTTCCTCTCTGTTGTTAACTTACAGTACCTTGATTCTGTTGATCTTGATTACATCAACTTGTTTATCTGATTGTTAAATAAGTCAAACGTATTCATTCAATATCCTTCACTTACAATATCGGTTGTTTATTTAATTTTAACCACACTCTCTCTGCAGGTTGGCTGGTAATGATTCAAGCTTCGAGTCATTCGTATGATCCCGCAAACAAGCCACGTTGATTCATGCGCAGTGAGTATGAGAAGGAGGGGGATGGTCGGTATCCTTGGAATCATGACTTGCACTCCGTTGTTTGATCCAGTGCCGGTGGTGACATTTAGGCAAGCCGGCAGCAACCGTTGATGATTTCTCGAGTTCTGTTGCAAAGCTTTGGTGGTCGTGCTTGCAGAAGAGCATGACTGGCACTCCTATTTTCAAAAGGAGGGAGTGAGGTGGCATGTCTGATGGCTCCTGGCTATTGAGGAACTCTGTGGGGTATGCGACTGCTTCATCGTCACTCAAGGCTATGTCCACCGATTTGTAGGAAGTGGCCTCCCCTGTAGGAAGTGAAAAGTGGGGTTAAGCAATTGGTTCATGTCCGTCCGTCTGTCTTTTACATGTATTTGTATATATGCACACAAGTGAAGACTTGCAGTTGGGAGTGTAATAAAGGGAATCTACGGTAATTTCTCCAACCTTTATTTCAACAAACAATGACTCAATGTTTTGGTTAGCAACATATGACAAACCACGCCCGTGGGCAAAGCCGGACAACCAATCAAAGCACGTATCACGTCCCTCGCGAATTCTGACGGTCATCAAATTTTAACAGCTCAGACCAAACACTCATGCAGCCTAATTGGATGACAACACCAAAAGTTCAGATGAGATCAAGAAATAATCAGGCACTCTCATTAAAAGTAAACACAATCTGGTGTAATCCAGTTTGTCGTTAAATGAATGTAATAAATAAATTTGCAACAGTATCAATATTAGTGGACAAATTCAGCTTGTGTGCGGTAAAGAGGTGGGGGGGGGAGGGTTGGGGTGATTGTCCTGATGAAACAGCTGGGTGACATTAAGTGAAATCAAATGGCCATGCATTGTCAGGGATTCCCTGATGTGTTTATGCAAGAGAGGTCCAAAAGCTAACGGCAAGTCCACCACCTCCTGTGTGATCGATGTGACCGTTTCCTCTGCGTGCCAATCCTCCAGAATCCATTTTCTAGTCCTGTTCAGGGTCGAACCCAAAATGCTAACCCTTTCCCACAAAGGTGTGCTGTGCCTTGAGACCATGTTAAGCAATGGCAGACCTGTTGGGATAATTACACTCAAAGGTCTTGCGGTGTTCAGCACTACACTGAACGAAGGTCCTCTTTTTACCTCTCCCACATATTGGGTTCCACAACATCAGTGCACCACATTTACTACCTCTCTCCTGTCCTTCCTCGGTAGCTTGTCCTTGACCCCCATAAGAGCTCTCTTGAGGGTGAAGACAGGTTTGAAACTTACCCTCACTCCTGCCGCTTTCAATACCCTGCCGATCGTCTGTGATACACCTGGAACAAAAGGCAGAACACAAAAACCCATTGGTTTTTCTTTCGGTCCCAGCCTGTTGTGTGGATCAGCCAGGATTGTTCTCCTTTTTGGGAGCAAGCTGTCCGGGTAACCATTTATCCTCAATGCAGTCTGGAGAGGGTCCACCTATCTCACCTTGTCTTCAATGGTAGAGTGGATGGTAACTCGTGTGCTCTTTTTGAGAGGGAGTGTACCACAGATCTTTTGTGCTCCAATGGATGACAGGATTCAAAATCGAGGGATTGGTCGATGTGTTTCGGCTTCCTGGAAACTGTGACCTTCAGGGGTCCCGTGGGATCCCTTGTTACGAGAGTGCAGAGGAAGGGAAGGCTCTATTTTTTTTTATCCTCCTCAAGGGTGAAATTGATGGAGGAAAGGATTTGCCGATGGCCTCAAGTATGGAGTCCACTGCGTCGGTGGGACAGATGATGAAAATGTCATCCACGTAACGAAACCACACACTTGGCTGCACTCGTAGGGATGGAATTGTGGGCTCTTCCAAATCCTTCATCACCATGGTGGCAATCATGGCTGATACCAGGGAGCCCAAAGCAATGCCAAAAACCTGTTTGTAATATATTTCGCCAAAGACGTGGTTTGAGAAGGCACCTGCAGTGTTTCCACCGATCATCTTCCATCAAGCGCCGGTTCGCCACCTCAGTCGCCAGGTATTTACAAGCGTGCCAACTGTTGTGGCTCTCTCCAGATATGACGAGGGGGAAGCAGATTGAAGGGGGTGGGGGTGGTGCTGACATGAAGGGGTTTGACACCATAAATGGACATGAAGGAGGAAAGGATTGAAAAGGATCATGCCCTAAGGGCATCACGTTTGCAATAGAGCAGCAACGGTAAGTCACTTGCAAACTAAACATGCCACAAGGGTATCTTCCTTTTCAATTAATAGCAAGGCATTTGGAGTTGGCTGGTAAAGTGTGCTGATTGCTTTGCTGCTGGATGGGTAGGCAATACATTGACTGATAAAGTTTGTGCAACATGTCGTTCAAAAGGTCCAGAAGTGCAGTTTGGAACTATTTCGGGAAGGCTAAAGAAGACAGCCTGAATGTTGCATGCTCACTTTGTTCAATAGACCTTGCTCACCACTGTAACACGTCCAATATGCGAAAATATTTGAAAACCAAACACCAGAGAGAGAACCTACCTATACGTGATGGCTGTGAATGCGGATCCAAAGAAACCAAAGTCTGCAACAGCAAAAAGATCGCTTTCGCAATGGACGATTGAAAGCATTTTCACCCCGGTATGCTGCTTCCCTTCCCCTCACGCTGTCTTCCCTTCCCTCACACAGCCTTCCCTTTCCTCATGCACCCTTCCCTTCCCTCACACAGCCTTCCCTTCCCCTCCCCTCATGCCACCATCCCTCCCCCTCCCCTCACACCGCCTTCCCTTCCCCTCCACCGCCTTTACTTCCCCTCCACTCCCACCGCCTTCACTTCCCCTCCTGCCACCTTCCCTTCCCCTCCCCTCATGCCGCCTTCCCTTCCCCTCGCCGCCTTTCCTTCCCCTCCCGCCAACTTCACTTCCCCTCCCGCCACCTTCACTTCCCCTCCCACCGCCTTCCCTTCCCCTCCCCTCATGCCACTTTCCATTCCTCTCCCCTCATGCCACCTCCCCTTCTCCTCATGCTGCCTTCCCTTCTCCTCATGCTGCTTTCCCTTCCCCTCCCCTTCACTGCCTTCCCCTTCCCCATGCTGCCTTCCCTTACCCCACCTCACCTCGACCCCCCCCCAACCCTCTTTGTTTCCCCCTCACCCCTCCCACCTCCTTCCTCGCTCCCTCCTCACCTGCATGCTCCCTCTCCTCTCACTTTCCCCCTCCCTCTCTCTCTCCCCCCTCCTGTTTTTTTTATCTCACCCCTCCCCTGTCCTGGTATTCCCATCAGCAAAGTGACGCGTGGTACATGTAGTTGATTATAAAATTCAAAGGCAACAGGATGCCACTGCAAATGTTCTGGTATTTCCAGTTGCAATGTATGGATGTGAGTCATGAGCAATGAAAAAGAAAGAAAGGAAGAAGATTGACAGTTTTGAAATGTGATGTTGGAGACTAACTGCAGGAACAACAACCAAGGAAGTTCTGGGTTTCTGCACGTGTTGCTGATTTGTGATTTCCTCCCTCTGGCTCTACAAAGTTAAGTGCCCCAGACCAGATATGTGGTGTTTTGTTTTTATTTTTACCTGCACCGCCGAAGGTGAAGGGAGGTTATGTTTTCACCTCTGTCTGTCTTTTTGTGAATGGGATATCAAAAAATGATGGACGGATTCAAACAAAACTTGGTGAATGAATTGGTAAGGTGACAAGGACAAGCCGATGAAATTGTAGTTCAGGTCCAAATCCAGATCCGGCCTATCAGTGGGACACAAAACGTAAACTAATCAGCTTGGTGGAGGTATGCGCTCTTGCGAGTGGCCATTGTAGTTAATCATGTGTTTCTGGTCGTGTTTTGGTCCAGTTTCAGTGCCAAACCATACCGACTCGTGTTGAATTTTATGCCCTCCCCCATCTCAGCTTCTCCCCATCCCTCCCGTCTCGATTTTCCCTCTTCCCTACCGTGACTGGCTTCTCCTTCCCCATCCTGTACTCTCCCAGCTTTGCTCCATCCCTGCACTCTCACAGCTTCCCCAGCCACTCTCCCTCCTTGCTTCCCCCACCCTACACCCTCTCCCTTCCACATTCCTCCACCCTGCCAGCAGCTCCTCCTTCCCTGTCCTTAACTGTGTGGACCTCCACTCCAATCTGAAAGATCTCTCAATCCAAGCTGCTGCTGCTGAGAAATAGGACATCATCTGTTTAACAGAATCCTTCCTCTCACAGGACATCCCTGACTCCTCAGTGTCTCTCCCTGGCTATTGTCTCCTGTTTGATTGACCCGAATCCTGTCCTGGTGGTGAAGTTGCATTGTACTTCAAGAACTCCATTTCCCACTTAAATTAATCTCCAAGTGATTATATTCATTCCATATTACAATCTACAAGCCTGGTGTTGGCTGAACAGTTAAGGTGGCTGGCTTAAGATATTAGCGTCTTGAATGTGAGCCCTTGTGGTTCCGTTGAAATAACACCAGGTGGATTGACTCAGCCCATCATCCTTCCGAGGTGGGCAAAACGAGTACCAGCTTACTGGTAACAGGGACACTGCATCAGCAGTCCAGCCACACTTCCCACAAATGAAGCAACCTGCAGTTATAGCGAACCTAGTGAGCTTCATACTTAACGCGTGCACATGAGAGAATAGGAAACAACAACAACAACAACACAATACCCTGGCAATTTGGAATCCGTGTCGTCGGCTATGACCCTTTTGCTTCCGATTTTTGTCATGGGGAATGATGCGTCCCGGGAGATAAAGGCATCATCGGAGACATGAAAGACCCAAATATCAGACATGGTGTATATTTCCTCTCCTGATTTTAATAAAGATAACTCCCGCATCATCAAAAAATAATTTTTAATCGTGATTTACATTATTTGATCGCTGATCCCGAATCCAGGCCGAAGTAACCGGAAATTGCAGCATCGTCTGCTGTGCACCTGACTGACCTCAGATCTGTCAAAATCATCAGCTGTGCGGCACTTACACGTACCACGGTATAGTTGGCAAGTATACAGTTGTGAACAAGTTGTATGCACAAATGTCCGAAAAATCATAGCAAAAAGACTGTTTAATTTGATATATTTACGTTTTGATCATCAAAGAACTGTTTTGCGTGTATAAAACAGATAAAACATGTCTCGGTCTCACTTGAAATATTGTTTCGCCATTATAAGGTCTATCCGCTATCGGTGATAAAAAAAAAATGTACACCTGAAACCAAATATTCTCTTGTGTTAAAAACAACAGTACAGTGATTTTAAATCAGTAATTTCCACTTCAAATTTTTTTTTTTTTTTTTAAATCGCCAGTCGCTGTCGGATTTCACTGAAATCATTTTCAGGCAATTTGATCATTCAAGGGGTATAACTCTAGTCTGTAGTTTGATGATACATAAATCAAGGATAACCTCTCCTCTATCATATTTTTTCTGAAGAGATATATAAAATTAGGTAGATTTAAAACTGCTAGAGCATTTACTCTCTAGTTTTGTTGTTAATTTTTTAGTCATAAAGGTGTGATTGGGTATACTATAGATCAAATTAATTATTTGTGCATTTCTATAACCGTGATAACACCACTGCATACAAGTCTGATTTATAATTAGCACAGTACCGTACTGATCCAAAGTACAAAAAAAATCGAATCTGATCAACATTCATGATAATTACCATTCAGAATATACATAGAACAGGCTGTTCTATATATATATATATAGTATATGTATATTCAAAATATATATATATATATAGTGTATATATATATATATATATATATATATATATATTGAATATATATATATATATATATATATATATATTGAATATATATATATATATATATATTGAATATATATATATATATATATATATATATATATATTGAATATATATATATATATATATATATATATATATATATATTGAATATATATATATATATATATATATATATATATATATATATTGAATATATATATATATATATATATATATATATATATATATATATTGAATATATATATATATATATATATATATATATATATATATATATATATATATATATATATATATATATATATATATATATATATATATATATATATATATATATATATTGAATATATATA
>NC_140962.1:155203123-155275623 GCF_056783735.1 Eptatretus burgeri | reverse complement strand
TTGCATCAGGGAACGTATTGATGATTGCACATATAACCCCGTGGGAATCTCTGTATTCAACAGGAACTGTATTCTCACTGTCAGGTTCTTTATGAAATTCACAGCAAACTTGGATCCGACTATAAATATCATTCGTTGCGGTTCATCATCGGATCATTTTAATGGAAAAAAACAAGAACATCTGAAGGTTGTGTTCTGATCCGGATCGGACACGGTGAAACTCCGTGTCACGTCCATGTCCATGAAGACCACTTGTGCAGGCATGAGGAAATAAAATAAATAATTACCTTTTATAACCTTTATTATTGTTAGAACAAACCAACATGAATCAGATCATAAATAAACCACCACACACAAGGAAATCTTAAATTTGAACCCAAAATAACCCGAACTTTGTATTTGCGGTGAATTCGTGCACAAATCATATTAATTATTTCGAAACTCATAAACTACAGGAAAAACAGGGACTCATGAAACTGCAGGGAATCATTAACATCATAATCATCAACCAATCAATAAATCAAAAATCAATCAATAAAAATCATAATCACAAAATCAATAAACTATATTCACCCAATCATGATCCACCCAATCGATCCAACTACATAAAACAAGATGTAGTTTCATATGCATCCTGTAGGTGCCGGTTGCATCATTTTCTGGAAGCACAGCTGTGCCACTGCTGCAGTTCCCCCACGTTACTAGTAAGCTGGTACTCATTTTGCCGACCTGGAAGGATGGCAGGCTGAGTCAACCCACCGGATGTTGTTTCAATGGTACAACAAGGACTCAAACTCAAGACCCTAAGATCTTTAAAAAAAAAAAAAACACAGGGGCAATGCCGCTCCGCTCACCTGGGAGAACCAGGGAACCATTGGTCGGCGTAGTATGATCCACAGAATATGTAACTTGTCCGATGGTTTGAACTAACTTGTGAAAGTACCATGCAGCAATGATTCCTATCAAGTTACATCTAAGTCGGGCGACTACTTTTTCATTAGTCAAACATAGCGATGCCGGAATCGTAATGACCTTTCACCTTGAAATTAACCCACTCAACATGCAATATATTTTGATGGGATTTGCAAGATATCAAGAGGCTTTGGTCCTGAGAAGTTCTACAAATTTTTGGCAAAAATAGGACTTCTAGTTTTAGTGGCATTTCAGGTGATGAAGTTTGTAGTCAATTTTCATCAAAATCCTGAATGTAGTTTCGCAGAAGAAAGTGAAATACCTATTTTGGGGGGAGTGAATCGTGGACCCACTTTGACCCCCCCTCCCCCAATAGACATTACAGACCCTGATTATTTTTTTTAATGCTGTGAACAAACTTTGGTACATCACGGGTATGAAGGTTTCATCGAAATTGTATGTGTAGTTTCGGAGAAGAATATCCGAGTGTTTACATACTGACTCACTGAACGATGTTCCAAAAACAGCTGAGTCAACCTCCACCAAATCTTGCAAATGTGGTGGAAGTACCCAGGGTCAGGTCATCAGCACAAAAATAATAATAATAATAATAATAATGATAATAATAATCTTCCACCCCCATGCGAGGATGGGGAGAGGACTTACGAAATCAGTAAATTTTAATCATCATTATCAGCAAATTGCGAAATCAAAAATCCCCATCACAACGAGCACATGTGCACGGAACCAGAATCAGAACCAAAAAATTGCAAAACGGGTTTAACGGAGTCAGTGAAGTTGCTCCGAAAAACGTGCAGGATCCGCGTGTCCCCGAAACACCTCAACTCTCCCTTCTCGCAATCCAACAAGAACCCCAACCGTTCAGGATTCCTCGGCACAGGAAGGTGGGTCCGTTGTTTGTTATGAATTGCTGTGTATTGGTGAAAACATTTCTCAACACACCAGAACTCGTTATTCCCTCCCAACCTGCGCTCGTTCCCTTCCCCTTTCCGCACAATGGAGTTTAAAGCGAGTCCGATTCTCCAAAAACGACAAGACCTCACATCTACCTCCCAGTAGTGACGGCCCGAGGAGAAACTCTCATCGGAAAGAACTCCAGTGCGTTTTGGGTCGCGATGTTGTGTCCTGCCGAGGGTTGCACGGTATTGAGCTGCGATCAAAAGAAACAAGAGGCTTTTCGTGTTCTGATGTTTGGTCGTGATTAGTGTCACCGTTTTGAGATCTTCAGAGATCTGCACGTTTTGTGAATGTGCAGAGTTTTGGTCCAGACTCAGGGATCGACCGTCTGCAGATATACAAAAAGGGCACCTTTGTTAGACAGACAGAAACACAAACACCTTTATCTTTATAACTCCATGATTTATATGCAGTGTCGGTTCTTTGGTGGTGGTCCACACATTGGTGGCTCTCCCAACCTGTGAAACACCAGGATGGGAGTTTCTGGCTGGTTCAGGGTTCCAACCCAGGCTTGACAGCTACGAGGGGAGTGTGCCACCCACCGACCCACTGTGGTTTGCCACCCAGCTCGGCCATGCCCACAAACTTCATGAATCAGAGATGTTGAATATTCACCTTCCCATAAAATGTCTGGTCACTTGGAAGGTTTAAACTTCCTGGGTTCCAACATTGAAATGAATGTGGAGACTGTGGAGAAATTAATTGACGGTTCGTGTTCGTGAGAAGAGCAATGTCAGGATTGACAACGATCTGGAAAGATAAAGATGTGACAAATCAAACCAAGAGGAGTGGTGAATGTTCTGGTGTTTCCAATGTATGGACTTGCCAAATTTCCAAAATCCTCAGTTTTCATCCGAATGACTTGAAATTTGAAAAGGATTTGCATGTCAGGTCACTGAATTCAAGCACCAATTATTTTTGAGGTCAACATAGGCCAAGAGGTCAACAGAGGCCAAAGACCAGCAACGTAGATGAGATTTCTGAAACTCACTTTTCATCCGATTGACTTGAAATTTGAAGAGGACTTGCTGATCAGGTCACTGGATTCAACCACTTCTTATGTTTTGAGGTCAACATAGGCCAAAAGGTCAACATCGGGCACAGGTCAACAACTTAGGTGCAGATTTCTAAAATCTGCATTTTTCATCCAATTGACTTGGAATTTGAAGAGAACTTGCATATCAGGTCACTGAATTCAACCACTTATTTTTAAGGTCAACATCGACCAAAAGGTCAACATAGGCCAAAGGTCAACAAACAAATTAGGTGAAATTTCTAAAATCCTCAATTTTCATCCGATTGACTTGGAATTTGAACAGAATTTGCATGTTAGATCATTGAATTCAACCAACTACTTTTGAGGTGCAAAGGTGAAAAGGTCAACATAGGTCAAAGGTCATCAAACAGGTGGAATTTCTAAAATCCTCAATTTTCATCCAATTGACTTGGAATTTGAACAGAATTTTCACATCAGGTCGCTGAATTCAATCATTGATTATTTTTGTGGTTTAAAGGTAAAAGGTCAACAAAGGCTAAATTTGTAAAAGTCAATTTTCATCCGATTGACTTGAAATTTGAAGAGGATTTGCATATTTGGTCCATTAAATTCAACCACAAATTCTTTTTAAAGTCAAATTTGTTTTCGGGATTTCATAAGCATCGTGCTCTGCACGTCTTTCTTGTTTGGCTGCTTGTCTGTGAACAGGATATCTCAAAAAGTTGTGGACGGATTCAGACAAAATTTGGTGGAGAGGTTCGGCACTTCACCAGGACAGAATTATTAGATTTTTGTGATGACCCGATTGCAGATCCGTACGTGAAATTATTTTTTTAAGTGATTCTTCACCATTGAGTGAAAGGGGCAACAAACGATATATCGCATGGTATTTCAAGCACTCGCAGACGGATTACGACAAAACGAGGTGGATCAGTTAGTTAGGCAACAAGAACAAGCCAATTTGATTTTGGTTAAGGTCCGGATGCAGATCTGGCCTATCAGTCGGATACAAAACGTAAACTATTCAGCCTGGTGGAGGTATGTACTTCATCAAGTGCTGTCGTAGTTTTTTTAACCTCCACCATCTTCGAAGAGGATGGAGGTTACTGTTTTCACCCCTTTCTGTTTGTTTGTTTGTTTGTTTGTGAACAGTATTACGGAAAAACTCCTCTACGGATTTCGACGAAACTTGGTGGGGGGGGGGGGTTAGGTATGGTCCAAGGATCATGCCATTAAATTTTGGACTTGGACCCCCCCCCCCCCAAAAAAAAATTTAGAGGAAAAAAAATTTTTTTTTTGCATTTCTACATGTTTTAAGTGATTTCCAACCCCCCCAAAATTTCCCCCCCCCCAAAAAAAGAGAATTTTTTTTTGCATTTCTACATGTTTTAAGTGATTTCCAACCCCCCCCAAAGAAAGTTACCCCCCCCCCAAAAAAATTGTTAGAGAATTTTTTTTTGCATTTCTACATGTTTTAAGTGATTTCCAACCCCCCAAAAATTGTTTCCCCCCCAAAAAAAAAAATAGAGAAAATTTTTTTTTGCATTTCTACATATTTTAAGTGATTTCCAACCCCCCCAAATAAAAGATTTTTTGAGAAAAAAAAATTTTGCATTTCTACATGTTTTAAGTGATTTCCAACCCCCCCAAAAAAATTTGTCACCCCCCCAAAAAAATAGAGAAATTTTTTTGCATTTCTACGTTTTAAGTGATTTCCAACCCCCCAAAAAAATTGTTCCCCCCCCCCAAAAAAATTGTTGGAGAAAAAAAATTTTTTTTTGCATTTCTACATATTTTAAGTGATTTCCAACCCCCACCCCCCCAAAAAAAATTGTTTGAGAAAATTTTTTTTTTGCATTTTTACATGTTTTAAGTGATTTTCAACCCCCCCAAAAAAAATTGTAAGAGGAAAAAATTTTGCAACTTTTTTTTTTCAACAAAATTTCGATTTTTTTTTTGCATTTATACACGTTTTAAGTGATTTCCAACCCCCCCCCCCCCCAAAAAAAATGTTGGAAAAAAGAACTATAACTCAGCACTGTTGACATCATATTTAATGAATAAGATATAAGCTTCACTTGAGTGATCCAGCAGTATTGGCGGCGGAGGTTTTGCACTCTCCCGAGTGCTCCCCCTCTAGTTTTATCTGTTTTTGTCATGTTTAACATAAGGAAGAAGACGAAGTCCAAATACAAAGTGGAAGTGGACAGGCTTTGCATTTTCAGATGCTTTCTAGTTATTAATTTTATTTTCACTTTGGTGCATGAGGCTACTCTCCACACAGACTGTCGATTCTGCCAAAGCAGTTTCTTTGATTGTACATTACAATCCTGGATATATCAGCATTCCAATCCAGGATACTCAAATGAGGGTGCAGAAATTAGTAATTTCTTCAGCGTGTCAGAGATAACTCGTATACTCATTGCAGAGGACACCGTGGGATCTTTAACATCCACCATTTAATGCCGGCAGACGGGACACCCAGTTCTATGTCCATCCGAGGGATTGATGACAGTTTATAGCTGGGTCAGGATTCTAACCCAGGTTTGACATCTCAGAAGGGAGTGTGCATACCACTAGGGTATCCTGCCACCCCAGATGAGGGATAATGTGACTTCAAGATGCAAACGGTAAGACCTAATGTCCATTTCATCATCACCTGCAATGTTTCCAACTCGAAACAATTTTCCCCACACCCACATATGGAAGGGAAGAGGTGTTGAGATAAACATTGCAGGACAGAGTGATGGTGGTAAATGTGATACGGGATATAAGAGATTAATGAAAGGAATAAAAATAAAAATAAAAACAAGGGATGCAGATGAAAAATCAGGCTATTTGGAAAGATAAGAATCAAAGTATTATTTAATTTATTCTCATCAATCCTCATTTCCCCAATCATTTCAACACTCCCCCTTTCACACCCCCCTTCACTTACAAAGACGTTTCAGGATGTTGGTCCCCAGGTCAGAAATTTTCAACTCCTTCACCAACTCATCTGGGGAAATGTGGGGGAAAAAAAAATCAATCATAAATTAATTAATTTGAATTATTTTATCCATCGATATATTACTAAAACTCATCTTGTATAAATGTATGTACGTATGTATGTATGTATGTATGTATGTATGTATGTATGTATGTATGTATGTTCCCGAAATACAGCCAAAACCTTACACGATAGCGCAAAAGTTTTAGGGCCACCTTATTCACCATTCTCCTGCGGTGTGCAGTATCAAGTTTCGTTCAAATCTGACAAAGAAAAAAATTATTAAAAAATCAATTCCCGATTCAGTCAATTACTCTTCGGGAGAATTTGATCAATGCAAAGAACCTCAGCAGTATAGTTCGCTAGAGCTATCTTTTTTGTTGTTTTTTTTTTTTAATGATTTTTTTTTCATCAACCGCTGTCACAACGGGAACCCAACGGGTTCACGGGTCGTCGAGTACATAATGAAACCTCCCATTTTTTGAACCTCTCTTTCAATGAACACAAGAATAAAGGGATTCCTTTTTTATTTTTTTATTCTTTCTATCATTGGAATCTTTTTTAACCACGGGCTTCTGCTTGTACGTGTCCGTATAAAGTGAACAAACCAACACCATACATGATCGGAGCTTGGATCACAACTTTGGAATAAATATCCTCAGATAGGATCACCAAGCAGATCATTTCATAATCATCTACACAATGTGTGACTCGATAATGTCACTCACCGTGAAACCCCCAACACTCGCCGATTCGACATTCGCAGACCCCCCGCATATTCACGGTCCATAAAATGTGACCTGTTTTCTACATTCGTGGCCCCTGCTTTGCGTTGTCGCGGTTTTTGTGCCCGCAAAAAAACATCTTCCAACAAATGCGTACATAACGCAGTGCTCTCAAACCATCTTCCATGGACCGCTGATATAGCAGCTGTACGTCCACGTAAACCACCCCCCACTACCATGTACCATAAACGATGGTCACATGACACACCCCTCTTCATTCTACCCACAACCCCTGCACAACTACTTATGTGCAGCGTGGCCTGGGTCTCATACTTTCTTCTCGTCCCGCTGCCTCGACCTGCCAAGGCTAACCTCACCTGCATCCCCTTCAGCACCCTAATCTGCATCCTCTTCAGAGGAGTCACCGAGTTCACTGGATTCTAACTCTTCATAATCATCACATCAAAAGTTACAAAGTATCTTAAATAAAAATTGGAAACAGTACCTGCTGTATTTTCTTTGTAAGTATTTTTATTGACACTTTAATGATGTGCATTCGTGGTCGTAACATTTTTAAATTTTCCGTCATGCATCACGAACTGCCGGGAACCTATCCCCCTTTTTCCCATTGAACCAATGCCCCAATATTCGCGGATTCGACATTTATAACATTTTCCAAGAACATATCCCCCGCAAATGTCGGGGTCTTGCTGTACTCTCATTTTTTTTTTTTTGAGCGATTCTTCGCCATCGAGTGAAATGGCTGAAAAACAAAACATAACAAGATAACAAAACATAACAAAACATAAAAAACATCAGATGCAGCATTCTACATATGCAATTATGACGTCATAATGAAGGCACCAGTGACGTCATAATAATCACATTTATTCCCCACGAGGAGTACCTGCCATCTGCCAAGTTTCAATTTTTTCCTTGGTGCGGTTTTGGAGAAACAGAGGTCCAGAGTTTTTCATTTTTCCAACATGGCTGCCACACGACGTGACACATGACGTCATAATTACCTCCGCCACCGAAGGTGAAGGAGGTTATGTTTTCACCCCTTTCTGTCTGTCTGTTTGTCTGTGTACAGGATATCTCAAAAAGTTGTCGACGGATCCGGAAGAAATTTTGTGGACAGTTTCGGTGTGCGACAAGGAAGAATCGATTCAATTTTGGTGAAGCTCATGGTCCGGATCTGATAATTTTTTCAGTGATTCTTCACCATTGAGAGAAAGGGCCAAACTAATATATAGCATGATATCTCAAAAAGTTGTGAACGGATTCGGACGAAACTTTGTGGACAAGTCTGGCTTGTACGGTAGGGTGGCAAGAAGCAAGTCATTACTCAAAAAAGCCTGCCTTGAGTCCCATTTGAGGTGTGCAAAGAACCACTCCAGAGATTCTGAAGCCATGTGGCAAAAGGTTTTGTGGTGTGACAAAACCAAGATGGAACTTTTTGGCCTAAATGCAAAATGTTACGTTTGACGCAAACCCAACACAACACGGCACATAACCCAAAGAACACCACCCCTACTGTGAAGCATGGCGATGGCAGCTTCATGTTATGGGGATATTTCTCATCAGCGGTGACTGGGGCACTTGTCAGGATTGAAGGGAAAATGGATGGAGCAAAACACAGAAAAATCAAAGAGGAAAACCTTCTGTCCTCTGCAAGAAAGCTGAAATTGGGACGGAAGTTCACCTTTCACCATGACAACGACCCGAAGCTCCGCCGGAATGATGAAGGAACAAAAAGATAAATGTCCTTGAGTGGTCCAGTCAGAGCACCGACCTAAATCCACTCAAAAATCTGTGGCATTCCTTGAAGATTGCTGTCCATCAACGCTCCCCACGCAACTTGACTGAGCTTGAACAGAAGAATGGGAAAATATTACCCAATCAAGGTGTGCAAAGTTGGACGAGACCTATCGCAACGGACTCTCACCTGTAATCGCTGTCAAAGGTGCTTCCACCGAGCATTAACTCAGGGGGGTGGACACTTATCCAACAAAGATATTCTAGTTTTGCATTTTTAAATAATTTTCTGAAATTTGTATAATTTGTTTTTCGTTTGGAAGTTGTGGGTTACGATGTGTCAATAAAGGTGGGAAAAGTCTGATTTAATTAAAATTTAATTATCGGCGATAAGGCAACTCGAGGTGATAATTTCGAAAGGGGGTGTCCACTTTCTAAAGGCACTAAGTTCTATTTCGGTAGATTTTTTTGAGGATTTATGTCGTTTTGAGCCAGTGAAGTGTACACGGCCATCCCTACAAAAGAAGTCTGCAGACTCCTTGATATATAATTGAATTGCTGAAAGTTTAATTCAAACCAAAACCTGAAGATGATATGCTGAAATCTGAATAAATTTCTGTTTTTAGTTAAATTGTGATAATTATTTTGTTTTGATTAATCGTTTGAGGAGCCTCACCCGGAGAAAGGATGTTGCTTCGAGTTTCTCGAGTGATGCTTTCAAGTTGGACTCCGCGTCATCGAGTGAATCCATCTCTTTTTGCAGATTCTCCCTCTGGTATTCAAGGTGAGAAAGCTTCACCTCCAGTCTCCCGTTGAGGAACCTCTTTATCTGCTTTACATTCTCATCCACAGCTCGATATATCGCTCGTTGCTTCTGCTCCAGCTTTTCCACGCTCCCTCTGCCCGAAACCTTTGGGCAATCGTTTTGTCATTCAAAGTTTCACGAGAAAAATTACAAAACAGCATTTGAGAAAATAAGGAAATCAAGATGGAATCATAAATGGATTAAGAGGGTAAATAAAATAGGTTAAAAGTCCTTTGCAATAAAACAATATGGTGGATATGGAAGAGCTCTCGCCTCCAAGACTTGCAGTTCCAATGGTGAACTGGGAAATTTCCTCCCGACTATCTCTCCCTGGTTACTCCCTCCTCCGGTATGACAGACCTGAGCCTCGTCCTGGTGGAGGAGTTGCTCTCTTCATTAAAGACTCTATTCCTCACTCTCCATGCACTGCTCTCACTCCCCCACACCCCCAGGAATACCTCTGGCTACGACTTCCCCTCCACTCCCACCTCATGTTTATATGTGTACTGTACCGTCCACCGAAGTGATGACTCCATCAACACCTCACTATCCAAAAACATGGACCATCTTCTATCTTCTCATCCAAACTCTCTCTTCCTCTTATGTGGTGACTTCAATCGTCATCATGCCAGTTGGCTAGTATGGCTACCTCTCTCACCTGCCATGGCACTTCAGCAAAAGACTTCTGTGACTCATTGGGACTGACTCAATCGGTCAACTTCCCGACCCGGTATTCAACCAATGGTACTCCATCTCTTCTGGATCTGATTTTGACAAATTTCCCTGAAAATATCTGCTGTTCTTCCTCTGCTCCAATCGGTTCATCTGGCCACGTCCTTGTCAAAGTAGAGAACATCTCTCTGACTATTAATAGAGAACCACCTCAGCGCCTTGGAATCTGGCATTTCACTCGGTCTGACTGGCAAGGACTTCAAGCAGCCATCAAACATCTAGACTGGTCTCCCATCTCTCCTTCCTCCGACAACTCATCCTGGGAATTCTTTCAAAGAAACCTGCTTTCCCTCATGCACAGATTTATCCCCTCTCGTCTTCAGTTGTCCTACCCGTCCTCCCACCCATGGTACACTGAAGCTTGTGGCGAGGCAGTTGTCCTGAAACAACTTGTCTTTACCTCATGGAAAGCAAACCCAACTGAGGGTAATCTCAGTTCCTTCCATAAAGCTCAGAACAAGTGTGTATCTACCCTCAGGAGAGCCAGAAAACAACATCTTTCTCAGCTCAAGTCTGAACTCTCAAACCTCTCTTCCTCCGCAAAATCCTGGTGGCGTCTAATCAAATCTGTTTCTGGTGTATGTTCCCCCTCCATCCCCTCCCTTACCTCAAATGGCCGCACTGCTGATAACGCACATGAAAAGTCTGAATGCCTAAACTCTGAGTTGCCTTCTAAATCTTGTGTCCGAAACCCATCGCATTCTGTACCCACCTTACCCAGTCGCACCCAACTGTTCGCACCAAAGTACGTTCTTTTCTTCTGACAAGGTGGAGAGCTTTCGGTCAAACCTCGACTCAGATTCTGCAACCGGTCCAGACAGCATCAGCCCACGTGTCCGAAAAACTGCTCACCAAACTCTTCCTATGGTATCCAAGGACATCTCCACTCACGGCTCACAGACTTCCTCTCCTGTCGCAGCCAACGCGTGTCCCTTAATGGAGTTTTTTCATCCCCTCTTCCTGTCCAGGCTGGAGTTCCTGTAGGCAGTGTTCTGGGCCCTGTTCTTTTTCTGGTTTTCATCAATGATTTCTCCGACTCTCTGAAAAATCCTTTTTATCTCTTTGCTGATGACTCCACGCTCTGCTGTTCCATCTGTCATCCCTCCGATTGGCAATCAGCAGCTTCTTCGCTCACTGCAGATCCTGATAAAATCACAAACTGGTCCAACACGTGGAACATGTTTTTCAATCCAGACAAATCTCACACTCTCACTTTGTCTCTCCAAAAGGACTATCTGGAACACACACACACACACACACACACACACACACACACACACACACACACACACACACACACACACACACACACACACACACACCATCTACTTTCTCAACAATCCACTTGAAGAAGTCTTTTCATTCAAGCTTCCGGTCCTCACTATCTGCCATGATCTTTCCTGGGAAAGCCACATTTCCAAGCTGGCCTCCAGAGCCAGTTGCCGCATGGGAATCCTCCGTCGTGCAAAATCCTTCCTTGGCACACCTGAGCTCCTGACCACATACAAAACTTACGTACCCAGCCTGATGGAGTACTGCTCTCCCCTCTGGGCTTGTATTCCCACCTCTCACCTTTCTCGGCTTCACGTTGTAGAAACCAAGGCATTCAGGATCATTGCTATCTCCCACGATGAGGCTGAGTCATGGGGTCTCTCACTCTCTCACCGCAGGCAGGTTGGTGGTCTTTCTGCCTTCTGCAGTCTCCTCTCCGGTCTCCCTCCTGCTCTGTCTGAGATATGTCCTCCCCACATTTCCATAGGGTGTTCAAGGTCTGCCAACAACCCCCTTCTGGTAAAACTACCAAAATCAAGAATCACTGCTCACCTTCACTCTGTCATTCCTCTTTTTTCCCCACTTTTGGAACAAACTCCCACACTCTCTTCAATCCCACCCTTCCCTCCAAGTCTTCAAAACAGCTGTTCACCACCATCTCTTGTCTCCCCCCATCCAAAACCATGATCTTTTCTACCTCCACTAATCCACCCCAAACCCACCTCATTCAAATTCCCTGCTTTCCTTCCTGAAAGCCCCTGTAGTGTCCATCTTCTTTACCCTGTGTATCCCACCCCAACATTCTCCCTTCCACAGATCTCATGTCTCTGTTCCCCACTGTTTTGTGCTTCCCTCTCCTGTCCCTCTTGTTGTACATTCTCTGTTTTAGCTCTCGTACGAGCCTCGGCATTGTATACAAAATACGTACAGTACATATATTTAAGCACATCCCAAGAACTGTTCGACAACGATAGGACTACATGGACAGAATGAATCAAAAAGTGTCGATCTTGATGCGAGTTTGAATAAAAGATGAAAAAGTCATTTTGATAACAAACAGTCAGGATTGAGAGTCTTATTAACATTGAAATGAGATTTGTTTGGGACAATTTTTTTTCTTCTTTTCTTTTATTTCCTCCCCACCCCCCCCCCCCCCCGTTAAGCCTCAATCCTCCAATTTGATCCTTAGATCATGATTTTAAAAAAAACCTCCAAAAAAACATGTTTAAATAATCTTTGTATTAAAGGCACCATGTAATCCTTTTACAGATTTTATTTTTATTTCATTGGAATGTTGCTGTTCCATAGTGTCCCCATACCTGTGCATCCTCAACCTCCTGCTGCACCTGCTGCATCCGGGCCTTAACCTGCTGTCTCAACTCAACCAGAGGAGGGAACTTTGCGACCAAAATGCCCTGCGTGGAAGAAATAAGCTTCAGTGAGTAATTAAATCGTGCATTTTCACGGAACAATTCAAGGGCCGACATTCATAAAATATTGTTGCGAATCTGGAAGCCATAAGCACTCAACATACAGGTCCTATAGAACAGTTATATCGGTAAGTATGTGTTTTTAGTTAGGGTCCCCATCCCTCGTTTAATGGGTGAATAAATGTACATGCGCTGTGAGTTATTTTAATAGTTAGGATTTTTACATTACTCACAACTACAGCTACTACATCTCCAACTACAACAACAACGCCATCTTCACACTCACAGCGACAACCCTCTGTTCCCGGCATTCTCCGTGCGCTCGCTGGAATGTGGGCGTGTTCGGAATTCGTTCGGAGATGGAATTCCATTCCCAAATATGGTCATGAACCGGTTCGCTTGGCTGCGTGCCAAGTAAGGGAATGCGGCGTGTCCCACCCACTGAGGACGGGCCATGCCTGAGCGGACCGCGCCCGAGAGCGATCAAAGGAACGGAGAGGAAATATTCGGGTGGATCTGCTGGAGCTCGGAGAGGAAGAACTTGCGCCCGTTCAAAACGCATCTCGTCGCTGGCGTGCTCCGGTTCTCGGCTCGTCTTGTGGCTGGCATGGTCTGCGTCTGGCTGCCCTGGTTCCTTCTTGGACGACTGGTGCTCCGGGGAGGTGCGGACGTCGAGCCGCGCGCTCGCGGCCAGGTAGCCTGCGACTTTCTCGTCCCTCAGCTCGACTTCCCTCCGAGCTGAAGGGATAATAAAGACCATTTTGGATCCGTTTCTTTGAGTGTGCATCTGAGTGTGGGCCCGTCTGTAAGTAGGAATTGTATAAGTGCTCTTGGCTGTACATACTTGCATCTCCATAGTCAGATAACTCTGCTTCTTGCGTGCTCCCCCCTTTCCCCCATTGTAAGTAAATACATTTGTTAAATGTATCAGCTCGTTGCTGTGTTTCTTCCATTGGTTTGGCATGGCGCGTGTTGGTGAATTACAAAGGATGTTGCCGCTGTAAATGTACATTTGGACCGACGGAACTTCGGCAACCATCCGCTCGGGTTGCGCACGCGTCGGGCACACTTACGGCTCGACTCGTACGAGTACCGTCGAGGGTGTGAATACTCGGTAGCTCGCCACGTGGATCTCGAGGTATTTTGAAGATTGGCAAATAACCCTGTACCACGTGGTGGAATTATTGACGATTCGCGGTCCGGTAAGGGACCCGTACCTGTCGGAGTTTTCCGAGAGGTACGATCTTGATTCCGGGTGTTCTGTAGAGTCGACCCTACCGCCCCACCTAGCGGTCGTGCTCGCAACCGATACCTGGCCCGCAACAATATTGGGAAGGATAAAAGTCGTTGGTGGACATCTTTGCCTCTATTACCATTCATTAACTGAAGGCACGTCCACTGCAATGAGCTGCGGCGATTATCATTCCGTTTCATGGCAACCACACTGGAAAAATGATCTCATTGTTTGGAAATTAGGATTGTGTAATTATAAAGCCGAATATAAATGTTCCCCAGAAGGCTGTGTGAAAACAGACAAAATTGGCCGGCTCACCGGTTTGATCCTCGCCGTAGCTAGCGATCAGCGGTCGGCTCATTCGAGCCTGGGCAAATTGTAGGCTGTGATTTGAAGCAGACAATACGGCTTGCTCCCACGCAGTCGAGTCGAGAAATGAAATTGAGGTTTATGATCCACGTTTGTGAGCAGAATCTTGGCAATTATGAAAGCGAAGATAACATGGACGGCAGGCCAGGAGGTTGTCCTGACGAGTGACCGGAAGTTATTTGCCCACGTTTTGATCATCAGGAGAAGCCAAACAATCAAGAGGAATTAAATCCTGTCCTTTCCATTGGGAGTTGTTCCTTTTCTACTGGCTGCAGCAGCTGATGGATTCCTTCCGAACACCAACAAAGCTGCTCTCATTGACAACATGGAAGTGTGCCACGTGACTGAACTACCACAAGGTTTGGCTCTTCAAGGGGAACCCAAACTCTCAGACCACCTCAACGCTAATCTATCCCTTGATACCCTACAAAATAGATATCATGTGTCTTTTACCAATTTGCAATTCATACAGGAAGTAATTTTGCGATTTAAAGTCGAAATCCTGGGGCGGGAGATCGACACGGCATGACACAGCACAGCGCAGCACAGACACGACGTGGCACGGATACGACGCAGCATGACCACAGACACAAATAGCATCCCGGAAAAGTATGAAATGGGATGATCCCACAACATCCAGGACACCAAGTCAGCCTGAGATGGTGGGACAAAGCATTCATCGCCCATTTCGTCAGCGGCATCCGAGTGCGCATGGGCGGTGTCCGTGCCCACGCCATGTCATGTTTCTGCTGGAGTAATTACAACCGATTTATCAATTAACACAAAAGCCTTCGCAAACCATCAATTGAATGGAAAAACAAAACCTACCAATCTATAGTGAACATGCAACCGGCGGTTTCATCTTCACCAACACTTCCATCGATTGCCATCTTCGTCTGACTCACTTGCATTAGGATCGAAATGATACGGGCTCCATAATTCCCCCAAAACATTTCAATTAATAATTTTGTCTCCAATAGTTTCTTCAAAATCCCACTGATCAGATTTAACATTCTGAGGACCTTCTCTATGGAAGCCGCCATTTGGATGAAGGTGAGTTCCAGGTGTTACGGCACTGGCGACAATCGAAAAGACACTCGAGGGCTTTTTGGTCACTTTGTGATTGGCAATAAATAAAGAAATAAATAAATTAATTCGAACTAGACCATGATTAATGATCTTCGATGCTCTTCAGAAAAAAAATAAAATTGCTTATGGGCCCTCGTACACACTCAAAACTCCTGACTACATTTGGAGAACTTGCAGAGTTTGAGATTCAACAGATGGTGTCGTTGGCAAAAGTGGGCCAGTGTCCTCATTTCGACTTCTCCAGCAGAGTTCCATGCATACTCAGGGAACTCCAAGGGAGTGCAAGAGTGAAAATTGGGTGTTTGGGTTCATTAAGCCACCCCTTTTGAAGATAATTTATGGCATTATTTAATTATATCCTTTATCATATGCATCCTCAGACACTTCACTCTCCCTCGATGGAGTCTAGATTCGCCATTTTTTGTTTGGCCTGCTCGACAATGCCTCGACTTGGAACAAGCTGCAAAGATGTCTTGATGATGAAGCTGTTTTTTTCCCCACTTTCCTCAGATATCATTGAATGCCTGATCACCATACGTACAAATAGCTGGATACATCGCAATGCTTATAAACACCCGGAGATGCCAGCGTTCGTGGATTCATTTCATTTCCGCACATGCCATAACCTCGAGAATCTCTTAAACTTAGCCGAATTACAAAATTTAAGCTCCAGAACTGAACTTCACAACAGTTCCAACTGCTAAAAAAAAAAGTGTTAATTTGTCCAATTCGGACATATTTGACATTTCAGTCACTGGTAGGTGTTTAATACGACGTATCGATGATTGCTAATGGCTTGCCAAGCCAGCCGTTCCTTATCAACCATTTCATTGGCGTACTTCCTTGAGTGCTTAAGTCACTTGGCGAGTACTGTACAACATTCACACTGTATATCGATCGACTTGAACAAAGGTCAGGGCCACTTGCCAGCTTTTGGCCCCGCGTTGTTCTACGGCGCATCGGGCGCTACTGGCTCACTGAAAATGTGCAATTTTATTTTATACCGCGTTTCCCCTTTTTGTACGATCTTCTTTCATAATACAGCCCGTCACTTTGGTATAGATAAAGAAACATAAAAAAAAAAGATAAACGTTTCGTCTTTCAAAGTTTCTTCAACCGTTTCATCGGAGTGCTTGGTTAAGCCACTTGGAGCACGCTCTTCAAACTGGAGCTAGGAAGGCAAAATAAATAAGATAATTAAATGACAAAAAAAAAATGGTTCAGTTGTTATGAAGCAATGAATCACCACATCATGGCAGGATAGCCGAGAGGTATGCACGATCGTTCGAAGCTGTCTGGCCAGGGTTCGAAATCCGACCTAGGTATAAACTGTCGTCCCGGTTTTTCACAGGCAAGGTGATTCATCAATGTGTGTGCGTGTCTCAGATGGATGTTAAACTGGGCGCCATATCTGCCGGAATCATGAACCCCCTCTACCCCCTCTAACCTCCTTTGCCGATCTCTGTCTCTGTCTGTGTCTCTCTCTCCACCCCTCCTGCTTCCCCCATCCCTCCCCCTCTGTTAAAGGGACTGTTAAAGATTGACAGTTGAGTTTTGAATTTAAAGCTGCTTCCTCATGGTGTAGCTTGTATGAATCAGACTCGGAGTGAGCCGACGGAATGGGTGCAAAGATCGCTGCACGTGCATGCATGCAGGCAGACCTTTGCCAAGTGGATAGCATGGGTTTTAAATGTCCCTGCCCAGTTTTACATTTAACCAAGCGGTTAAAAAGAAAATGTTGCTGTTGTATCGCCATTCCTATCCCCTCTCCTCACACCACCTTACCTTCAAACCCTCACGCCGCCTTACCATCTCTTGGCCTCACACTGCCTAATATTTCCATCAGTGAAGAGATTGGTTGTATTTACACAAAAAAATATCTTCTATACACATTATACAGTATATAAAAACGAAAAGCGCGGTCCGTGAGGCCGTGAAGCCGTGAAGCCGTCCGTCAGTCACTCCATGAAGACAAAATGCCTATTGATCACATCCTGTTTGAACATTAAGACCCCGAAGACCCAAAATACCCCAAATACACTCAAGATGCTGAAGACCACCAAGACCCAAAAGACCTTAACAACATTTCGACCCCTTACACCCTTCAGAAAGATTAGATAGCTGAGACCCTTGACCACTTAGACGTTCTTGTATCACAAATGAAATTTCAAATAAATTTGAAGAAAATAAATATTTGTATTATGATTGGTGTAAATTATGCCAACACAGCAAATGTATGACAACTCGTCAAACATCTCATTCCAAAATCATGGGGATGAACATCGAGTCCCCCCCCCCCTCCCTTTTGCTGCTATAACAGCCTCCACTCTTCTGGGAAGTCTTTCCACTAGATGATGCAACATTGCTGCGGGGGTTTGCTTCCATTCAGCCATAAGAGCATTCATGAGGTTGGACACTGATGGTGGGCGACAATGTCTGCCTCGCAGTCGGTGCTCCGATTCATCCCAAAGGTGTGCGATGGGGTTGAGGTCAGGGCTCTGTGTAGGCCAGACAAGTTCTTTCACATCAATCTCAACAAACCATTTCTGAATGGACCTCGCTATGTGCAAGGGGGCATTGTCAGGGTGAAACAGGAAAGGGCCTTCCCCAAACTGATGCCACAAAGTTGTAAGGACAGAATAGTCTAGAATGTCATTGTACGCTGTACCACTAAGATTTCCCTTCACTGGAACTAAGGGGCCTCACCCGAACCATGAAAAACAGCCCCAGACCGATATTCCTCCTCCACCAAACTTTACAGTTGGCACCTTGCATTCGCGCAGGTAGCATTCTCCTGGCATCCGCCAAACCCAGATTCGTCTGTCGGACTGCCAGATGGTGAAGCGTAATTCATCACTCCAGAGAATGCATTTCCGCTGCTCCAATCTCACGGCGGTGAGCTTTACACCACTCCCGGCGACGCTTGGCATTGTGCATGGTGATGTAAGGCATGTGTGCGGCTGCTCAGCCATGGAAACCCATTACATGAAGCTCTCACTGAACAGTGTTTGGGCTGACGTTGCTTCCAGTCAGATTGTGTGGCCTACCACTTCGCGGCTGAGCTGTTGTTGCTCCTCGATGTTTCCACTTCACAATAACAGCACTTACAGTTGACCGGGACAGCTCCAGCAGGGCAGAAATTTGATGAACTGACTTGTTGGAAAGGAGGCATCCTATGACGGTGCCACGTTGAAAGTCACTGAGCTCTTCAGTATGGCCCATTCCACTGACAATGTTTGTGTATGGAGATTGCATGGCTGTGTGCTTGATTTTATACACCTGTCAGCAATGGGTGTGGCTAAAGGGGTGTGTGAGAAGGGGAGTTTACATACTTTTGGCCGTGTGTGTGTGTGTGTGTGTGTGTGTGTGTGTGTGTGTGTGTGTGTGTGTGTGTATAAATATATAAATATATATATATATATATATATATATATATATATATATATATATATATATATATATAAACAGATGTTTGGTACGACAGAAATTTAATATGGAAACAAACAAACACGACATAATAGTGACCGAAGCTTTTCGTGCTGCACTCTTCAGGGTAAAAATCGCAGCAAGTGAAGGAGGAAGTGAAGGCGCGTGTTTTTTTTGCAGGTCTCAATAAGGTAGACGCTGATTGGTTCAACCGTAATGACGTCACGGTTAATCCGAACGCCCATTGGTGGCACTCCTACAGCTCCATGAGAAACAAAATTGCCTTGATCAATATCCTGGTTAACAGAGCACAGAGGATTTGTTCACCTTGTAATCTTCCTGCTGAAATTGACAAAATCATGAATATACTCGGTGAGAATGGTTATCCTGAGAATATAGTTAAGAGATACATACACAAGTTTCTAAACACGACAAAAGATCGGAAGATTGGTCCGGACAAATGTCCAGTCTATATCAGGATGCCCTGGAAAGGGCAATCATCACGAAGGGTTGAAGTACAAATCAAACATCTTGTATCCAACACGTTTCTGGCTGTGTAACCCCGAGTAATATTTACCTCTCGCCGTTTGCTGACGTCAGTCAACAAGGATGTGCTTACCCACCTCACAAACCAGCAATGTTATTTATGAGTTTAAGTGCCGATGTAAAGCTCGGTACATGGGCCGCACAACACATCCCCTTGGCGATTCAAAGAAAGATTGTGAGGGTTAGAACACAACCAGTGCGAGCAAGTAGAAATATCCAGCAACCACCGTCCGCTGTACCTGCTTGATCTGCCATTGCACAGCACCTGGTTGCCAACCCTATCTGTGCAGACCACTACAATGCAGATATGTTCAGGATATTGAGCCGAGGTCGGAGCTCGTTTCATTTACGTATGTTGGAAGCAACCTTCATCCTTACCACCGATCCAATATTATGTCGTCAAAAGGAATTTGTACGGTCTCTGTGTCTCTTTCAGCATGGAAAGATAAAGGGAAGTACGGTAACAAATGGTGAATGGACCGAAGGGGAAACCCATCCCCCCTCTCTCCAGGATGTGGTTGCAAACGTCAATCATCGACGAACTCTGCTCCAGCCAATGGGAGCTCGAGGTGAAGATGACGAGCCGACCAATGGGCGTTCGGATTAACCGTGACGTCATTACGGTTGAACCAATCAGTGTCTACCTTATCGAGACCTGCGTATAAAGCACGCGCCTTCACTTCTTCTTCACTTGCTGCGATTTTTACCCTGAAGAGTGCAGCACGAAAATCTTCGGTCACTATGATGTCGTGTTTGTTTGTACATACATACATACATATATATATATATATATATATATATATATATATATATATATATATATATATATATATACATACATATATACACACACACACATACAATATACATACATACATAGTGTTGCATACAACAGATAGGTGTCTCAAGACAGTTATGCCATTATTATACGTGTAGATAGTCCCCTTCCTTTTGTTTAGTGGGACAACAGAGAGTGCGTTGCGATGATCTCATAGTTCGGGTTGCTAAATCATTTTCTTTTCAGTTCATCCCCACTCTTCTTCTTTTCTTTCCTGGGATAAACGAGTCACGTGTGCTTTCGAAGGATCCGCTGTATCCGGTGTCTCGTTCCCGGGCGAGCCCGAAACACGGCATGTGTGGCGAGTGATGTGCGCTCGGTGCTGGACTGTCGATTTGAGCTTCCAATAAGCTGGGGAGAATTGCCGATTGCCTTGGAAAGGCATGCGAACAAATACCTCTTGAGAGGCTGCACGAATGGTGTTTTTCACAGCACGACGCCCACGCTGCACGAAATACCACAGCGTGTAGCACGATGGTCCACCGGTACCCTCTGCCTTGCTTGCCCCTCGTCTCGTTTACCGCAGCGTACCATTCTTCACCTGACACGACGTGCAGTCCACGATGACCCGAGATCTCAGAGCGAACACCCCGGGATCCGCGAGCGGCTTCAATGGAGGATACGTGGTCTCCGAGCGGGAGGTTCTCCGGAAGACCACTGGTCCAGGATCGGTTCACCCGAGGACAAGGGGTCCAGACCCGATGAAGATTTGCTTGTGATTCGCGTGCCGATTTCGGTGTGGGCAATTCGTGTCGTCTTGTGGAGTCGGGGCGAGGTGTGTTTGCTGTCTGCATGGTGTTGCCAGAAACGAAGTGAGGTGGTTTCCGGCCCAAGCTGGCGGGCCACATGAGGGGTAGGGGCCAATCTGAGTGCCCGATTCGGGTGAGGACGTTTGAATTTGGCATGGCCCCTCCCCCCGAGCTTCAGGCCCTATAAAAGACGGAGAAGTTCCTCCGTCTTGTGTGTGTTTTCACGCGGTGTTTTCCTGTTCTGGCCTCCTGCTTCTCGTCTCCGCCCACGCTTCACCTCGTCGACTCTGCCTCCTCGTCTCTGCCCATGCCTCGCTTCGTCCACCCACCTGCCTGGTCCCGTCCACTACTCCACCCTTGCAGGCTGGACTCCGCCCTTCTCCACTCAAGCTCCTCCTTCACGAGCACAGTCGACACAGGTGTGGCTGGGGCCAGAGACAACGCAACTACTATCAGGTACCGCACCACGGAGCATCCCCCCCACCCCCGAAATGTATTGCTGGCACGTCGTGACATCGGGCGCCCAGGTAGCGAGAGCATAACCTCAACTACCTCCCTCCCTGGTTGCAAAAGTCCCTTCTCATCGGGTTTCTTTTTCTGTGTGTGTCTGAATGTGTTAGCGCCTGTCTGCTAAGTAAGTCTGCAGAAGATCATTATTGTTGTTACTGTTGTTAATTTTGCGTCAAGTGTGCTCTGTGTCTGCTTTCGTAAGTTGCTTGTATTAATTATTGTTGCACCACACCTCTCTCCCCTATCTCTGCATTAAATACCCCAATAAATCTTGACTGTGCCACAAATTTTTCCTCGCTCATTGTAAATAAATTATCATTATTAGGAATGTTCCCTGCTCGTTTTTGTCTTTTCGCCCATTGACCAAGCATGGTCCGAATCCAACTCCAGCTGGGACTATATTCCCAACGATCCGTTCCTTTTAGCCGGTACGTCCTTGGCAGTGTCACTCGGCTGCATCTGATCCGGAAAAGTGATCCGATCCGTTAGAGTGATCCGGTGCGGACAAGGCGTACCGAGGGCGTGGTTCCCCCGTAATTAATTAGGTAACCCGATTAACCCATAAACGGGAGGACCCTAGGTCATGCGGTTGAGTTATTGGCGTCCACGGTCGATTAAGCGACCCTCCGCATCACGGAATTATCTGTGTGCAACGGCCTACAATTCCAGGGAGTCTGGTGGGAATCGACATAGCTTCCCCCACCTCGTGGTCTTCTCACCCGACCCCCAGCCCGCAACAATATATATAAATTATATATACATATATAAACACATCCTCAACCATTTCTCAGACGTGCATTTACCAGTTTTTCAAACTTGGCACAGATATAAAGAATGACGGTTTACATAAGCTCGTCCTTTTTTTTGTTCAAGATCAGAATCAAGATGGTCGACTGGCGGCCATTTTAGTTGTGAAAAACCCGATGTTGAACACGTCCTCGACCATTTCTCGGACATGCATTTACCGATGTTGTTCAAACTTGGCATGTCGATAAGGAATGGGAGCTTACATAAGCGCATCATTTTATTACGAGATCAGACCCAAGATGTCTGACTGACGGCCATTTTGTTACTTAAATGTGTACCCAACCATTTCCCAGACATGCACGGTCCGATTTTGTTCAGACGCTGAAACAAGCACAGTTTGTGATGGCATTCACTGATTCACATGCTCCTCACATTATTTTGCGAGCTGATCAAAGATGGCCAACTGGGAGATTGGCAACTGTTTTAGTTGTACATAAGTATGAGCTAGCTCTTTAAACTCCGTCCAGCAAAATTACTAAAAACGAGGGCTATGACATTTTATGTCTTTTTTTTTTTTCTTGTTTATTCACTTGATTGTTGAAAATCATCATTTTTATTTTATTTTTTGCTTTATACCAATATGGGCCAACAATATGCCTGATGTTGGCTTAATGGTTAGGGTGGTGGGCTTTGGATCCGAGGATCCTGAGTTCAAATACCACTCTGCTGTTGAATTGATAGCAGGTGGGGTTGACTGCCTGTCATCCTTCTGACGTTGGTAAAATGAGTGCCAGCTTGCTGGTATCCTGTGTCGGAGTGGCGACCCATCCAGGATTGTTCCCAACAGCCAAGGAGACTGCTTCGGCAGCACCAACGCTCTGCACAGAGTACGGTCCCGATGGATGGATGGATGGCTCAACAATAAGGAAGATTAACTCCAATGTGAATGATGCTATCATAACCTGGTCAGGCTTCTCTGAAATAACACCTAAGAGAGAGTAACCGGAAGTGTACCTGTTCATTGAGATATGGATCGAGTGAGCACATGTAGCAGTGAAGAGGATTTGGGGTAAAATGTTAGTTTTTGTTTCAATTTCAACAAATATATCAACAAACATTACATCACCCTCTCTGTGCTCTCCTTGAACTCCGGTTCAGGTACCTTGAATTCAGCGTGAGCAACTTCCGCAGCAACGACTTGATGACCCTTATGTCCAACCATGCACATCAAGCACATCAAGCTCTCATCGTCCTTGCAGTAGAAGTCCAGCAAGTTCCCGTGCTTGGTGCATCTCGGCCTCTCATCCTTCTCTCCCAACGTCACCAGTTTGTGTACTTTCTCCTTACGAGTACGCCCAATCCCTAAGGGAGAGGAAGGAAAGGGGTCATGTTATTAACCTCTCTGGGGTATATAAGATTACAGTAGATTTGGCACTGGCCTCAAGAACATCGAGGGTGTTTTCAGTTACCAAGTTTCTCGTAGACTGTCCACTAACTGGCTGAAGCATTCAAGCAAGCATTAAAATCAAAACCGTTGATAAAGGAACGGCTGACTTGGCGAGTGCTAGCTATCCAAAGCCATTCCTTTCACGCCATTCAGCGCATCAGGCTGCCGAGGCAGTTTCATCGGTTAAAGTGTACGGGTCTGGACGGATCACCATTCTGAAGCAGGACACTTGAATGGTCAACTTAATTTTAAGTAACGTCAATTCCCTCGTGATGGGCGTTACATGTTTCTGACAGCACAGACTCTCACATAGTACGTACCACATGGCAGCATCTTTATTGCAAACGTCACAGTGAGCTTCAACACCCAAGTTACCTTCACTTCCGCTCGGCTTCATCTGCTTCACCACACTTGCAAGGATCACGTTCTTCTTGAGTGGAGGTTTTTGAAGAAATACCTTACGGCAATTTGGACAAACAAAGCCAGTGGCTCCTTCCCAGCTTTCCCAGCTTTTCTTGAGACAGCAGCAACAAAATGAGTGGCCACAGGGTAGTGTAACGGGCTCTTCATACAGTTGCAAACAGATGGCGCAGGTGAGATCTTTCATCATATCTGTCATCTGAGAGGAGGTGGCCATTTCTTCAGAAACAGAGATGCGGAACCTGGAGTCAGGAGGTTCAAAGGGTGAGAATGAGTGCGGAGGAGAAGAGTGAGATAGGCACAGGAACATCACTGGGTTTTATTGACTTTTATTTTGAGATGAACAAACATCCACAGCACTTTCACTCATTGATGAAACCCGCTCACAGATATCATAATCACGACACAATATGCCATTGTTACCCTCGCCAGAGGAGAGGGTATTGCATTCGAGTCCGTTTGACTACACAGAACGTCAAGAGGTGCATTAATTGCATACTGTTGAAATGATAATGATACAGTTTATATAATACATAATAATAATGACTATTTAAAATGATAATTATATTGTTGACAATGATAATAATGATGATCGATAATGAAAATGGTACAGAATGATCATGATAACAAAAACCAGAAGGGCACTCGGTGGAGCGCATACCTCCACCGCACAACGCCTGATCCACTCGAACATATCGGGCCAAATACATTTTTGAAATGTCATGCGATACAGTATATTGTTTTTTTGGCCTGTTATGTGGAAGCAGTTTCCTGCTTCCTTAAGACAGTAAAAAAAGGAAGTTCATATCCAAGCCATTTATTCCAAGAAAATAAAAGACACTCCTGCATACAGGAGGAAGGTCCCAGCCTGCTTCATCATTGCAAGCTGACGACTCCCCTCTACATTGAACATTGTACGTATATATGGTTTCACGAGGGTGTATCTCGAGTGTCTTGAGAAGAGACGGAACTTTTTGAAATTTAAAATTGCAACATAGAAGGATAACTGGTTTGTTTTGGAGTTTTCTTATCGCCCCAGGAAAAGGTGTAGGGGGACGAGATGTTGTGAGTTCAGATGGTCGATAAGGTCTTTGCAAAATTGTTTACAGCTTCAGAGGAATGTATGCATTCTGCCCTCTCCTAGTTTTCCCAGCATATATTTATTAAATTCTTTCCAAAGCATGAAAGTAAGTTCATTTTGCATTTTTTTTTTTACATTATTATAAATGATATTTTTACATTTGATTAATAATTCAGTTTCCACAGGCCATAATTATCTCTCAACGGTGAAGAATCACTTTTAAAAATTCAAGTAGCTGGATCCGGATATGGATCTCTGCCAAAATCTAATCAGTTCGTCCGCGTCACACACCTAATCTGCCCACGAAATTTCATGTGGATCCATCCACAACTTTTTGACATATCTTGCACACAACCAAACAAACAAACAAGAAGACGTCGTGCAGAGCATGATTCTTGCAAAATCCATAAAGCAAATTGGATCTCAGAAATAATTGGCGGTTGAATTCAATGACAAAATATGCAACGCCTCTTCAAGTTTCAAATCAAATGGATGAAAATTGACAATTTAAAAAAAAATTGGCCTATATCGACTTTTTGACCTATCTTGACCTTTTGACCAATGTGGACCTCAAAAATGCTTCTTCATTGAATTTGGTGACCCGAAATATAGATCCTCTTCAAATTTCAAGTCAATCGGACGAAAATTGAGGATTTCAGAAATCTCACTGAAGTTGTTTACCTTTGGCCTGTTAAACTTTTGGCCTATGTTGACCTTAAAAATAATTTGTGGTTGAATTCAGTAAACCTGATCTGCAAATCCTCTTAAAATTTCAAGTCATTGGTTGATTTTTTTGATGATGAAAATTTGAAATTGAAAATGGGATGAAAATTGTTGATTTTAAAAAAAAAATTCCTCCCAAGTTGTTGACCTTTTGGCCTATGATGACCTCAAAAACAGTCGCACTATACACCAGCAACTCCATTTCTCACTCTCCATGTACTCCTCTCATACCAATCGAAGCCAGGAGTATCTCTGGCTGCTACTTCCTCCATCCCCCTCACCCATCACGTGCTCCCACCTCTTGTTTGGCTGTGTTTTGTGCCATCCTCAAAATAGTTACGACTCCATCTACCTATATATATCTCTCTCTCTCTCACACACCAGATGGACCAACGTTTAACCACTCATCCCATGTCATTTTCAGTTGTCATACCCATCCTCCCACCCACTGTACAAATAATCATGTGGAGAGGCAGTTGCCTTGAAAAAAAAAACGTTGTTGCATCTTGTTATGTCTATCTGGTGTATGCTCCTTCCTTCCTTCACTTCAAATTGCTCCACAGGTGCCTCCACTCGAAAGAAGGCTGAATGCCTCAACTCTGTTTGCTTCCAAATCTTGTGTCCCCAACCCCTTGTGTCCCCAACCCCTTGTTCTCTGTACCCACGCTGTCCAGTCACACCAAACTGCTCCTGGGCTCTGTCTTTTGCATCCGAGAAGGTGGACGTGTTTCGTGCAACGCTTGACTTATTCTGCAACTGAACCGGTGGCCTGCAAAAGTGTTCATTCCTTACCAATAATGCCAACTTTAGATGAATTACAAATTACTAGTACGTGCCCGTATGTGCGTGGCCATATGTACAAAGAAAAATAAATTCAAACTGCGTGCCAGAAACAACAACCACACAGGCCGTTCCTTCACTCTCGTAAACGACGACTGGATTGGGCCATTGTGTTTATCTATAAATGCGCATAAGAAATCGAGAAATTATTGGAATAGAGTAAGTCATCACTATCTGGAAGTCCGTACGTTGTAACCCGTAATGGAGAACGCGGCTGAGGTTCTCTTCCCTCATCGGCCACGCCTACGCAGCACCGTGTCTTGTCATTGGTTTGGTAAATAAATGGCCATAACTTGGGAAGCACTTGTCCGATTAATATCAAACCTTGAAAGGCACATACTCAGGTCCCGAGCAATATCCCTGGCATGTTTCAATTAGATCGGACTAGTGGTCGTCGAGAAACAACGGTCACAAACAGACGCACGCACGCACACCTGGAATTATAGCTAGATGTAGAAGCAACTTTTCGAAATGAACTTCTTTATTAACCTCCGCCATCGAAGATCGGAGGTTACTTTTTTCACCCCTTTCTGTTTGTTTGTTTGTTTGTTTGTGAACAGTATTACGGAAAAACTCCTCGACGGATTTCGACGAAACTTGGTGGGGGGGGGGTTAGGTATGGTCCAAGGATCCATGAGTGCTGCACCTCAGAGAGTGCTGCAAATCCGATGTCCAAACGCTTGAGCTCAGATGATAACAGAGACAGGTGATGATCCTTTCTTAGGGATAGGACATTACAGGGACACACGCGAAGGGACAGCCTCATGTTGACCCAAGGAGACCGCCGTCTGGTGGACGACACCTCAGCACCACTCCGACACACTCTCTCGCAATCTGACCCGGGAACGTTACCCCGCGGTTTCCCTCCTATCATCAAAGATTGGGGGTCCCGGAGGCTTTGCCCCAATCCCGTCATACGGTGACCTGCCCTGCGAAGGGAAGCTGCACAGGAGGTACTCCCTCGGAGTGGGTGTTCAGATTTCTTTGCGTTTTTGTGTTTTGCGGAATAAAGGGTTTTATGGTGTCCGGAGTGCAAATCCTCCCACCAACCTCCTAATAAAAAAGTAACCCAACTGCAGGAGGACGTCCACAGACACAGTTGGGCACTAGATATGGATGGCCATTGGCTCACAAGGAGCTCATCTGCCCTTTGAAACCACCAAAACCCAGGATCACTGCTCACCTCCACTCATTTGCTCCCATATCCCCCCCCCCACCCCACCTGTGGAACCAACTTCTTCAATTTTATTCGTCCCTCCAGGTTTTGAAGACAGCTGTTCACTACAATCTCATATTATGCCCAATTTAAAACAAAGATATTTTCTACCCCCCATTAACCCTGACTGAAAGTTTGCTCCTATATCCATCTTGTCCTCCCTCTGAAGTTTTTCCTTGCCACTCATTCTTACCTCCATCCTTTGTTTACTTTATTCCTCAACTCTGCTGTTGGCGTTCCGCCGTCTCTTTCTGCCGTTCCTGTTGTTCTGTTGCACCCTAATCCATTGTGTTCTATCTCTTCCATGAGCCTCGACTTCATTTACCAAAAAATTTTAAAACACCAAAAAAAACCCTTGTTTGTACAAAATAACTTTTTGTACAAATTTTGTATAAAAAAAAAAAAAATATATATATATATATATAAAAAAAATATATTAATATATATAAAAAATATATATATCTTACTAAAACTCTCGTTCTGCATGTATGTATGTATGTATGTTTGTATATTCCCGAAATACAGCCAAAATGGGACATGATAGCGCAAATTTTTTTGGCCGAACTCACCATTCTTCTGTCATCCAATGAAAAATTTATTTTAAAAAATCAATTCCCGATTCAGTCAAGTTCTCTTCGGGAGAATTTGATTAATGCAAACAACCTCAGCGGTATAGTTCGAGGGAGCTATCTTTGTTTTATTTTTTTTCTTGAAATGATTTATTTTAAAATCTCAAACATTTAATATAGACAAAGAACGATTTATTTTTAAGCATAAAATAAACATCGCCATTTTGATCTAATACTTCTGTGTTCGTTAATAAATAAAATTGTGTTTAGAAAATTACGCACAATAATTATTTCGACTTTCTTTTCTCCTTTTTTTTCACATTGACGCGCAATATCAAGTTTTGTTCAAATAGGGCAACGAAAAAAATTATTAAAAAATAAATTCCCGATTCAGTCAAGTTCTCTTCGGGAGAATTTGATTAATGCAAACAACCTCAGCGGTATAGTTCGCTGGAGCGATCTTTTTTTTGTGAATTTTTTTTTTTTTAATCAACCACTGTCACAACATGAATCCAACAGGTTCACGCGTCTATATACAGGTCACGGTACAGTGTATTATATACATATATATATATATATATATATATATATATATATATATATACAGTTATGAGCCACTTAACGACGTTCCGGGCAACGACAGATCGCATATACGACGGATCTGCCAGCTCTGAAAAAAAAAAAAAATGAAAAAAATAATGTGGCTGAAAAATTCCTATCGCCGAGTGATGCAGCCGACGTCGCGCTGCCAGTCGTATAAAAAATAGCACATACAATTATGTACGCTGTACAGTACATAATACTTCATAATGATAATAAACAACGACAGTGTGGCCCTGTTATAATGCGATCGTTGAGGTCCATAAAATGTCATCACGAAAAAAACCAGGGTCGTGCTAAATCGGGATTCAAGGAAATCGGCTTTCAAACTGAACCAATGTTTGCACATTTACCTTCTCGCAAATAAATTACCTTTGAATTGAAGAATTCCACGAATATATCGTTGTTACAGTCGAAATGAAAACACAAATTTCTTTTTGGTGAAGTTTTTTATGTTGTTAAAACAATCGCACTGTTCCGAAAATATATATCACAATTGACAGGAGCTCGTTTCTTCATTTATAAATTATAACATCGATGCAATGATTACATATTTATAAAATCCAAACGCTATTTATTCATCTTTCTATAATCGATACGAGAGGAGATTGTAAGCTGCTGCTAACAACACCGATGGCCGTCATGAACAGCACAAGGGTAAAACTAACGCGTCTTCCGTCTCTCTTGGATGCATGTTACAACTGCCGACAGTATTCAGTTCAGTGACATGCTGTACAGGTTTGTATCCGAGGACCAATAGGCTATCAAATATAGCCTAGGTGTGTAGTTTTGTGTCAGTACGATGTTCGAAAACGAAAAAAAAAATGATGTTCGCACAACGACGACGTCGCTTAACGACGCGTTTCTCAGAATGTAACCCCGTCGTTAAGTGGGCATGACTGTATATATATATATATATATATATATATATATATATATATATATATATATATATATATATATATATATATATATATATATATATATATATATATTGTTACGGGCCGGGGGTCGGCCGCCAACCGACGGCTCTGAACGGAGCCGCAAGTCGAGTCGGCCCGACCGATCGCCCGGAATATAGATCGCCGCCCGGATAACTCCGAGCGACGGGTCGTTGTACAAGAACCGAAATACGCCAATCGGCAGATCACGTGAGGTAGGGTCGATTGCCAATCTTCAATTTACCTAAATACCCACGTGATCCAACTACCGGGGTATTCCACCCTCGACGGAACTCGTACGGAACAAACCGCGGAGGCAAGCTTGTCCGTGTGCGATTCCGAGCGGCTTAATCGCCGAGAACCGGCGGTCCAAATGTCCCCCTATTACGGCAAACCAACGGCTTTCTAACTCCCAACACACGAAATGTTCAGTCAATGAGGGAATGGACGCAACGAGCAGGTTTACATTCACACAAGGACATTTATTATCATAAAGCATGTATGCAATTAAACAAGGCAAAACACGTATGCAATTATACAAGCAACAAAAGCACGACAAAAGAACTACAACCGTCTACTCATTATGTACAGTCATTTACACTTAACAGCAGTTCCTACTTATTAGACGGGCCCACGGACACACGTACGCACACACACACCCAAGAAATGGTGGCAAAGGCCTTCAATTACGAGCTCCAGTTCGGAGGACAGGTGAGCTGAAACTCAGAGCTTGACTCGAACCTTTCCACCTCGTGTGGTCTTCAACTTGTCCGGACCTGGGCTCCAGCGAGAGCCAGCTGGATCCAATCGCTGCGAATCCTCCCGTGCTTCTCAACACGTGCCAGTGAGACGAGGCGCCGATCCTTCCTGTCGATCGTCACTTCCCCGAGAATCCAACTCCAAGAAGAGGCCGATGAGTCGCACCAAGCCGGGAAACAAAATGGAGAACGAAAAGCTCCACAAACCAAGAAGAAGAGGAAGAAGAGGAAGAAGCCTCCACTCGCAGCTCGAGCCGAACAACTAGCTCAAGTTCCTTCCAAAACAAAGCAGCAGCCAGAGCTCACCGAGCCAGCCGAAGCAAAAAGCTTCCGAAGGCCTCAAGCCAAGCAAGCCAAGCAGGACCCGATGGCCTGCTGAACGACTGCTCTCTCCGAAGCAAAAACTTACTCCTCCCATGGGATTCAGCACACAAACTCTGCACATGGGACTCAAAACGGGACTCTTCACGAACTCTGCCATGGGACGCCCACGAACTCAGCCCTACCACGGGACTCCCACACAAACAAAGAAAAAGTCTCCTCTTTATCCTTTGCACCCCCTCCCCCGCACCCGGCGTGACTTATGCCCTCGTGATCCACCCCCCTCTCAACCACGGGTGGGAGGGAGTTGTTGACCTCACCGCAGAAGAGGGGGGAGGGACGTCTCCATTGTTTCATTCCCTAAATATTAAATCGATCCGCAGCGCATCTAATCGATCTCTGAACATTCAAACAATGAAAGGTGAGCTATCTCAGGAACAAGCACTTATCGACATAGCTGACTAAGGGAACCTGCATGTTGTGTGCAATTGAATTCCAAGTTCGTAACAAAACATATAGATATATATATATATATATATATATATATATATATATATATATATATATATATATAGATAGATAGATAGATAGATAGATAGATAGATAGATAGATAGATAGATAGATAGATAGATAGATAGATAGATAGATAGATAGATAGATAGATAGATAGATAGATAGATAGATAGATAGATAGATAGACAGACAGACAGACAGACAGACAGACAGACAGACACACACACACACACACACACACACACACACACACACACACACACACACACACACACACACACACACACACACACACACATACAAATATATAAATATATAAAGAAAAATAAATACAAATACAAATGTATAAATATATAAAAATAAAAATATATAAACTCAAGTAATTTGACTGCGCGCAGTCGACAGGTATGCCTCCGCTCTCCCACACAAACACTTAAGTATTGACATATTTGACCCTTGACCTTTATCATATCTGGCCCAAAATCTAATCAGTTAATTAACCTGTCTAACTTTACCTTTCTACCAAGTTTGATGAAATTCTGTCCAATATTTCTTGAGTTCGGGTGTAAACAGTAAAATTTCAGAGTTTGACCTTGACCTTTATCACATCTGGTCCAAAATCTAATCACTTAATTGCCCCGTCGTACTTTACCTTTTTACAAAGTTTGATGAAATTCTACAATTTGCTTCTTGAGTTATCGCGTAAACAAAAATCCGGACAGGCGAACAGACAGACGGACAATCCGGAAGCATAATGCCTCCGGTACACTTGGTGCGGAGGCATAATAAAGAAAATATATACATACAGGGGGCTGCAAAAGTAGGTATACAGTAATGAATAACAAAACGTATTTTATTGATTATACAAGCATATCAATAATAAACATATCAATAATAAACATATTAATCCCTCAAATGTTCAAATTAAATGAATTCTAGTATTAATGAATGAATTCTAGTATTAAATGAATCCGAGCACCACTATTATAATACTGGTCACTATATTATACTGATTATATACTATATTATACACTATATTATATTATAATACTGAGCAACAGTCACTCACCCCCCCCCCCCCACAGACCCCCTTAGACCCCAATTTTTTTTTTAATGCCGTGAACAAACTTTGGTACATCGTTGGTGATGAAGCTTGTCGTCAAGTTTCATTGAAATTGTATGTAGTTTCGGAGAAGAAAGCAAATACATATTCTAGGGGGCTCAGACCCCCCCCCCCACAGACCCCACTAGACCCTGATGTTGTTGTTTTTTTATGCCGTGAACAAACTTTGGTACATCGTTGGTGATGAAGCTTGTCGTCAAGTTTCATTGAAATTGTATGTAGTTTCAGAGAAGAAAGCAAATACATATTCTAGGGGGCTCAGACCCCCCCCCCACAGACCCCACTAGACCCTGATGATGATGTTTTTTATGCCGTGAACAAACTTTGGTACATCACGAGTGATGAAAGTTGTGGGCAAGTTTCATCAAAGCCGTGTGTTTGGTTCAAGAGATAATGACTGAGTGTTCACGGACTCACTGACACTCGCTCTGCTCGACGGCATAAGCTCACCTGCCAAAACTGCAGGTGAGATAAAAACTGTACAATCATTGCACAACTACTTTTGACCATCATACTCATTTAATATTTATCTTTCCACACGAACGGACAGACAGACAGACAGATCAGTTCATCAACCCATTTAATAAGAAAATACCTTTAACATCCCCCAAAAATCCCACAATATCCATTACCTCTTGTGATGAAACTTTTGCTCGAACACCAAGTTCAGATCCTTGAAGGAAGTGAAGCAGGTGGTTTAGTTCCATGACGTCATCCGAGACCAGTTTGAGTTGACAATCAGAAAATCAACAATTTTTGTAAAATCTCCACTTGAACACGTTTCAGGTTCGAAGTACTTCAAGATGTTCATTTGATCTTTTAAGGAAACTTTTGAATTTAAACCTCTGATGTGAAAACGTCATGACGTGAAACTATTTGCTGTTTGTGGCAAGTCTGAACGGGTTTGATTTGTTTGAAATCTCATTTCAATCAACACTTCAGCAGTCTTGTTTTTTCAAATGAAACTTGTAAACAAAATAAATAAATAAATAAATAAATAAATAAAACCACAATACAATGTAATGGTTTATTATTTATTATTTCGTTTAGAGCCTGTGGGCTGCTTGGCTGCATCATTTTCTGGGGGCACGGCCGTGCACTGATGCAGTGCCCGTTACCAGCTAGCTGGTCCTCATTTCGACAACCTCAGAAGGATGACGAGCTGAATCAACCCATCTGGTGTTAATTTAACGACACGACAGGGGCTTGAAGCTCAAGGTCTTAACCCAACCACCTTAACCGTTTAGCCAACACCAGGCTTCATGTAATGGTGATGCAACAGCACATTAGATGCGTCCATCCACATAGACCTGCAGCTTCATAGCATGATTTCCACGTGACAATTGAGCCACGATTTGCCACATGATTCCATTAAGCTGCAGGTGAAAGTGGATGGGAAGGAGGTCAGGTGTAGCAAGGAAGGACTTTGTATGACGGAGGATTTCCTGGCGGCAGCTGGCTTTGGAGGCCAACTTTAAAATGTGGTTTGCACAAGAAAGATCATGGCTGATAGTGAGATCTAGGAGTTTGAATAACTGAATTATTCAAGAGGATTGTTAAGAAAGTAGAAAGGAGGGCTTGCCAGACGGTCCAGAGAGAGAGAGAGAGAGAGAGAGAGAGAGAGAGAGAGAGAGAGAGAGAGAGAGAGAGAGAGAGAGAGAGAGAGAGAGAGAGAGAGAGAGAGAGAGAGAGAGAGAGAGAGAGAGAGAGAGAGAGAGAGAGAGAGAGAGAGAGAGAGAGAGAGAGAGAGAGAGAGAGAGAGAGAGAGAGAGAGAGAGAGAGAGAGAGAGAGAGAGAGAGAGAGAGAGAGAGAGAGAGAGAGAGAGAGAGAGAGAGAGAGAGAGAGAGAGAGAGAGAGAGAGAGAGAGAGAGAGAGAGAGACAGGATTGAAAGACGTATTCCAAGTGTTTGAGCAGCTTGTGACTTATTTGAGGTCTCACGAGAGGGAAGATGCTGCTGTCTGTCTATCTGAAGGATGAGGGGTGTCACTGCTGAGGTTGGAGTAATCGGCAAATACAGAAAGATAATTCTCCAGTCAGAGAGATCATTGATGAAGATCAGGAATAGGACAGGACCCAGAACACTGCCTTGGGGTACTCCAGCCTTGACAGGGAGAGAATATGAAAGAATTCCATCGAGTGCCACATGTTGGCTACGAGTGTTGAGCAGGTTATTTAGCCATGTGTGGAGTTGGCCTTCGATGCCATAAGCAGAGGGATTGGAGAGTAAGGCAAGATGCCAAGCTGTATCAAAAGCATGAGATGTCCACAGAGACTGCCCTGATCTCATGTCTGACATTGAGGGATAACAACCGTCGCTGGGTGAGTCGAAGCAGCATGTCCAAGGGAGAGTGACCTGGTCTGAATCCAAATTGGTGATCTGAGATGATGGTGTTGGAGAAAGGGAAGGACTTAATATTAGACAGTGGGCCAAGCATCCAAAATGTGTCTAGTTTTTGACTTCTGTGACCCCACCTCGTGTATCTACCTGAAATTTTGCATATATTTAGATTTTAAAAAAATCACTTCAAAAGAATTCACAACTCGTCAGTGCAAAACGTTGCACATTAATTAGTTATGCTAATTAGCCAAACCTATAGCGCCATCTTGTGTCCATTCTGAGATAGCTGTGTATTACTCAGGGAATTCTGATGTCGATGTATTCAAAGGGAGACTACATTAATGTGGGTGATATGGGTCACTGTCTCTCTGTCTCTTTGTCTCTCTGTCTCTCTGTCTCTCACAGTAATATGCAACAACAGTAAATGTAAATAGTAATGCCGCCAATTGTTGATCTACAGACCTCATTCATCGGCGCAAAAGCTGAACATACAAGTCAGGAAGATATTCACTGGACTGGCATTCCGAAATCAAACACAGCGTATCATAACATCATCCATCAGCAAACTAATCATCAGTCATTCTTCGTTCAATCATCGATGCATAAATCTATCACACACCAAAGCTGAAATTATTTGCACAACACTTTTTTTTTTCATTAATATGTATAAAATATCTCCATTATATATTTTAAGCAGTGGAAAGATCATTTCAATTTCACTTTCCACAGGTGAGTATATTGTGCGCCGATTGCTTACAATTGTGGAGTTGGAATTCTTCACATCATTTCTTTCACACCAAAGCAGATTACATAAAATGTTTAGATTTACTTAATATACGTACATGCATATTGATGATCAAAGTTTCTTGAAAACTAACCTTTTTGCCATCAATAAAAAATATATACGAGGTGTATGTATTCTACAAACATGTCTCAAAGTGTTTTGCATAGTCTTAAATGTTGCTTGCACCTATAAATGTTCCTTTTTATAGATAGACATTTTCTTCTGTTTTGTCATCATTACGCGATGTCTTCCAATCATATATAAAATCTCAAAACTGGAGGAACGTTCACTTAATCATCAAAAGATTGTAATGTGTATTAATGACTTCTGATGATGATAAGCATGAGAAATCCAATTGTAGTACTTGCATAAAGGTAGCCCCTATTCTTGGTTCACGAAGACAGAACAGGTCACAAACATTTCTGGAAAGTCCAATTTAGTAAACATTTTTCTTTGCAATTTCCATGTAATTTGCATATGCCATGCTCATCTATGTTTGTTTGTGAATTGAAAAACTAGAGGGGACATGCATGAATCTTCACATAAATTAATGACACAACGATTGATAGTATGAATCGTATCAAATTATTCATTGCATACAGACTACAGTGGCTAGGTGATTAATCCTGAGATTCGTTTTTTCCCTTAAATTTACACCAATAGAAAAATATTCTAAAGGACTACTAAAAATGTCATTAAAAAAACTGTACACACTATCTTGGTGGAACCACGGACTACCGTGCCGCTGGCGTACAAGTCGTAACTTTGCTCGTGTTTGTTGTAGGCAGCAGAAGCTCACTACAAAATTATGCCAGCAGCACGGTATACTTTACATTGAAGTTCAATAATAATTATCGGTGTACAGCCACTATGCATTAACATTTTTCGGTTGGCATTCCACTGCGACCGCAAACAACCCCAGTGTAGCCGCACTGCTATAGCAGGTTTGCCACCACATCGTTGATTTAATAGAATACATAGAAACTGCAGATGGAAACAATGGTAGTGTTGTGATTCATGTTTAGAATTTTAAGTTAGTCCATACACCACACTAGTCTCGATTTCAGTTCGGATCATTGACACATGTCACGGTCAGTTTATGATTGAACTTCGGAGGATGATACTGATACTAAGTGATAGCAGAACATCCAGTCGGATTCATGACAGTTAGATTCTATAGTACAAGTAATCACTGGGTATTGATTTTGACCATTCTGTCAAAAATTAGTTAACGGTAGAAAGGAGATCCTACCTTCCAGATCCGTTACATTCATCATCATGATCGTGATCATGATCATCACTGGGCACGGCATCGGTGGCGACAGCAGCTGCAATCCCCACACCGAGCCTGTGCTGGCTGTGGTGTACTTGTAACACCTTGACAGCGACCTTTATCAATCCACTTAGCAGTACATTCCTGAAATTTCTTAATGCTTTTCTCAAAAAATGGAATTACTTTGCTGTGGGTGTTGATGACATGCCTAAAACAGAACCCCCAAGAACTGCCTTCAGGTTCTTCGGCAGCACTAGCATCAGACGACATGTACGCCGCCATGACAGCAGCTAGTGAGTTTACAACTTGCCTGAAACGAAGTGCGTGATTGGTCGATGAGCGTGGTGCTGTATGTTAAAGCGCTGCGATTGGACGATGTTCATAAGAAAATTGTCACAATTTCGGGTGTTTTTTTCCCCATATTTTGAAAAAAATGTGCAAGTTTTGTGCTTGACGAGTTTCAGATATGATTTCTGCAATATTATCATGCAACATATTGTTGTGGTTTCCACCCGTTCGGCGTGTGAACGACCGCTTTTAGCAAATTGCGGCCGCGCACCCACCGGACGGGCAATCCAGTCGTAGCTTTCCGGATCAACGCCGAAATCCAGCTGAGGGTGTGCTTTTAAGCACACCACAACCTTGTCAATACTCAACCCGCGCGTTACAGGGTCTGATCGCCGAATGGTCGATTTACCTAATTATTCGTGCCGGCAGACTACCGAGAGATTGTACCTCAATGGGACCTGCTTGGAAACGAGCCGCCTAAGCAGCTTGCTCCATTTGCGATTTGCCGAGCGGTGTATTATCGCCAAGCCCCGTTGGATCCGATTATGTTATCGACTATTAAAAACCAGCTATTATTCCGAACGCAATTACAGCAGCTCAATGGAGGAAGGGACAACGAGCAGGTGAATATTCAAACAAGGACATTTATTTATTAATGCACGCATGCAGTCAAGGCAATGAATGCAATGGGGGTAAGGGACACGACACGAGCAAAAAGATCCTACAGCCGTTTGTCTATTTATCATGTACACAATCATTTAGTCAGTTCTACTTATAGGACAAGGCGCCACAACTTTCATGCAAAGAAAACCCCAGGAAAGGAAAGGGTAGAACAGGACCCGTAGGCCTTTAATGTTTCTGCGGAACTGTGGAGACCGCAGGAGCTCCGCGAGACCGCGCAGGTTACCTGACACCCTCGTGGTGACTCGCTGGACGACCCTCGATGTCTCGCCGTCAACACGGCAGCTGGTGTGATGACGACTCGGTTGGTCCGGGCCTTGCCGTGCGGCCTGGTCGATCGGGCCTAGCCGACGACGCCTCAGAGGAGCGAACGGGCCTTGCTCTTCTGGAGTTGATGCTCTCTTAAGAGCCCGCTCACTCCTCGGCGTCGCTCGGACCGTCCCGGGGCCCGATCACCTCAGACCGTTATGCCGCTGGTTGGTGACTTCTTGCCGGCTACCTCCACCGACCAACAGCCCTGCACTGGACTCGAACCCCTCCCGGACTCCAAGCTCCGCTGTGCTCCGACGAGCAACAGCCCTCCACTGGACTCGAACCTTGGCGCTTTCCACCGGACTCCAAGCTCCACTGCACTCGACTCCGAACCCCGACAGACTGCCGGCTTGGCGTTCCAGCGCGCCCTTTTATTGGGTACGGGGGTGCGTTTAGTCTTCCACCTTCGACCTCTCACCCCCCGCTGGCTCCCCGCCTTTTGACATTTTGATCCGATCTGGCCGTCAAATGCGTAGAAAGCAGACGTGGTTGAAATCACCGGCTCCCGCCCAAACGAGGGAGTCCCCGCGTCTGCCGGCGGAGATGCCGCTCGTCCGTGGAATGCCGTTGCTGGCAAAAAGATGGCGGCGCTTGTGGAGATGAAGGTAAGGAGATGATGTTGTCGTTCGTTATGGCGAAGGTGGTGAGATTTTGGCGGTTGCTTGTTAAGGTGGTGAGGAGATGTTGGTGGTTGTGGCGAGGAAGGTGAGGAGATGTTGTTGGTTGTGGAGATGGAGGTGAGGAGATGTTGTTGGTTGTGGCGCCGAAGGTGAGGAGATGATTGTTTGTGTGCCAAAATAAAGATAGAAAAGAATAATACTAACTCAAGATTGCACAGCCCGGCTCACGAATAATCCCCGTTAGACATCGGTGGGGAAATCTATCTGGACACACACTAAGACAAAACTGAACTTCGGGGAACCTGAATGGTGCTCTGTGAATTTCCACAACCATAACAATATTATAGATACACGAGGTGGGTCACGAAACTAAACAAAACGGGAGCTTGGCCCACGGTCTATATCAACTGCAATGATGGATTACATGACCTTGCTGTTTAGAAGTAAGATAATTGGTCTGTAGTTGAGGGGGATCTGTTTTTGCACATTTTTTTTCCTTTTTCTTTTTACAGAATGCAGTGATGTTGGCAGATTTCCAAGCAGATGGAGGATGACCCAAGAAAAATAAGATGGTGAAATGAGCAGAGAGAGGATGTGCAAGAGCAGCAGAGCAGGTTTTTTTGGACATGAGGGCTAATGCCGTCCAGTCCAGGAGCTGAATCAGAGTCGAAGGTGGAAATAACATTCTCTACCTTCTCAAATGCAAAGGACAGAGTCCAGGAGCAGTTGGGTAATGACGGGGAAGGATGGGTACCGAGAGTGAATGGTTGGGGACAAAATTTGGAAACAAACGCAGAATTGAGGCATTCGGCCTTCTCATGAGTGGAGTCGGATGTGGTGCCATTTGAATCAAGGGAAGGGAAGGAGGGGGAGCATACACCAGAGACAGACGTGACAAAACACCACTAGGTTTTGGAGGAGCAAGACAAGTTTGAAAGCTCGTTCTTGAGGTTGAATAGATCTCGTTTTCTGGATCTCCTGAGAGGGGGCAGACATTAGTTGTGGACTTTTTGGAAAGCACTGAGATTGCCTTCAGAAAGATTGACCTTCCAGGAAGAGAAGGTGGGTTATTTCAGAGCACCTGCCTCACCACAGGATTCATTGTACCATGGGTGGGAAGAAGGGTAGGATAATTGAAGAAGATATGGGATGAATCTGTGCATGAAAGAGATCAGGTTTCTGTGGAAGAATTCCCAAGCTGTGTCAACATAAGGGGCAGTAGAAATGGGAGACCAGTCCTGAAGGGTGATGACTGCTTGCAATCCCTGCCAATCTGCTTGAGTGAAATGCCAGACTCGCCGGCATTGAGGAATCTCTGAGAATCGCCAGAGAGATGTTGACCTTCAAAAACATATGATCAGATGAACCAATGAGGAATACATTTGGGACGAGTGGTTAAGTTTGTCCATGTTGTGAGAGATGTTGATGGAGTCATCATTGATGTAATGATTTATTGATGTAAAGTGCAATTCCACTGTGTGGGGCGTGGTTCAGGACGATCATATTGAAGGAGACACGAAGGAGTCAGGGACTGAAATGATACCTGTTAAGTCAAACAAGATAGTGATGGACAAAGGCCGACAGAGTCTCTGAGTGGTTTGCAATCAAGCCCAAGAGTCACAAAGCAGTCCGCCAACCCATCCATCCATACAAAGGCACATAACAGCCGCATTCAAGTAGATCCTTGGTATCACTACATGGATGTCCTGGGGAAGGAAGGATTCCGTTAAACAGATGATACTTTATAGACGTGCTCACATTCTAATTGCACATAATGTCACGTCCGATTATCCGTTAACACAGGATTCCTCAGAGCTGGGACCTTTTGCTCTGGGACACCAGATCTGCTCACGATGGCCCACTGTCCTCCTCAAACACACAATGGGATAACGCCAAGTTATGGCTGAGAGGCGCGCTCCTCTTCCTCTCTCTCATGCGCAGGGTGGATGCAGGATTCAATGCATCCTGCTTTGGAAACGAGGAGCAAGACGAGAGCCAGTGACAATGGTGTGAAAAACAAACAACCACGAGTAGGGCCAGCGATGAGTAGGCCTTCAACCAGGCCGCGTGATCCTCTTTGGCCTTTTCCCAGCGAGGCCTCCTGGTCTGCACCTCTTCCTCCTCCTCCTCAAAGTGCTTCTTTGCACTCCCTGCATGCGGAGCTCTCCTGTCTGAGGTCTTTCTTCTCTCCAAAACCACGGTGGCTCCTTCCAATCTCCAAAGGCACGGTAATACCGGCTTGGGTCGATCCCAAAACTTCAACAGAGCGAACCACAATAATCTGTTTCTCAAGCTCCTCTGTAAATCATTGCTCGACCTCCTTCCACACACGTCTCGTTCTCTGATGGTTTCTGCTCGTGGACGGAGATCTCTTCTTTCTCCTAGGTGAAGTCCTCCTCTGGGGTGCTGCCAATGGGGGCAGCCCCAATAAAAATATACATTCAGTCGTACATATGTGTATATATATATATATATATATATATATATATATATATATATATATATATATATATATATATATATATATATATATATATATATATATATTGTTGTAAATTCCCACCTGTCGGCGTGCGAATGACCGCGTCTAACCAATAGCGGTCGCTTCGCCCACCGAACGGACAATCCAGTCGTGACTTTCTGGAACAATGCCAGAAACCAGTCACGGGTGGGTTTTTAATCCCACCACGGCCCAGTCCGTATTCTACCCGCGCGAAATAGGGTCAATCGCCAAATATCGATATACCTAAGTACCTGCGCGGGTAACCTACCGAGGGACCGTACCTCGGCGAAGGCCTGCTTGGACACAAACCCCTAAAGCGGTCTGTTCCGTTCTGGGATAACCGAGCGGGTATTATCGCCAGACCTTGCCGGACCCGATTCTATTTATCGGCTATTTAAAAATAAACTATATTCCGAGTGCAAGATGGGGCAGTTCCATGAGGGAATGGATGCAATGAACAGGTTTACATTCACACAAGCACATTTATTATAATAAAGCACGTATGCAATTAAACACGGCAAAACACGTATGCAATTATACAAGCAACAAAAGCACAACAAAAGAACTACAACCGTCAACTTATTATGTACTGTCACTTGCACTTAACAGCAGTTCCTACTTATTAGGCGGGCCCACGGACACACGCGCGCACACGCACACGCACACGCACACGCACACGCACAAGAAATGGTGGCAGAGGCCTTCAATAACGAGCTCCAGCTCGGAGGACAGGTTAGCTGTTACTCAGAACCAAACATCGAACCTCTCCACCTCGTGTGGTCTTCAAGTTGTTTGGATCCAGGCTCCAGTGAGAGCGAGCAGGATCCAATCGCCGTGAGCTGCGATCCTTCCCGAGCTCCCGCGAATCCTACCGCACTTCTCAACACGTGCTGGCGAGACGAGGCGCCGATCCTTCCCGTCGATGGGTCGCTGCTCCAAGGAACCACCTCCCACGTTTCTCAACATGTGCTGGTGAGACGAGGCGCCGATCCTTCCCGTCGATGGGTCGCTGCTCCAAGGAACCACCTCTCACGTTTCTCAACACGTGCTGGCGAGACGAGGCACCGATCCTTCCCGTCGATGGGTCGCTGCTCCAAGGAACCACCTCCCACGTTTCTCAACACGTGCTGGCGAGACGAGGCGCCGATCCTTCCCGTCGATGGGTCGCTGCTCCGAGGAACCACCTCCCACGTTTCTCAACATGTGCTGGTGAGACGAGGCGCCGATCCTTCCTGTCGATGCGTCGCTTCCCCGAGGAACCACCTCCACGAAGAGGTCGATGAGTCGTACCAAGCCGGGAACCAAAATGGAGAACAAAGAGCTCCACGAACCAAGAAGAAGCCACCACTCGCAGCTCGAGCCGAGCGACCGGCTTAACTTCCTTCCAAACAGGGCAGCTTGAAGAAAAAAGCTCTCCCGAGCCAAGCAGAAGCCGAAGCTCACGGAACCGTCAAAGCAAAAAGCCTTCAAAAAGCCTCCTCCCGAGTCAGGCCTCAGCCGAAGCAAAAAGCTTCCGAAGGCCTCAACCCCAACGCAAGCCAGCCAGGACCCGACGGTCTGCTGAACGACTCCCCTCAACTACCTTCTCCAACTCTGCCCTTCCAACTTTGCCCCAACACAAACAAAGAAAAGATCTCTTCCATATCCTCTTCCGCCCTCCCCCCGCTCCCGGCGTGACTCAAGACTCATGCCCTCGTGCTCCATCCCCCGCTCAGCCATGGGTGGGAGGGAGTTGTGAACATCATGAGTCACGGGACGCCAGGGTTTTTCTTGCTCTTCGCAGAAGAGGGGGAGGGATGTCTCCATTGTTCGCTCCCTAACTATTAAATCGATCTGCAGCGCATCTAATCGATTTCTGAACAATTAAGCAATGAAAGGTGAGCTATCTAGGGAACAAGCACTCGTAACACTACCCCCCACCCCCGATCCCCTTTTTACAGAGTCGTCCCGAGTCGTCAAATTTTCGTGTGACTCACATGTGTAAGTTTTCCCCTAGTACGTTCTACCTTCGGATCCCTGAGTGCGACATTTCTTTAAACGTGTCCTAAAAATAAAAAACCTAATGCACTGCGTAACTAAATAACCAAACTCTCAGACTCATTCGGACAACTTAACTAAAATTGCCGGCACTAAAACAAACATGCAGGTGAGGTTCGCTGTATTTCCAATTCTCACTCAACTTATCCATTACTTAACCATGGCCCAGGTCTTGTGATCTGTGAAAGGGGAGAAGGTAAAAGTCATTTCAAAGTCCATTGGTGCAGGGGAATGGATGGAGATGGTCGCAAAACACAAATGAGTATTATGGATGCACAGGCTGCCTGCAGGGCAGTCCTAACAAAACTGGATGGACACAGGGGCAAACGCAAACAAGGGCTAGCAGGCATGGGGTCATGGCAGAGGCAGGAAAATGAGGCATGGCAAGGCAAGTCCATGCAGAACAGGCGGCTGCAGCACAACAGGCCGGCAGATGAAGCTGGCCGGCCTCTGGTGTGGTTCCATCAGGTCCGGAGGGAGTGCGGTGGTGCCGGCCACTCTGAAGGTGGGCTCAGACCTAGCCTACTGTCTCCCCCCACTCTATCGCCTTTGCCTGTCTCTGTCCATACCCACTCCCTTAATTTGCCACAAAACAAAACAAAATTTTGCCCCTCTTTATTTTTATTTCCCTTTATTAATTGTCTCCCTCACCCCCTTTATCGTCATTGTCTGGCGAGCCTATCATGTCCACCGAGCCTACTCCCAACCCCTAAAATCCTTTTTCGAGGGGAATAGGGAGAAACTAGTGTCCTGTCTCGAGGCCCAATGAAGCCTCAGAATGGCCTCCTCAGAGTTCAGCAATCTACCCAGGTGATTCCAGCGGCCTACAACGAGTGAAGGGATGAATGGTGCAAAGGGGTACATCTCCTATCTACCCTAACATTCATTAACCTGAAACTACCTCGGGGCTTTCCAAAAACGCCTCACACTTTAAAACTAATCGGTTCTAAAAACCATGATTCCCGTCACCTGTGTTGGTGTCCATTATAAATTTGGGCCTTGCCCTCAAATTTTCATCCATGCCCTCGCACAATTTCCTGGCTGGGCAGCGTGGCTCAACTGGCAGGAACTCCCCCTCTGCCGAACTCGAACCATGGCACCCCCAGGCCCGCAGGCTGCCTCCGAGCCTAGCTGCTCCCTACAACGCAGGGGGTTGCCCTCTCTAGCACTGCCCCCCTCCGATTCGCACGTGGCGTGTTGATGCCACGGGTCCCTTTCCGAGGGTCGCCCGTGCCCACGACACTGCCCCCGTGGCATTCTGACGCTACGGGTCCCGTTTCCGACGGGTCGCCCGTGCCCACTACACTATCCCGGCCCCTCTTGGGCCCTTGGCCTACTCTTGCCGACTCGTCCGGTGCCCAGGGTGGCCACTAAACAAATACTCAACTTTCCTCAGCCACGCTCCCAGCCGGTCCATGAACTCCTGCACCCCTCCAAATGGGTTTCGTGCCTTCTCTCGACACCAACAACAAAACGATCTCCTTTTAATAAATTTGAATAACTCACTAGCTAACATTAAACTGACCCCGGGGTCACTTGGGTGGGAATCACTCCTCCCCCCAACCAGTCATTTGCACCATGCATACCACATTCGCTCCACTCGCACACTTTGGCCCACTGTGCCACACTCATTCCTCACACACTTTCCATTTCACAACTCACACCAACACTCCACACTGCCATCCTTATAACTAACTCGTGCTCCCTCATCATCCCTTAAATCAATGCACATTCCTTTTACTCTACGTAGCTAATAGGTCATGTGGAGGTGGGTCCGCTCGTTCAGTTTCGTTGTGCAGATCACCAATCTAAACGAAATTCACCCTGTACATTCATGAGAACACACCATTGAAATTCCTACTTGTTTCCATATGCACAAGTTGACACACCGACAGTTATTACCATTTGAAATTACCGACGTGAAGTGAGCGTGGCATGCTTGTAATCACGGAGGAAACGACCAGGAAACAACAAATCAAGATGGCGGCGCCCATGGTTGTCGTGTGATTGAGTGATTTTTGGTCTTTCAACAACCAAATATGCGTTGTTTCATACACTTGGGCGGGGAGGATGATGAGAATGTGACGCAATTCACGGATAAGAGATGGCGTAAGGTATGCGAGTGTGCGAAGGCTTGGTGCGATGCCACAGATAGTTTCACTATCAACAAATGCTGTTTGCTGGCTGATCAATTTATGAAACTGCTGCCAATGACTGATCCTCCTGCGGATGCCGGCCGTCACCGGTTCTGCTATGCGTCGTTTTGTAACAAGGATCATATAAAACGCCCTGAAGCCAGGAAAAGGAAATCAGAAGCCAGCACTACTGCAGTTTCTGCTAGAGCCAGTGAGGTGGTGGGTGGACTCGAAGACGAGGGGCACTCCCACCACAAAATACGTAGAAAATCCCTCAGAACCTCTGTAGAAAGGGTGGCTGGCAAATCAGCTGGTGTACTGCCAAGAATTTGTATCATATGCCAGAAAAAAGACAAATTCATCCGTGTCAAAGGAAAATGTCAACGTGATCAGTTGTCTCTGGCAGAAACACAGGATGGAGGAAAGCTGAGGGAAACTGCTGAGGAGAGGAGAGATGAACGTGATGTGAGAATAATGACAACGATAAAGGATAAAGACTGTGTGGTGCTGGAAGTTTGTTGTCACCGTAAATGTTATTACGAGTATGTGAATGACACATACCACAGACAGAGTCAAAGTAAACGCCAAACTCAGAAAGTGAACTATGACTCAACATTTGACATTTTCTGTGATAAAGTAATCCAGGTAAGACTCATTGATGGAAAGCAATCTATGCATATGAAGAAGTTGTGTGAGATGTTCAATGACCTACTCAGAGTATGCGAAGGTCAGGATGAGGCCAACTCCCAGGCAGCAAGACTGAAGAAAAGACTGCAGGAACGGTACCCAGACATGATTTTCTATCATCCACCAAAAATGTCTGAGAGCGAAGTGGTGTACATGAAGGACATTGATATTGGTTCCATTGTTCAGGCTGCTGTTGTAGACAGTAACTCTACAACAGAAACAGAGTCAACTACAGAGGATGAAGCCAGCCAGGGTCCACAACAGGGTGACTCAGACCTCAATTTAGATGTTCTATACTCGGGAGCACTCATGGTGAGGGATGACCTGAACAAACACCAAAGTGTGGACATTACATGGCCACCACTTGCTCCTGACTTCTACATTTCAAATGCTGAAAGAGCTGTCCCTGTTGCATTGTACAACCTTGTTGCATGGATAGCGGGCCTGTCAGACGAGCTAACCCTGGAGAAATTTGTGGAACTCCCACGGCATATTCATCTGGAAATGCTCTCTGTTCTTCAAGACGTTGTTTCTATAGCGTCAAGGGGTCAGACGTTTACTTTGAAGTCCTATGCATTGGGCCTGACTGTGAAACATTGGCCTGGTTCTACTCGACTGTAAGGACTGCTCAACAAGCTTGGGCATTGTGTCTCGGTCAGTACTACACAGGCGTTGAAAACTGCTTTGGCACTGTTGCAGATTGATCAGGAGGGAAAACTGCCCTCAAACTGCCTCAGAAATGTACCGACAATATTTGTGTATGATAACATCGATTTCAGTGAGGAGACCCTCACCGGTCATGGGACCACTCACCACACCAATGGATTGATGATGCAAAATGCACCCTCCAAGCCGATTCAGCACGCTCGTCCAGTGACTCAAATTAGCCGTCGTCAGCGGTCATTAGTTGGTAACACGCCACCCATTCTCAAGTATGGTGGCGGGAAAAGGCAAGGGACCACAGCCTTTTACAGTTGTGACATTGACATCAGTCCATCACAAGAGGACAGGCTAATCGCTGAATGTGCTCTATTACACAATGAAAACGGTGCAGAAAACGGACGGGTGGTTGCCGACATGGACTGGGTACAACATCCTCCTTCGTCGGGATGAAGAGTTGACCAAGTCAGCCATCATCTACCTTCCCGTGATCAAGGCATCACCCATGTAACTGGACACCGTTTACACGGTCCTACGCCAAAGCGTCGATATGGCTGATAAACTGGAACGTGAAGAAGTAGTTCTAGTCTTCGACGTTGCGATCTACAGTGAGGCGCAGGAGATTCGTTGGTTGCACCCGGAGTTGAAAGAAAGGTTGGTAATTCGTCTCGGCGAATTCCACCAACTCATGAGATTCCTCGGCGTGATCGGCAAAAGATTCAGAGACGCAGGTCTGCTAGACCTCATAATAGAGTCTGGTATTGTCGCTCAGCGTTCTTCAAATTCAGTAATAAACGGCCACCACTATAACAGGAGTCTGCGCTGTCACAAGCTCGTCTATGAAGCGCGAGGAAGAGGATGCTTCCAGGCCTTCATGGACTCCCTCGCAGAGGAGACGTGTGTACGATTCGAGAGGTGTATAGAGCGTCTCCAGGAAACGTTTCCGTCTCCGTTGTTCGAACAGTTACTGTCATCGGAAGAGGTCTCGGAAATGTTCACACGCCACAGCGACTTCAGATAGCAGCAATGTACAGCGAGCAAAACATTCACATTCTGGTGCTCCTACTTGGAAATGGTAGAGCTAGCACTAGAGCTTATACGGGCAACTCGTACTTCGAACTGGCCGAAACACCTTGCGATCACGAGAGCGTCAATGCCCAGGTACTTTGCGAACGATCACCTAAACTATGCAAGGTACTTACCCGTTTACTCGCTGGAAATGGCCGGGCTAGAGCACTCCCATCCAGACACCTATCAAGCGTTCATGAACAGCAAATGGACTGCCCAGCGGCATACTCGTTATGGATTTAGTAGTGTTGCGTGCGATCAGATCATAGAGCAGACTTTAAATAGGGACAGCAAGACCAGTGGAGGAATCATTGGTTACACTCAGAAAAGCACAGCTGTGAAGAAGTGGATCCTGTCCCAACCAGCACGTGTGGAAATCGCAAGGAAATGTGAGTCCATGGCGGGTATCCACGACGAGCCCTGAACGAGAAAGGATTTGGATGTATAGAGCTCAAAGAAGAACGAAGCAGCGGTGGTACAAGTGATGGACACAGTACTTCAAATGATTAACCCTTTCTCCGGCGCTCACCTTGAACTCGTCAATATTAGTTCAGGTGTCATCGCACCGCCAGCCACTTCCACGGACTTGATGAACGCGTATGTCAAGGGAGAGAATGCTGTCGTGCAATTCATGCGTGATCGGTTTCTCTCGGGTGAGGTCCCATTCTTCAGTCCGATTTCGAAGGCCCAATTGGCAACTTTCTCGAAGGCGCGAGGCAAGTCGGCGACTCCCCACCAGCAGACGCCGAAGGTTGAAATTGCGAATGAACATCGTCTTTTCACACGACTGCTGTTGATTGAAGAGAAAAGAAATGTAACACTCCACGATCTGCTCGCGTACCCACTGGCGAACATATCTTTCCCGCTGGCATCCGGTGATGGTTCGATTGCTAAGACGGACAAAGTCAAACTCCGCAACCATATACTGAAACTGTGGCCCGATTGCCATGTGGACGCTCGGCCTATCCAAGGTGCAACGCTTGTGGATGGAATGGCCGTTATTCAGGCGATAAAGGCTTGTTCACTGCCTAACACTTTCGGCAAAATGGAAGAGATGGTGCTGAACATCGTAGTGGCCAAAGCATGACATAACCAATCTTCGAGACTGGACGTGGTGTTTGATACTTACCCAAGTATCAGCATCAAGTGCCTGGAGCACGCCAGACGAGCGGGCAGGGCGGGCGATCTTCAGGTGCGAACCATCTACGGACGTGATCAAGCCCTTCCAAAACAGCGGGCCAATTATCTCCTGAGCGGAGCCAACAAGGAGGCGTTGATAGAGTTAATCGTCGAATCGTGGACGAGAAACATCTCTCCATCAAAACTGGGCGACATGCTGTTGTACGACAGTCATGCCGGAAAATATGAGAAAATCGAGGCATCGAATGGTGTCATGACTGTGTCGTCAGTACCTGAACTTGAATGTGACCATGAGGAAGCTGACACGAAGCTCCTGCTACATGCCGCTCACGCGGGACAGAATGAAGAGTCGGTGCGCATAGAGTTTCGACACCGATGTGTTTGTGTTGGCGTTGGCTCACTCGAAGTCGATTCGAGCACGAAATTTCCATCTGGTCACAGGAAGTCCCAAGGACATTATCGTCGTTGACATTAGGAAGCTGAGTAATGCCTTGGAACGTTCTGTCTGCGATGTGTTGATAAGTTTGCACAATTTCACGGGAAGTGATACCACCAGTGCATTCCACGGTAAGGGCTAAACAAGGTCATTTGACTTGATGATGAAGGGTCCCCATCTCATCACCTGTTTCGGGAGTATTGGTCGAGAATTCACGCGAGATCAGAATATCATTCATGAGCTGGAACAATTTGTCTGCGCCATGTACAATCAGCCGACGATGAAGAGTGTGGATGAGGCTCGCTACAAGCTATTCCGCAGCCAGTCGCTGGGAGAACAGAAGTTGCCGCCTACAAGCGTCGCTCTGATGCTGCATTGCAAAAGAGTGAACTATCAGTCTGCGATCAACCACTGCGTGACTGAGAGGTTTATAGAAGCCCTTCTCCAACATTTCACGGATGGGTGGAACGCAACGGAGCGCTGATTGTTCACTGGCTGAACAAACCACCAGCACCGAAGGAACTGTTAGAGGCGACGAAATGTAACTGCAAGAAGATGAAATGAGAGACCAACCAGTGTTCTTGCCGGTCAAAAGGACCGTCCTGCACAGAGTGCTGTGGGTGTCAAAACTGCGCCAACGATGAACAGACCCGTGCAGAAATGGAACTTATGGATGATGAAAGCAGAACTGACGATGATTCCGACGACGAACTGTGAATGCGGGTGTCACACCGCTTTTGCTGTGGTGATCTACTACACAGTAGTATTCAGATTGGTTAGCATGTAAAAGTGGACTTGAGTTTTGTAATAGCAGCAGTCAAGAGCCGAGTTCAGCAACTGCTTCCGAGCAGTTCCAATACAGTAATCCTCCTGTGGCGGTTCTACTTTTCATCAGGCTGAGTCGCGCAGTCTCTTTGTCTTTGATTTAATCCGTAATAGCCAATGCAACTGTCTTTAATAGGCGCTGTAACTGCCTTTAATAGTCAATGTAACTACCTTTAATAGCCAGTGTGGCTGCCTTTTAAGCAAAAAGTTGCCTTGGTCAACTTGAAGGCCTGTCTGGTCGGTCCAGACGTTTTCGGCCGGTAAAAATATGTAACTGCTTCGGTTTACGACCTTTAATTATAAAACATCTTTAATAACGGTGAATAGGGTTTTCTTTGATAATATATAACTCTGTATAAACATATTGTATCATTTTAAGACCTCACAAGAGTTTTCTTTGACGTACATATCAGTCTAACCTTGATTCTTCATTTCTGTGTCAAAATCGTGCTTGAATGTTCGGTGTATCTTTAATTGCCAAAAATGACCAATTGTGTCACATCCTCGACGTGGAAACAAGTGGATTTGGACTCAGCGTCTAAAATTCTTTAAGTATGCCAAATTTCATCCAGATTGGTGATCTGCACAACGAAAATCATTTTCTGAAGGTAATAGCGAGTACTTCCACATGGTCTATAAGCTACGTCTCCACTACACATTTGCACTCTGTCCATGTCTCCGAGAATCCAAAAATTCCCATTTCCTAAATCTGAACTAAAATCCCTCTAACTAATCCATTCCACGGGCTCCATGAGGCCTTGTCCCTGCCCCATGAAGCCGGTCTCACTATCGCTAACCCATCCCCCCTAACTAGTACTTCCTGTGCCCCCTGACAGGGGGGTCTTCCACCCCTTGCCCAGGGAATCTTGTTCACCCAAAGCGAGGCTTGCTTTTTTTTTCATGCGTGCACCAGGGCGGCAACTCGCAACCTGCGCTCCTTTCCGTGACGTCATGGCAGCTGCTCGCGCATCTCGTCCTTCCTCGGACGGTACCATCCGGAAGGGATTTCCCTTCTGCCGGATTCCAACCCTGCAGCCACGATGTCACCCTGCGCATCAAAAACAAGCCTCGCGTTTCGAGGGGTTCCCCATGTGAACACACGTGCTCCGCTCGTCGGAGCTTCACACACATGCCCGCCTGGAGAACCCATCCGGTTCAAATCCATTATCCAGCCTACCTTCAGTCAGTCCGCGGGATCGGCTAATCCACCGTGTGCGTTTACGCACCGGGCTTCACTCCCGCAGGCGTGCACGTGGCGGCCTCGTGCGGAGCACAGCACGGACCCCGAACGCACTGCCATGCAAACCCGGCACCGTCCCCAAAATAGCTACGGCCGCTACTCGGCCTTTGTCCACAGTCAGGCACCGTCTCCGTCGCACTCTCGCGCACAAACTCCCACGTTCTACGACGCTCACACACCTCGACATGACATTCACACCGGGACATGCGGTTGCATGTTCGCGCATGCCAACCGCCATCTCCCTCACATACAGCGCTCTCACACACGCGGTCTCTCTCACACATGCTGTTCCTTCCACCCTCGGTGTTTCTCTCACACACACCTTCACACTCAAGCACGCTGTTTCACTCACACATTTTGAAACCACACACGCTGGAACAACCACACTGGGGATTCGCTCCACCACAAGGGTTCCCGGGGCCTTCACACCCCCCAAGCCTCGCGTGCACCCATTCACAGCACTCGCCCCTCCTAACTCGCTCGGCACGACCGGACCCACCTGGTCGAGATCAGCTTCAAGGGGGAATATTCCCTCCCCTCGTTCCATACGGAGGCTATCTGTCTGCTTGCATCGGGTTCCCAACACATTCCACCAGCTCACCCCCATTGTCATCCACTACCTCTACCTGTGTGTGCTCGTCAATTACCTGTAGTTTCTCCTCTACTTGTTTTATCTCAGTCACCTCGTTTATTATTTTCGTTTCTTCCTGGATCCATTTTCCTTCCCATTTGAGTCGTTCTTCCTCTCTGAGCCCCTTTAGTTGTTCATTTTCTTTTCGGAGCTTTTCGATCTCCGTGGACTCAAATTTTGCCCTCTCCTTGAGTTGGTTAATTTCAACCTCGTTTCCTTTTTGTTTTCTACTCCACCGTCTCTCATGTTCTTCATTCTCCAATCTCATAGTTTCCCACAATTGGTTAATCTCCCTTTCCTGTTTCATTCCTTGTTCTGGCACTATCTCCTCGTACTCCAACCTTGTTTTTTTCCTTTTGTTGTTCAGTTTCAAATTCATACTCTTTTTGCTTTTTATTCCACTGTCTTTCTTGTTCCTCATTCTGCAATCTGGCCTTGGCTTCCAGCTGTTTGATCTGTTCAGTGTGGTTCCTTAACGTTTCATTCTCCATTCTCTTTCTTTCCTCTTTTAACATCCTCAGTTCGTTTTGTAATCCCGTTTCTTTGTTTTGGTGTTTCAGCAACTCAGAAGCTTTCTTTTCTAATTCAGTCCTCATCTCCACATCTCTTTCACATTCTTTCTTCCTCATTTCATCCATTCCCTCACCGAATTCCTTGCTAATTTTGACCCAATACTTTCCTCTTTTTACCTCCTGTTCCAGGCTTTCCCTTTTCCGATTGCTATTCTTACCTCTTCCTTCAGTAGTTCCAATTTCACATCGTGTTTCCGTTTTTCCTTTTCCAGCTTCGTTTTCCATTCTTCTTCTAAGTTCTTTCTAGCCTCGGAGTTACTAATTTACTCCTCTTTTCTTTTCTTCAGTTCGCTCTCCGCACTTCTTTTGCATGCTTGCTCTCTCCTTTCATTTGTTCTCTCGCCGTTTTCTTTTAGTTTTCCCAGATATTTCTCTGTTTTGTGCCCGAAGCCCGCCAATGTCCGCCAGCCTCGCCTGCCATGATCACGTGGTTTCAATCGTTGGTTGGGAGCCCTGCCTCGTATCGTGCCGTTCGCTGTGCTCATGATAGCAGCCCGCTCTGTGCTGCGCTGAGGTGCGATCGCGCCGCTATTTTGCGACTCCGTTTTCCGGCGAAGTTCGTACTCAGTGTATGAGCGTGAGCTCCCCCACTCATTATAATTGGTGGTGGGTTATAAAAAGAACCGTCCCAGGCCATGGATCCTACATCAATACACATATCTACACCACCCTGCTCCTGTTCGCCTTGAACCGCCATCTTGCTTCTCAGAATAAATTTAAAGCCCGCAATTTAATGGGAACCGAGGGTCGCTCCACACACCCTTGGTCCGATTCCCATTAATTTCGTTTGGAGGGGGATGGATTTGAATCCCACACTCCTGAACACCAGTGTTGTAGATTCCCGCCCGTCGGCGTGCGAACGACCGCGTCTTATTAATAATAAGACTAATAGCGGTCAGTTATAATAACTAACTAATAACGAAGCTAATAGCGGTCGCTTCGCCCACCGAACGGACAATCCAGTCGTGACTTTCTGGAACAACGCCAGAAACCAGTCACGGGTGGGTTTTTAATCCCACCACGGCCCAGTCCGTATTCTACCCGCGCGAAATAGGGTCAATCGCCGAATATCGAAATACCGAAGTACCTGCGCGGGTAACCTACCGAGGGACCATACCTCGGCGAAGGCCTGCTTGGACACGAACCCCAAAAGCGGTCCGTTCCGTTCTGGGATAACCGAGCGGGTATTATCGCCAGACCCGATTCTATTTATCAGTTATTTAAAAACCAACTATATTCCGAGTGCAAGATGGGGCAGTTCAATGAGGGAATGGACGCAATGAACAGGTTTACATTCACACAAGGACATTTATTATGATAAAGCACCTATGCAATTAAACACGGCAAAACACGAATGCAATTATACAAGCAACAAAGGCACGACAAAAGAACTACAACCGTCTACTTATTATGTACTGTCACTTGCACTTAACAGCAGTCCCTACCAAATATCGTAAAGCACAGCAAGATAGCTCACTCGTGCGCAATCACGTTCAATTCGGTGAAGTACGCAACGGAGCAGTACGGCGGCCATTTTAGAAAGCAAGCTGCTTTCTTCGTTGTTGTTTGACCGCTGTATTGACCGCGGAGTAGGAGGCAGGAGAGGGGCGGGAAAGGGAGCAAGGCGATGATACATTAGCCATGTACAAGACAGTTTCTTTTTATCACAAGTGAAATTACACAAAATAAGAAGAGATGAGATAGAAGAAAGGGAGAGAAAGAAATAAATTAGGATGGAGAAATAGAGAAGAAGAGAAGCTAACAGATAAAAAAAAGAAAAGGCAAATTGAGAGAGGAAAGGATAAAAATCAAAGCCCAGACACATGCAGAAAGTATACTATTGTTACCTGGAGGTATATATATATATATATATATATATATATCATCAACAAAAGAAGTCATGCAACATAATTTGTATGATAAATATCACCTTCCAAGAAAGTATCCTTCGAAGTAACAATTTAGGCATGGGGAGAAATCTGGGGAGGGGAGGCAAGGGTCAACCACACACACACACACACACACACACACACACACACACACACACACACACACACACACACACACACACACACACACACACACACAATGCAATAACCTGTTCCAATATCAAAATGATTGCTGTACACGTAAATATGGAAGAATTTCGATTTAAACTTCATAACTTTACAATATATTTACAAATGCCTTTGTATTCCAAGTACAGTATTTCTTTCTTTTCCTTTACAAGTCTGCATTTTCCAGTGTCTTCATTCATGCATATGGATTTACTTCACTATAAAAAAAAGAAAAGTTATGTGTCATTGGCAAATGTACTTTTAAAGGCTTACCTGCAATGATTTTTCACACATTCTACAGGTGGAAATGAAACTTACAGTTACCAATGCTGAACATTGTATCATCTCCTGACAATTGATGAAAAGATAAATTATTTTCAATTATTTGCATGACATTAAGTCGGTATGAGATCAAAATATTAGATGCAGAGGTGTCCATGTATTTAAACATCCCAGTGTTCATATAGATTTCAATGTCTTGTACAATTTTAAATCCTATCCCAACAATGTACTTGTATGTAATGCATCATGACAGCAGAAATGAATGATCTGTTTGTTTTCCTTCGTTTTTGCGACAGAGCCAGATGCTTAAATGAACATTAGATTCAATAAAGGTATGCAATATATGTTATTACATGCAAATATCATGAAACCATTAAATCAGATTAATGATCTTCATTAAACAAGAACTGTAGTACCCATACATTTGCATGTAGATCAAATATAGATAAATGTAGGCTGTAGTTCAAATAATGCAGATCACAGAGTATGAAAGAACTTATCCGAGCAAACATTACGAGACATGAATCACTCCTTCCAAGCATTTACACTGGATATATTAGGATGTGTATATGAAGCTCAAAGGGGTTAAAGGGATTCTGGTAGTGTGAAATCCATGTTTATGGATTTATGGGCTGTACTATACAAAAAAACACGATGATGGTCATAACTGAAATATATATGCAGTAAGCTTTGAATTTAAAAAAGTGCAAATTCATTAGAATGCATCTTAATGTACCCTGCCCCAGGCAAGAAATTAAGAACACCAGAAACTAAATAAAAATTATTATTACTCGTGTTCACAAGCCATTCTAATTCTGGTGGTAATAATTTCGGGTTGTTGGCGAGCGCAAGCTCGCTCTGCCTGCTTGCTAAAATGGCCGCCGAGGGTGTCCATTGGATACTTCACTGTTTCGCACGAGTGGGCTATCTTGCTCCGCTTTACGATCTTTGGTTCCTACTTATTAGACGGGCCCACAGACACACGTACGCACACACACACCCAAGAAATGGTGGCAGAGGCATTTAATAATGAGCTCCAGCTCAGAGGACAGGTGAGCTGAAACTCAGAACCTATTTCGAACCTCTCCACCTTGTGTGGTCTTCAAGTTGTTCTGACCCGGGCTCCAGCGAGAGCGAGCTGGATCCAATCGCCGTGAGCTGCGATCCTTCCCGAGCTCCCGCGAATCCTCCCACGCTTCTCAACACGTGCTGGCGAGACGAGGCGCCGATCCTTCCCGTCGATGCGTCGCTTCCCCGAGGAACCACCTCCTGCGCTTCTCAACACGTGCTGGTGAGACGAGGCGCCGATCCTTCCCGTCGATGCGTCGCTTCCCCGAGGAACCACCTCCACGAAGAGGTCGATGAGTCGCACCAAGCCGGGAACCAAAATGGAGAACAAAGAGCTCCACGAGCCAAGAAGAAGCCACCACTCGCAGCTCGAGCCGAGCGACCGGCTTAACTTCCCTTCAAACAGGGCAGCTTGAAGCAAAAAGCTCTCCCGAGCCAAGCAGAAGCCGAAGCTCACGGAACCATCAAAGCAAAAAGCCTCCAAAAAGCCTCCTCCCGAGTCAGACCTCAGCCGAAGCTCACTGAGCCAGCCGAAGCAAAAAGCTTACGAAGGCCTCAACCCTAACGCAAGCCAAGCAGGACCCGACGGTCTGCTGAACGACTCCCCTCAACTCCCTTCTCCAACTCTGCCCTTCCAACTCTGCCCCAACACGAACAAAGAAAACATCTCTTCCTTATCCTCTTCCACCCTCCCCCCGCTCCCGGCGTGACTCATGACTCATGCCCTCGTGCTCCATCCCCCGCTCAGCCACGGGTGGGAGGGAGTTGTTGACATCATGAGTCATGGGACGGCAGGGTTCTTCTTGCTCTTCGCAGAAGAGGGGGAGGGACGTCTCCATTGTTCACTCCCCAACTATTAAATTGATCCGCAGCGCATCGAATCGATTTCTGAACATTTAAACAATGAAAGGTGAGCTATCGAGGGAACAAGCACTTATCGACATAGCTGACTAAAGGAACCTGAATGTTGTGTGCAATCAAATTCCCAAATTCGTAACAATATCAATGTGCATTGTCATTTCCGGTTAAAAAGCACACGACGTCGCAATGGCTAACGCACAGTGGCCAGAAAGATCGTAATCTGCTTTTCGCACACATGATGAACATGTGCCTCCGCGATGGGAAGTCCTCACCTATCCCTACCAACAAACAAGAGGTATTTACAAATGCAAAATTAATGTGTACCATATCTATAAATTACATATGTTGTCTCCTCAGCATCATGTGTAACAAACGACTTATTCTGACGTGTCCCTGATACATGGCCGACTGGAAACATGTCCCTGATACATGGCTTACTCGAAGCATGTCCCCAACCTACATTAAACACATGGACCAAACTACACTTCATACAGTCTTGCTGTGGATCCCCCCCTTCCATGGAACAATACTCTATAGACGTGTACGACTGGCTACCACTATGTGGTGTCTGTTCACATTCACATTAACACATCCAGTGCAGACAGACAGACAGACAAATGAAAAAAAAAAAAAAAAAACGAGAAGATGACGTTGTGCATGGCACGACACTTGCAAAATCCATAAAACAAATTTGACCTCAAAAATAATTGGTGGTTGAATTCAATAGCCAAATATGCAACTCCTCTTCCAATTTCAAGTCAATGGGATGAAAATTGAGGATTTTAGAAACTGCAGCTCAATTGCTGACCTTTGGACGATGTTGACCTCAAATACACACCACATGGCCAAAAGTATGTGGACACCAGCTCGTCCAACAAGTCATTCCAAAATCATGGGCATCAATATGGAGTTGATCCCCACCCCCCCCCCTCCCCTTTTGCTGCTATAACAGCTTCCACTCTTCTGGGAAGGCTTTCATCATCAGACTAAAGACTTCACACGTGTATATGGATGTGCATGTGTGTACGAACATATGTACGTGTATGTGTATGTGCGCACAAGATGATGGAACATTGCTGCGGGGATTTGCTTCCATTCAGCCATGAGGGTATCAGTGAGGTGAGGCACTGATGTTGAGCGATGAGGTCTGGCATGCAGTCGGCATTCCAATTTGTCTCAAAGGTGTTTGTTGGGGTTGAGGTCAGGGCTCTGTGCAGGACAGTCAAGTTCTTCAACACCAATCTCGACAAACCATTTCTTATGAACCTCACTTTGTGCACAGGGGCATTGTCATGCCTGAACAGGAAAGGGCCTTCCCCAAACTGTTGCCACAAAATTGTAAGGACAGACTCATCTACTATGTCATTGTATGCTGTCCCATCAAGATTTCCTTTCAATGGAACAAAGGGGCCTAGTCCGAACCATGAAAAACAGCCCCAGACCGATATTCCTCCTCCACCAAACTTTAGTTGGCACTATGCATTCAGGCAGGAAGCATTCTCCTGGCATCCGCCAAACCCAGATTCGTCCGTCGGACTGCCTGATGGTGAAGCGTAATTCATCACTCCAGAGAACACGTCTCCACTGCTCCAGAGTCAAATGGCAGTGAGCTTTACACCACTCCAGCCGATGCTTGGCATTGCACATGGCGATCTTAAGCTTGTGTGCAGCTGCTCGGCCACGGAAACCCATTTCATGAAGCTCTCAAAAAACAGTGTTTGTGCTGACGTTGCTTCCAGTCAGTTTGGAACTTGGTAGTGAGCGTTTCAACCGACGACAGACGATTTTTCTGCGCTACACGCTTCAGCACTCTTCGGTCCCGTTCTGTGAGCTTGTGTGGCCGCCCACGTCTCAGCTTAGCTGTTATTGTGAAGTGGAAACATCTTGGAGCAACAACAGCACTTACAGTTGACCGGGGCAGCTCCAGCAGGGCAGAAATTTGATGAATTGACTTGTTGCAAAGGTGGCATCCTATGACGGTGCCATGTTGGAAGTCACTGAGCTTTTCAGTATGGCCCATTCTGCTGCCAATTTTTGTCTGTAGAGATTGCATGACTGTGTGCTTGATTTTATACACCTCTCAGCAATGGATGTGGCTGAAATAGCCGAATCCACATAATTTTGATGACAAAAATTTTGCTAAGATGGCAAAATAAGAAAAAGAGGCTTGCCTGGGCCATGAAGCACTGCCAGTGGATGACTGAAAACTGGAAGGTTTTATGGACCGATGAATCAAAATTGGAAATCTTCAGTTCATCACACAGGGTTTTTGTACGCCGTCGAGTAGGCGAAAGGATGGTTCTTCAATGTGTGACACCAACTGTCAAACATGGAGGAGGAAGCGTGATAATCTGAGACTCTTTTGCTGGATCCAGAGTCGGCGACTTGCACAGAGTGACTGGCACCCTCAACCAACAGGGCAACCACAACATTTTACAGCACTATGCAATACCCTCAGGTCTACACAGAGTTGGTCAGGGGTTCATCCAACAGCAAGGTAAGGACCCAAAACATACCTCCAGCGATGTCAGAACTACCTTCGAAGAAAAGAACAAGATGGTAGGCTTCAAATCATGGAATGGCCAGCACAGTCTCCAGACTTCAACCCAAACCAGATGGATGGGGTTTAACTGGACAGAAGGGTGAAAGCAAAGCAACCGACAAGTGCAACACATTTGAAGGAACTTCTGCAACAGTGTTGGGAAGAACTTTCCGAACAATATTTGATTTCCATTGTAGAAAGAATGCCACAAGTATGTTCGGCTGTTATATCTGCAAAAGGTGGCTACTTTGATGAGTCAAAAATTAAGATTCAATTTTGTTCAACAAAACGATTCCATGATTTCTTTTCTATCTGCAATTGTTTATTTGTTCTATGCTTTAATTTCAGAGTACATTGAACTGCTTAAATTTTAGTAAAAACTGGTAAAATGAGGGTGTTCTAAAACTTCTGACCAGTGGAGTGTGTGTGTGAACGTGTGTTTATGTATATATATATATATATATATACAGTGGGGAGAACAAGTATTTGATACACTGCCGATTTTGCAGGTTTTCCCACTTACAAAGCACGTAGAGGTCTGTAATTTTTATCATAGGTACACTTCAAATGTGAGAGGGAATCTAAAACTAAAATCCTGAAAATCACATTGTATGATTTTTAAATAATTAATTTGCATTTTATTGCATGAAATAAGTATTTGATAACATCAGAAAAACAGAACTTAATATTTAGTACAGAAACCTTTGTTTGCAATTACAGAGATCAGACGTTTCCTGTAGTTCTTAACCAGGTTTGCACAGTTTGCAGGGATTTTGGCCCACTCCTCCATATAGATCTTCTCCAGATCCTTCAGGTTTTGGGTACTGTCGCTGGGCAACACAGACTTTCAGCTCCCTCCAAAGATTTTCTATTGGGTTCAGGTCTGGAGACTGGCTGGGCCACTCCAGGACCTTAAGATGCTTCTTACGGAGCCACTCTTAGTTGCCCTGGCTGTGTGTTTCGGGTCGTTGTCATGGTGGAAGATCCAGCCACGCCCCATCTTCAATGCTCTTGTTGAGGGAAGGAGGTTGTTGGCCAAGATCTCGCGATACATGGCCCCATCCATCCTCCCCTCAATACGGTGCAGTCGTCCTGTCCCCTTTGCAGATAAGCATCCCCAAAGAATGATGCTTCCACCTCCATGCTTCACGGTTGGGATGGTGTTCTTGGGGTTGTACTTATCCTTCTTCTTCCTCCAAACACGACGAGTGGAGTTTAAACCAAAAAGCTCTATTTTGGTCTCATCAGACCACATGACCTTCTCCCATTCCTCCTCTGAATCATCCAGATGGTCATTGGCAAACTTCAGATGGGCCTGGATATGTGCTGGCTTGAGCAGAGGGACCTTGCGTGCGCTGCAGGATTTTAATCCATGATGGCATAGTGTGTTACTTATTGTTTTCTTTGATATTGTGGTCCCAGCTCTCTTCAGGTCATTGACCAGGTCCTGCCGTGTTGTTATGGGCTGATCCCTCACCTTTCTCATGATCATTGAGGTTCCACGAGGTGAGATCTTGCATGGAGCCCCAGACCGAGGGAGATTGACTGTTATCTTGAACTTCTTCCATTTTCTAATAATTGCGCCAACAGTTGTTGCCTTCTCACCAAGCTGTTTGCCTATTGTCCTGTAGCCCATCCCAGCCTTGTGCAAGTCCACAATTTTGTCCCCGATGCCCTTAGACAGCTCTCGTCTTGTCCATTGTGGAGAGGTTGGAGTCTGATTGATTGAGTGTGGACAGCTGTCTTTTATGCAGATAACAAGTTCAAACAGGTGTCGTTAATACAGGTAATGAGTGGAGAATAGGAGGGCTTCTTAAAGACAAAACGAACAGGTCTGTGAGAGCCGGAATTCTTACTGGTTGGAAGGTGATCAAATACTTATTTCATGCAATAAAATGCAAATAAATTATTTAAAAATCATACAATGTGATTTTCAGGATTTTTGTTTTAGATTCCGTCTTTCACAGTTGAAGTGCACCGATGATAAAAATTACAGACCTCTTCGTGCTTTGTAAGTGGGAAAACCTGCAAAATCGGCAGTGTATCAAATACTTGTTCTCCCCAGTGTGTGTGTGTGTGTGTGTGTGTGTGTGTGTGTGTGTGTGTGTGTGTGTGTGTGTGTGTGTGTGTGTGTGTGTGTGTGTGTGTGTGTGTGTGTGCGCACGAATATGTATGTGTGTGTATATATATATATATATATATATATATATATATATATATATATATATATATATATATATATATATATATATATATATATATATATATATATATATATATATATATATATATATATATATATATATATATATATATATATATATATATATATATATATAGTGACGGTTGAGGAAATTCGCAAACCACCATTCAGGTCCCGTAGGTGAGATATATCTGTAAGTACATGTGTAGTTAGCCCCAAACCCGTTGTTTAGAGGGAATAAATGTGATTCATTCGGGCTGCGACCCTTTAAGATAGCCGTTTTTCTGTTCTATCTTTATTTTGAACCAACCACGTCTCAACCGCCATCACACAACAACCATCAACCGCAACACCGCTTCACAACAACAACAACCCCAACAGCCACGACCTTTACCTTCCCAACTCGCTCCCGCAAACATCGCATCACCGCCATTCCAAACGTCGCCATGGCCATGGACCAGCACTTTAAACCCTCCACCACCTTCGCCTCTCCTTCTGCGGCCATTCCCGCACCGCTTGTGGACACCGAGCGTCAGGCTGTCCTGGCCTCGTGCGGGACGCGCGCCGAGCCGCGGGTGCAAATTGCGGCCTTTCCGAGGAGAAGTCGGATCAGGAATGATACACGCCCACTTCTGATCCGTCCAATCAGCAAGTGTGGGGCGGTTTGGCCCCGCCTCCAGGTGCGTCGGAGTAGAATCGATATATGCAAATTCGAGGATCAGGGGAGAATCACGCCTCTTTTTCTCCGCCCAATGGGCGAGCGTGGCTCCACCCCCGAGCTTGTTCTGATCCAGAAATTTGCATATGGGTTCTCTTACACCACTATAAAGCGCCAAGCGAGGGGCGAATTCAGTGAGTTTTTCGGTCAAGGCGAGTTGGAGAAGAGTTGAGAGTTTTTGAGTTGGAGAAAAGGTTGGAGGCAGTGAGTTGGAGTCAGGAAGGTCGAGGCAGTTTGAGTTGGAGAAGGGTTGGAGGCAGTCGGCTGAGGAGAATCGGGTCTGGAGAGTGGCAGTCTGTCGGGGTTCGGAGTCTGTCGGGGAGCTGCAGAGAGAGGAAGCCTGGAGCCTGGAGCGCGGTCGAGGTGATTTGCTGCAGTCGGCTGAGGAGAATTGCGGAGGGGACCGGATACCTCGGGTCCGAGGCAAGGAAGACGGCGGTCGGCGACGAGGTCGCAGTGGAGTCGCTCGTCGCGGGACCCAAGCAAGCCAGCTATCCTCTTTCCCCAGAGCATCAACAATTCCCCCCTTTCCCCCCCCCTCGCACTGAGATAGTGCGAAAAGGGGGCCCCGTTCCCACCCCACTCCAAGCAGTGCCAACGAAACCCGCGAAGGAGCGCAGAGTCGGGGCACCGCCGCCACATTTGCGGCTCATCACAAGACACGGGTAGGATCCACCCGGTCTCGCGGCCCACAGGCCCCGTCTGCCCCCTTGTCTTTGAGGGTGGCCCTTTTCTTTTGCTTTTGATTAAATGTGTTGTCGGCGCCATCTGTAAAGTAAAACTGTGTAAGTGTTGTCGTGTGCTCACGTAGTCGGTAGTAGATCTGCATTGTTGTGTTTCTTTTGTAACATCTGCTTTTGGTGCATAATTGTTGTAATTGTATATGTGTGCTTTCCGTGTGCCGCGGAATAAATGTGCCTTATGTTGAACTGTTTTCCCGTTTCGCTTCGTCTTTTCTTTAATTGAATCTCCATCTTGCTTCACGTAAAGGGTTGGTAGTGGGCTTAATACGCCCGATAATTAATCGGAACCGTCGAAGCCGACGATAACACTGCTCGGTTATCCCGATAGTACGGAACGGGTCGCTTAAGTGGCCCGTGTCCGGAGTTGACCTGCGGCGAGGTGCGATCGCCCGGTCTACCCTCCGTGTGGGTACTTAGGGAGGTCAAATTTGGCGAGCAACCCTATCCCACGCGGGGGGCCGATTGGCACGATCGTGGTGAGGCCGAAAGGCCCACCCGTGACTAGTTCCCGGCGTTAGTCCGAGAGGATCACGACGGGATTGTCCGTCCGGTGGGCGACGTGCCGCGATTCGAGTTACGTGGCCGTCCGCACGCCGGCGGGCGCGAATCCGCAATATATATATATATATATATATATATATATATATATATATATATATATATATATATATATATATATATATATATATATCCACATGTATATGCATGTATACGTGTACGTGTACATATATTTGCGCATGTGCGTGTATGTGTACGTGCATACACACATATGTATGTATATGTATGCATGCGTGTGTGTGTATATATGTATATATATATATATATATATATATATATATATATATATATATATATATATATATATATATATATATATATATATATATATATATGCATATATATATATATATATATATATGTATATATATATGTATATATATGTATATATATATATATATATATATATATGTATATATATGTATATATATATATATATATATATATATATATATATATATATATATATACATATATATGTATACATATATGTATATACATATATATATATATATATACATATATATATATATATATATATATATATATATATATATATATATATATATATATATATATATATATATATATATATATATATATATATATATATATATATATATATACATATATATATATATACATATATATATATATATATATATATATACACACACACACACACACCATTGTGGAATATAAAGATACAAACAAAATTGCGGCTCATATAAAATATCGATCATGCTCAGAAATGCAATCAGCAAGAGTTTAAAAGACCATTAGCATGCCCTTTTTTCCTCAAGACTGTTTCAGGCAAGGTGTTCTGTGAACTCTCTAATCAATTTATTTATCATACACGTGATGTAAAACAAGCTCCCCCGTGAGAACTCAATCAACTTGAAATATTAAAATCACTTCGGTGCATTGTTTGCATAATATAAGGTATGGCCATTTGGAAACAAAACATTCACATTTATTGTTTTATATGCAAATGTATTGAAAGCCAAAGAGTTTGATATACACAAAAACTTTTGTACACAGGTCGATTCCAAAAAAATTTTTTTTTTTTTTTTAACATTACACACAATGGTACGCCCTACAATAAAAAACAAGTCTACGTTGGACGAGCTGAAGCCATTGTAAAGCATCACATGGATGACGAACAAAGAACTCTCCCATCAAAATCAAAACCCGACCCTCTAATTATGAATCAACGAGCTAAGTCAGTTCTGTTAGCACCAATTGTTTTGTTTGTGTTCCAATGGTACGATGGACAGAGAACAGGACCGACGATTACTTTTGAGATCGACATCACGACAAAGGTGTCCTGCAAAACGCCAAACAATTTGCAAACTTCAAATGAGCGGGTTCAAGTCAGGGTGGGAGTGGAGGACACGAGCTAAGGTTATTTGGAATGACTTAACAAGAAAAGAAAGAAACTAAAATGAGCAGAAATTACATGGTAATGATCAGACATATGAAATGGAAACAAAATTCAACGTTTACAACAAGTGACAAACAGAACTCATGGCTAAGCGAAGCGGCTCCACCAAAAGCTGACATTTTTTGAAATGAAACAAAAACACATTCATGCGTGTCCAAGAAAATCAAAATGGACGAATTAAAATACGAACACATCCACAAGATGCTCGCAGATTCAGCACGAAGCCTCAAATTTCAAACACCAAGTAAGAGTAACGGCACAATCGATCATCTCTCGAACATAAAGTCACCGCCGGAGTGGGAGAAACTAGAGTGTTTGATGGATCGGTCTTTAATGGGAACGGCCTGTGCAAAAATCGGAAATTAGGAGCACAAGAAAGGCTTGGATCTTGAACAAGACTGATGCTGGGGGAGGGGGTGACAGCAATGGAACCGACAAGCCCAGCAACGGCCGATGATAAAGTGTCGTTACAGAGTTAAAACGAGAGGTTTCGTTCCACAACGGTGGCAGAAACCGCAAAATCGCAGCAGGGTTATACGCAGACGTTCTCCATCGGCCTATCTCAGGAGATAGAGCAACCCGAACTGCGACGCCAAATGGCTGGTTGGCCATTTATGGGTCAAACGTCTACCATTTTGGGAGAGATTCAATTGGCCGCGGTGGGGGTGATGCACGCAAGCCTTGGATCCCCATCCGGGGAGATGCCGGGAGTCTTGCACCCCCATCCCACCAATCTCCAAAACCCGCATACACAGGAGTAAGTGGTTGGTCGAACGGGAATATAACAATACCATTTAGACTTTTATCCTTGACAAATGAAACTTGAAGGACCTCGCCATAACAACTCTGACGTCAAATGCCATGACGTGCACGACCGGTAACAGGAAGCAACCAACGGTGGGAATAGTTAAACCCATTGTCACCAACTCCAGCCGACCTTTAAAAAGTGCCCCAAATCCAGACCGAGAAGGATAACTTTCAAAAGCTACATTTTATGGAAAAGACCTTCCAAAAACTTTGGAGAGACCCTCAAAAGAAACAAACAACAAAAAAAAAATACAATGAACTGGCATATCTTAAACTCCTCCGACCTCCCAAAAAAGGGGGAGGGTGAGGAAATAATAATAATAATCATTAGAGCTTCTCAAATGGAACGCAGAACAACCGCTCAGTCATGTTCCATTGGCTGTTCATCCCTCTCTTCTTCATCCTTTTCATCATCATCTTCCTCTTCCTCTCTTGGTCGGCCCTGAGGTTCCCGAGCAGACGACGACACAGAACTCAAACTGGTCGAGACTTCGACCAAGTCGACTGCTGTGGAACTGCTGACTGTGGAGTCGGCTGTCCCTCCACTGCTGCTGATGACGTCACAGCTCTCCAGAGGAACGTTACCGGGCTGGGTGGCGCTCGAGTTGGTCCCGGAATGGTCCATTTTGGAGGAACCCTTACACGGTGTTTCTAGAAGTCGATTGGCATCAGAAGTTCCGCCTGTGGAATTTGGCTCCAGATGTTGTGTGCCCGAAACTGCTGCCAAGACAGGGAGATAAACACCAGAATAGCATTAGCTCCTTCGACAAATCAAACGCTCGCGACAACACGGGTATGTGGGGAACATGGAGACTGCCGTCACATCTGTATCAGGACGAGCAAAGTGTCCCTTCACAGAAAATTTTATTCCCTGCTTGCACCGTACACAAGCTGCCCCGATCTCACGGTGGTGTTCCGAGTCGCCGAAACATTTTGGTGCCGAACATGACAGGGAGGCAAAATTACCTTCCAAGCTCATATGCGCCAACTCTCTCCCTTCCGAACACTCTGCTTGTAGAAACGACTTTGATACGACGACGGAGGAATCCCTGTGGCCCTCTGAACGGGAGGCAATCTCCTCGCTCAAGGGCGTCACGGAAATTAGGGCGCTCGAGAACGCCCCCGACTCGGCAGGTTTCCCTCCTTCGACACCAACCGAGGAGCCACCGGTGTCCTCATCGTCCTCGTCAAACCTGAGTCGCTTGGCCTGAGGGGCATCCTCGTCCTCGTCGCAAAGTGGCAGTTTGGTTTTCAACCGACTGCTTTCGCTCGTGGGGCTGGCTGCCAGCAAAGGGGGGCTGCAACACAACAGGACCTTTGTGACCCTTTACTCATAGCGGTGATTCAACAATCAACAACTCAATTGTTTTTTTCGTTTTGGGATACCAAACAACTTAGTCCTTTAAGGTATCGGTGTGGAGTCCTCCCACCCCCACCCCAGAACAATCTGCATGATAATGCTCTCCCACATCAAACCAAAATACTAATCTTAACTCATACAAAGCATCAAATCAACTACTTGCAACAACAAGCAACGTAGTTCAGGGAAATTATTTTTAGGTTATTTATCCGAAATAAGCTCATGGAGTGGGTCGCGGTGTCCGGCCGTACGTTAACATTTGACTAAAACATCATCTCCTTACAAACTACCCAACCGATATGGACCAAATTTGGGATGATGAATCAGTACAGCAAGGTCTCATGGGGTTATGCCCCCATAAAAAAGGGTATAAAAGGGGGCTTTGCCCAAAATATTGGTATTCTATTCAAAAATCTTCTCATAAGCCACCAGACAGATGCAGAATAAACGCACCACAAGCCATCGGGACAATGCCCTAACCTTAAGTTGTGCTCCTCGAGGCCACATCTCCCCGAGAAAGGGGGCCATGGGCCCCCTCCCCGAACCCCTCATTTTCACCAAAACATCTTCACAACTACCCGAGCGACACGGAACAAATTTGATACAATGCATCAGAACAGGAAGGTCTCATGGGGTTGTGCTCCCCATCGACATCCGCCCATTTAAAAGGGGGTGAAAGGGTGGTTTTGGCCCAAATATTTTCTTCTCAGAAACCAACAACCGCATCAAGACCAAACTGCCTATGCAGCATTGTGATCATGCCCAAACCTTCAATTGTGCTCCCAGAAACCGATGGCCAGATGCAGACCAAACTCTTCATGAACATAAGGAACATGTCGTCAAGTTAAGTTGTGCTCCCCATGACCGGATCACTTCATGAAAAGGGGAGTTGGGGGTGGAACATAGCCAGTTCTCCCTAATCCCTCATTTTCACCCCACCTGTTGGGGAAATAACCGTCAGTCCCCCACGAGGCGTATTTTTTGTTTATTTGTTTAGTCATGTTAGTGCTGCAGCACATGAGTGATTTGTAAAATTCCCAACTCACTTAATTTGGTACGTTAATAAAAGAGAGAGAGTGACAGAGAGAGAGAGATATAGATATAGATATAGATATATAGATATATAGATATATAGATATATAGAGATATAGAGATATAGAGATATAGAGATATAGAGATATAGAGATATAGAGATATCGAGATATAGAGATATAGAGATATAGAGATATAGAGATATAGAGATATAGAGATATAGAGATATAGAGATATAGAGATATAGAGATATAGAGATATAGAGATATAGAGATATAGAGATATAGAGATATAGAGATATAGAGAGATAGAGAGATAGAGAGATAGAGAGAGAGAGATAGAGAGAGAGAGAGATAGAGAGATAGAGAGATAGAGAGATAGAGAGATAGAGAGATAGAGAGATAGAGAGATAGAGAGATAGAGATAGAGATATAGAGATAGAGAGCACCTGTGCGCCCGGCTCGGGTCTGCGTCGGCTGGTCGTCCCGAAACCTCAAAACCGTTGGTGGATAAGGCGCCAGAAGCAGATCTGGATCTATTCAATGGCCGAGGAGTGCCAGGCCCATTCACATTCGATCTGCAAGAGTTAGAGGAAGTTTTATTATCAATCACTAATGGAGTACGAAAGACCATTCAAAAGTTTCAGGTTGGGTGTTCTGCTGAACTCAATTATATTTTACCCAAGATTCTCAAAGGTACCTTGGAACAAGTGCACGTCTGCCTGCACAAACTTTCCTCAAACATTTGAGCATCCGCAAAGTCCTTCCATCCTGCTGGAATCGAGATCACATTTTCTTTGCACATGGGCCAAATTTTCAACTACAATCACGTGTATTATACATCCTTGCAAAGGCCTTCGTTCGTGTTCTGCTTGCGAGGATGCAGCTTCTTAACAGATGGCATCGTTCACAGAAATCAGGTTTCAATACTATGTGGTCGACGGCGGACTCTACCCTTGCCCTCAGACTTCCGAGTTTCCTTACACATGAGCCAAAAGTTTTCAAACTAAAATCCTGTGTATTATGTATCCGTGGAAAGGCCAAGCTAAATCAAAAATCAAAAAATTGAAACACCCAAGTTACGTGGCACAAAAATCGACATCGATGTAGCTTTCGATTTGGTTAGCACTTTGGCTCACCATGAAAGGATCTGACATCCCACATCTGCCAAATCGAGTTAATAGTTCCAGACACTCGTCGTGGTGAGAGAACACACATTGGTTCATGGCTTTCACCACATTTCAACTGTAGATCTGTGACAGGGAGGCATTTGTGGTCTGGCATTTTTGTCTCGAGCTATCAGCTTGTGATGACGAATTGCCGATTGACACGTCGGAATCAAGGTCGGTGAGTGACACGAACGGTGTCATGCTCATGGAGAAGCCGGAGTTACAATCCTGCATGTAGTATGCTGTCTGGTACACGATGGCCTTGTACAGCTCATCGAAGACGACCAGGGTGGAGAACCTCACAGCTGGCCACCACAAACCCCGGATGCAAGAATGAAGTGAATGAATGACATATGATAAACGAGCAGAAGTATTCATTGCAACATGTATTGAAATATTTACTGCATGACAAATTGAGGAATATCCAGCCTTATGGTTTTGCATGAATTACCAATCTTGCGTGTTGCAAAAGGCACTTGGGCGTGCATCGAAATGCTTCACCTTCTAAAGATGCCAAACATACTGCCCTGGAGGCTGCTTGTCTTGCACGTTGATCCTCAACCCGAGCTTGTGTCTGCTCTTTAGCCTCAGCTTTCCTGGAGGCTGCTTGTCTTGGATGTTGATCCTCAACCCAAGCCTGTCTGTTTTCGAGTCAAAAGTGACTTGTCGACTGCCATTCTCTTTGCTTTTGATTTGTTTCTGCCCATCAGAGGGTCTTTTTTTGGTGGCATTTGGCAGTATTTATAATGCAATTAAGGTCGGTTAAGATATTTCGAAACAGAAGTGTTCCCTTGGGAGTTTGTTCCCGAATCAGAATTGAAAATATCTCGGTGACCCAGAGGCAGCTCACTTGCATGCAAAGTTTGTTTTCATGACCTGCTAATGCAAAATAAAACTAGAGGGGGAGCACTCGGTAGAGTGCAAAACCTCCGCCGCCAATACTGCTGGGTCACTTAAGTGAACCCGATATCCTATTCATTGTAGGTCAAAACAGATCAGACTCGACTGAACCACGATTGAATAAACGAAACTAGATCGACGAGCATGTAGAAATGCACAAAAAAAAATAAATCGAAATTTTTCTGAAAAAAAAAAAGGTGCAAAATTTGTTTTTTCTCTAAATTTTTTTGGGGGGGCAGGGGGGGTTGGAAATCACTTAAAACATGTAGAAATGCAAAAAAAAATTCAAATATTTTTCAAATAAAATCGAAATTTTTTTGAAAAAAAGTTGCAAAATTTTCTTCTTTTTTTTTCCTCAAACAAATTAATTTTTTGGGGTTGGAAATCACTTAAAACATGTAGAAATGCAAAATCAAAAATTCAAATATTTTTTCAAAATGGCCGCCATAGCGGCCATATTGGACTTTGGACCAAGTCCAAAATTTAATGGCATGATCCTTGGACCATACCTAATCCCCCCACCAAGTTTGGTCGAAATCCGTCCAGGAGTTTTTCCGTAATACTGTTCACAAACAAACAAACAAACAGACAGACAGGGGTGAAGACAGTAACCTCGGGCCATCTTCGATGGCGGAGGTTAAAAATGGAGTAATTAACATCAGTAGTTGAGCCCGTGTAATTTCCGCACAACAGACGGAGAGAATTAGAGATAGGGGAGCATGAACCCGGTGGTGTTGTAATAAATCCGGAGGGGCAATGGGCCCTAAATGGTCCTTTCCAGAACCATCTCTATAAATGTGAGTGAAGCCACCAGTCATGCTCTGGTGGGCATCTTACCATGCCGATCTTCTTGGCGCAGTAGATTAAAGTTAACCAGAGTTGGTGTCAAAGCCACCCACTGCTCGCCTGTTTATACATTTATCATTTTTAAAAGACGAGTCTAATAATTAATATTTTTTATCAAGCATTGCAGTGAAGTCTGATCCAAATAATTTTTAAGCAATATATGTATTTGTATATTGTAATCAGTAACAAGAGCGCAAGTGAGCACAATATACGCCCGAACAAGAAGGTATATACAGAATTGTGCTACTACATGGAAAACAGCATCCTGGTTGCCATGGCAACCACTTTAGATGACAAACGTATGTCGCGACACACCGTCTCCACATTCTCGACCTATGTACCAAATATGAAACGTGAAAGTTGAAAACTTTGGGAGTGAGAGTGCGGACAGGAACGGACGGAAACAGCATCCTGGTTGCCATGGCAACCACTTTAGATGACGAACGTATGTCGCAACACACCGTCTCCACAGTCTGTACCAATGTACCAAATATGAAACGTGAAATTTGAAAACTTTGGGAGTGAGAGTGCGGACAGGAACGGATGGAAAACAGCATCCTGGTTGCCATGGCAACCACTTTAGATGACGAACGTATGTCGCAACACACCGTCTCCACAGTCTGTACCAATGTACCAAATATGAAACGTGAAAGTTGAAAACTTTGGGAGTTAGAGTGCGGACAGGAACGGACGGACAGACAGACGGACAGACGGACAGACGGACAGACGGACAGACGGACAGACGGACAGACGGACAGACGGACAGACGGACAGACGGACAGACGGACAGACGGACAGACGGACAGACGGACAGACGGACAGACGGACAGACGGACAGACGGACAGACGGACAGACGGACAGACGGACAGACGGACAGACGGACAGACGGACAGACGGACAGACGGACAGACGGACAGACGGACAGACGGACAGACGGACAGACGGACGGACGGACGGACGGACAGACGGACAGACGGACAGACGGACAGACGGACAACAGGTATCACATAATACGCCCC
>NC_140962.1:155155623-155198123 GCF_056783735.1 Eptatretus burgeri | reverse complement strand
CACTGCTCACGACCAAAACGTTCTGAAACACAGATGTGGAAAACACGAGTCATCGGGGGACGAGGAATAAATAAATGAAAAAGGAGTGATGTGGAAGGTACTTCACATTCATCTCGCCGATGGCAAAGCGAAGGTATCATGGTATAAAAGTTGAAATCTTTACCTTCTCTATCCCTCTCAGAAACTTATCCGTCCGCTTGTAGTGCTTCTTGGGGTCTGTGAGTAGCTCACAGAGCCGCTGTATCGTAAATGGTGCACTGCAGGAAGAGAAAGAGCGAGACAGAGACAGAGCAATGCAATCAATAAACGAGAAAATAATACACGGACAGTCGGACAGGTACAACCACATCAGCATTTTTCAAATAATGCACCATTTCTTCCGGAAAATTGTTGAAATTAAAACATCTTTTGGTGTCCACATATGTATTTGTTTGGTTTGCAGTGAAACAAAATTATAATAAAGTTGAAATTTACTAAATCTTAGCTTATTCCACACAGAAATCCTAAAGTGGCCTGGACATTATTATTGGCACCTTTTAGAAATTGTGAGAAATAATTAGATTTCAAGCAGGTGATTCTCCTTTACTTTGGAAATGAACTCACCAGCGGTGATTTGCAGGTACCTGCTATATAAAAATCATTCATTCAACCAGTTTGAGTGGAGAAAAGGAGTCATTCTGCAGTTTTGTGTCACCGTGTGTACCACAATGAGCATGGAGAAAAGAAAGAAAACCAGAGAATTGTCTGAGGTCAGACACAAGATTGTAATCAAGCATGGACAATCTCAAGGCAACAAGTCCATATCCAGAGACCTTAATGTTCCTGTGTCCACCATACACAGTGTTATCAGGGAGTTTAAGGCCCATGGCACTGCAGCCAACATCCCTGGATGTGGCCGCAAGAGAAAACTTGATTGAAGATTGCAGCGAAGGATTGTTCAAATGATGGAGAAAGCACCTCGATCAACCGCCAAACAGATTCAAGCTGACCTTCAGACACAAGGTGCAACAGTTTCAACTCGCACCATGCGTCGCCAACTCAATGAAAGGGGGTTCCATGGTAGGAGACCCAAGAGAACCCCACTGCTGAGAGAGAGAGACCTAAGAAAGCCTGACTGGAGTTTACCAAAACACACCTGAACGAGTCAAAATCATTCTGAGAGAATGTCCTGTGGACAAACGAGACCAAATTAGAGCTTTTTGGTGAAGCACATCATCTCCATGTTTACAGAAAACAAAATCTCCAATCATGCCTCCAAGGTCATCTCCACTCATGGCTCACAGACTTCCTCTCCTGTCGCAGCCAACGTGTGGCCCTAAATGGAGTTCCCTCATCCCCTCTTCCTGTCCAGGCTGGAGCTCCTCAATGTAGCGTTCTGGGCCCTGTTCTTTTTCTGGTTTTCATCAACGATCTCTCCAACTCTCTCGAAAATCCTCTTTATCTCTTTGCTGATGACTCCGCCTTCTGCCGTACCACCTGTCCTCCCTCAGATCAGTGTGCAGCAGCTTCTTCGCTCTGTGCAGATCTGGACAAAAATCACAAACTGGTCCAACACGTGGAACATGTCTTTCAATCCGGACAAATCTCACACTCTCACTATGTCTCTCCGAAAGGACGTTTGGAACCACCCACCACCCCACCCACCCCCTACCCATTCACTTTCTCAATAATCCTCTTGAAGAAGTCATTCTATTCAAGCTTTTGGGTCTCACCATCTAGCATGATCCTGGGAAAGCCACATTTCCAAACTGGCCTCCAAAGCCAGTCGCCGACTGGGAATCCTCTGTCGTGCAAAGTCCTTACTTGGCACACCTGATCTTCTGACCACATACAAAGCTTTTGTCTGCAGCCTGATGGAGTAGTGCTCTCCCCTCTGGGCTGTTGCTCCAGTCTCTCACCGTTTCTGGCTTTAGCTGTGGAAACCAAGGCATTTAGGATCATTGGTATCTCCCGTGATGAGGCTGTCTTTGGGTCTCTGACTCTCTCACCGCAGGAAGGTCAGTGGTCTTTCTGTCTTCTACAGTCTCCTCTCTGGCCTGCCCCCCCACCCCCACCCTGTCTGAGATATGTCCCCCACATTTTTCTGGAGGGAAACCATAATGAGTGCAACTTATGGGCAGGGTACAGCCCGAAGTACCCCGTGGGGGTCCTCACCCCCTCTCGTTAAAACTCAAAGTGGGGAACCCGATTGAAGCAAGGGAGGAAATCTTTCCATTCATGACGACCAATTGTCTGATGTCCCACATGGAGATCGGTTTCTGAGGTTTGGGACAGGGAATGTAGGGACAATGACAGGGAGATCAGGAGAAGTGGTTGAAACATTGGTCAGAAGAAGAGTGGACATAATGTTGTGAGCAGGAGACACGATGGAAGGAAAGTGGTGCGAGAATGGTAAAGAGTAGGCAGGGACAGAAGTAGAAGTTGGTGTGGCAAGGGTACCCGAAGGAGTGCATAGTGTTCGTGTCATGTTTTCTGAGGAGTTTGTAGACAGTGTAGTGAGTGTGACGAGAGTGAGTGAAAGTTTGATGATGGTGAGAATCGTGATCGGAAAGCTCCGAGTGAACGTCATCTCGGGATATGCCCCGCAGGTCGGTCGAAGCGTTGAAGAGAAGAACATGTTCTGGTGTGCGATGGAGAAGTTGATGGGGAATGTGAAATATGAGGAAGTTGTTGTTGTAGGAGGAAACTTGAATGGACATGTGGGAAGGAGTACAAATGGTTTTGAGGGAGTCCATGGGGGTTATGGATATGGTGTGATAAATGGAGAAGGTGAAAGGATCTTGGAGTTTGCTGATTTGTTGATTTGTTATCCTCAATTCCAGAAAGCGGATAATAAGCTTATTACATACACGTCAGGTGGGTCGACGACAACCATCGACTACCTGATGGTGCGTAGACGAGATAGGGGAAACCTCCGGGACACAATGGTGATCCTGGGGGAGGAGACCGTTTCACAGCACCACCTGGTTGAATGCGATATAAGGGTGAAAGGTGCGAGGACAATTCAGCGGGTGAAGTACCAACCGAGGATGAAGGTGTGGAGGTTGAAAGAGGCGACAGTGAAGGAAGCATTAAGAGAGAAGCCGAGTATGGTAGAGCATGATGTGGTTGAGCTTGAAAGTGGTTGGATGTCAATGAAAGAGAGTCTATTGGGAGCCGTTGGTGAGGTATGTGGATGGACAAAAGGACCACCGAGGCACTCGGAAACATGGTGGTGGGGTGATGAAGTTGGAAACACGATTGAAGAGAAGAGGAAGAAGTTCACGGAATGGTAAAAGGCGAAGGGTACGGTGGAAGAAGAGGCAGCGCATGAAAGTCATAAGGAAGCCAAGAAGGCTGCAAAGAAAGAGGTTGCAAAGGGGCAGGAAGCTTATCGGAAAATGTTCGGAGAACGCTTGGATTCGGAGGAGGGTAAGAGAGCGGTATTCAGGATTGCAAAGCAGATAGCGAGAGAGAGATTTGATGTGATGGGGGTGAGTTGCTTGAAGGATGAAGTGGAACAAATCGTTGTGGACTCAGATGGAATTAAAGGAAGATGGAAGAGATATATGGAAAGGCTGTTGAATGTAGAAAATGAATGGGATAGCAACATCGAGAGTAACCCGGTTTTAGGACCAGCAGAGAAGATAACTGAGAAGGAAGTTGAGGAAGCCATAAGAGAAATAAAGAGTAGAAAAGCAGGAGGGCCAACGGGAGTTGTGGGAGATATGTTGAAGGCAGTGGGAAGTTGGGGTGTGAAGAGAATGACAGAGATCTGTAATATGGTGGTGAAAGAAGGCCGGATTCCAGTGGATTGGGAACTGAGTACCCTCGTCCCTCTGTACAAGGGGAAAGGTGACCCTCTGGACTGTGGCTCCTACAGAGCAATAAAGTTATTGGAGCATGGAATGAAGGTATTGGAAAGGGTGTTGGAGAAGAGGATAAGGAAGAAGGTAAAGATTGACGAAATGCAGTTTGGATTTATGCCAAGAAGAGGAACGACAGATGCAATTTTTTTATTGTAAGGCAGTTGCAGGAGAAGTACATGGAGAAGAGGAAGAAGTTGTTTTTGGGGTTTGTTGATCTGGAGAAAGCATTTGATAGGGTTCCACGTGAAGTAATGGCATGGGCATTGAGGAAGTTAGGAGTGGACTAATGGTTGATCAGAGTAGTGATGGCCATGTATGTACGAGAGAGCACGCACAGCTGTAAGGACGAAGGATGGGAACAGTGGTGAGTTTGAGGTGAAGGTAGGAGTGCACCAGGGGTCGGTACCAAGACCACTTCTATTTGTAGTTGTGATGGAGGTGCTGGCTCGGAGGGTTTACCGTGGGAGCTGCTGTATGCAGATGATCTGGTGTTGATTGCAGAGAGGATGGATGGATCGAAGGAGAAGATGAACAAGTGGAAGGAATGTATGGAGGCAAAAGGTTTGAAGATGAATATTGGAAAGATGAAGGTGATGGTAAGAGGTAAAGCATGTGGTGAGGTGGAAAGGACTGGGAAGTGGCCGTGTGCTGTGTGCAGGAAGGGTGTCGGAGTGAACTCCATTCAGTGTACAAAGTGTGCTGAATGGGTTCATCGAGAATGTTGTGGTGTGAGGGCGTCATTAAAGAGTGTGGCAGCTACATTCAAGTGTAAGGTGTGCATAGAGGGAGCTGCAGATGAAGGAATTGTTGAGTTGGATCTTGGAGATGGTGTGAAGCTGGAAGGGGTGAAAACATTTTACTATCTAGGAGACATGCTGAATGGAGAAGGTAGATCAGACTCTTCGGCAGTTGCTAGAGTGAGATGTGCATGGAAGAAGTTTCGGGAACTGAGTGGCGTGCTGACGAAGAGGGGAGTGTTGTTGAAGCCGAAGGGAAAGGTGTATGGTACATGTGTGAGGAGTACGATGATTTATGGGAGTGAGACATGGGTACTGAACATGGAGCATCAACAAAGGCAGGAAAGGGTCGAAATGTGAATGGTTCGGTGGATGTGCGGAGTATCGTTGAGAGAGGGGAAGACAAATGATGACTTGCGGAAGATGATGGGAATAGAGCTTGTGATGGATGTTGTGCAGAGAAACAGGTTGAGATGGTTGGGTCATGTGTTGAGGAAGGATGAAAATGACTGGGTGAGGGGGGTGTTGGAAATGGTGTAGTAGGAAGTAGAGGACGAGGAAGACCGAGAAAAACTTGGCTAAAGGTGGTGGAAGTAGAAATGTGGGCAAGGGGATTAAGAAGGGGAGATGCGGAAAACAGGGTAAAGTGGAGAAGATTGCCATGGGGCCCGCAAGGCTAACTCCCGCTTTAGCAGGGAAAATGGCCTTTAAATGCTTGTTGTTGTGTGTTGTGGACCTTGAGCGCCCTGCGGAAAAATACAACCAGCAACCCACTTCTGGTAAAACTGCCAAAATCAAGAATCACTGCCCACCTTCACTCTTTCATTCCTCTTTTTTCCCCACCTTTGGAACAAACTCTCACACTCTCTTCAATCCCACTCCTCCCTCCCGGTCTTCAAAACAGCAGTTCACCACCATCTCTTATCTTCCCCCACCCAAAACCACGATCTTTTCTACCCCATGAATCCACCCCAGACCAACCTCCTTCATATTCCCTGCTTTGTGAGGATCTGAAAGCCCCTGTCGTGTCCATCTTGTACAACCTGTGTACCCCACCCCATCCTTCTCCCTTCCACAGATCTCCTCATGTCTATGTTCCACACTTTTTTCCTTCCATCTCCTGCCCCTCTTGTCTCCTGCTCCCCTTCTTGTACATTCTGTGTGTTTGCTCTCATAAGAGCCTTGCAAGTGCATACAATAAAAAAAATGAAGCCTTCAAAGAAATGAACTCCTACCCTGCAGTCAAACATGGAGGAGGTTCAGTGATGTTTTGGGGTTGTTGTGCTGCCTCTGGCACTGGGTACCTTGAATGTGTGCATGGCATCATGAAATCAGGAGATTACCAAGGAGGCATTTCAGAGCACAATGTTTAACCCAGGGTCAGAAAGCTGGGTCTCCGTCGAAGGTCATGGGTCTTGCAGCAGGACAATGACCCCAAACACACTTCAAAAAAGCACCCAGGAATGGTTCAAGACACAACGCTGGAGGCCTGTCGCAGCTAAGTGGGAGCCACCCTGTTCCAATTGCTTGTACTTAAATAACAGTAAATAAACACAACTATGAGTAAACTCGCCTTCTTGAAACCCTCACAGTCAGTTAGAGCATTGAAAAATCTGTTTTAAAAAAAAATGTATACTTTAATGACCATCAGATGTCAGGATCCTAAGATTCATGTACGTTAAATGCTATCAGCTGAAAAAGCAGTCATATTTCCAGTTTCATTTTTAGATTTTCAGATGTTTTTTAATTTATCTGATATTAGTCATTGGAACTTGGTTTTGAAAAGTTTATTTCAACAGAAAGAGTGAACTTTCCTTTCCAGAACATAAGTTACAGTTTGGAAATCGATCAAAAATTGGCTGAGTGGCATATGATAGAGTGAAATTTATCCTAGTTTCACTTTGAATGCCTATTCAGGGATGAAAAAAATAAAAGTGCCTGTGCTATTCTGTGAAGCATGAAGTGCTATTCTGTGCTTCGTACATGAAGGTGGCTGAGATGAGGCTCATTTTACCAACAATAATCATATTATCTAATTTTACAAACATTATGGACATATTTTGATTAAATACCGCTCACTGACCACGCGTTTCAAAAATTTAAAATTTGTCCGCTATTACGCGACAATCAATATTATACACAATTCAATTTTATCTGACTCATTGAATTTGAAATCTCTTACCTCAAATGATACATTTCTGTCATGACCTTCTTTGCAGGAAAAATACAGGCTTGCCTCAATCTCCCTCAACAGTTAAAGGGAGATTTTTTTTCTTGTCCGCCATTACGCGACGATTATGGAATTATTGCTGAAATATTGAGGTGAGTAAATGTTTTAAGTATTTGGACATTAAAATAGGAGAGATAAAATAGATGAATCAGACTGACTTCACAAGTCTATGAGCAATAATGCTCAAATATTTATCTGACAACCATTTGGAGGGAAGAAAATTAAATTTTTTATTCATGTCCATCGAGAAATATGAAAATTTGCCAAAATTTGATACCATCGTGTCACGACATCCTGGCCTAACAAGTGGAACGGATAGTCATAGTAAGTGTCCATGATATTTAAATGTTTATCAGTCTGGTTCAACTCGATTAGTGTCATAAACGCGAGAAAATATTTTTTAAAAATTAGTAGCCTGACTTTTATTTTATGAAAAATATGCTGAAAAAAACATGTAATTTTACATCTTTAAAACGTCCTTACCCTCATTAACTCCTATCACACCGATGCTCTGATACATTTTCAATAGATAGATGCTGTTTCCACATCAATTTCATTTCTTAATTTGATCTTTGAGCGACATTTCTGCGGTGCAATATTGCAAAATAATATTCGAAAACGAAAGTGAAACCACGAAGTACTCCAACACAATTAGCAAACAAAATCTAGGGTTGTCATTAGCTGGTATCCTGCCAGCTAGAAGTTAGAGGCTGACTGCTGAACTTATTGTGTTTAGAAGTGCCTGGGGGCCCAGTCGCGACGCCGGGTACCGGAGGAACCCCCTTTTAAACAATATTAAAAAATCATTTTAAAAAATCATGAAAATTTGAAAATAATTCCAATCATTAGTTTTGTGATCAATGTGTAGGTTGGAGTTGGGTTTTACAGTTTACGGTCCCATGTGTTTTCGCAGACAGGTGACAGGTCTGGTCACTCATGACTCATGATATTACAAAAAAAATATAAAAAAAAAGTTTTCCAGCAAATATTTTTTAATTCATCGATATGCATAATAATAGTTTTTGTGTATATATTCAGTGTTAAAAAAAAAATTTTGTGTGCTTCTCGTGAGCATTTCTTACCAATTTCAATTTTAAAAAAAGAAAAAATCCCCAAATTCAAAGATTGATTCCTGAGTTGTGTTTGGCTGAATTGATAAACTGTTTTTTGCCTTGTGTTCCATATATGCTCCAGTTTATGGAATAGTTAATGATTTGATAATTTCATGAAGTTCATTGTTGATAATTTTTGGTCAGTTTTGGAACGAATTGGCTCCCACTTAGCTGCGACAGGCCTGGACCGTTCTGAAGTGGCCAACAATGAGTCCAGATCTAAATCCCATTGAACACCTGTGGGGAGATCTGAAAACAGCAGTTGGGAGAAAGCACCCTTCAAATCTGGGAGAACTGGAGCAGTTTGCACAAGAAGAGTGGGTCAAACTACCAGTGGAGAGGTGTAGAAAGCTCATTCATGGATGGAGGAAGAGCTTGACTGCAGGTATTTTGTCCAAAGTCTGTGCTACCAAATATTAAGTCGAGGGTGTCAATAATTTTGTCAATGCCATTTATTTTTATTTCCCGATTTAAAAGGATATATCAAGTTCAGAATCAAAAACAAAGGTCCTGTAATATTAACAGTGAAATAAAGAATTGTGGAGACAAAATCCTTTTGTCAATGTCAACATATTTTCGAGAAAATTGTGAGTTATTTTTAAAACGTGCAAGGGTGCCAATATTTTTAGCCATGACAGTCTAGGTGTGAATACGTCACAAAGAGGTCACACCACACTGACCTAGTAAAGCCGTCCACGATCTTTAGGAGACGTTCCTTCATCTCTTCGTATGGAACATACTCCACATTGCGACTCGGAGGGCCACGGAACTCGGGACAACTTTCCTTGAAGTCATCCATGACTTTCTCCATCATGTACAAGAAGAAAGACTTCAGTTGAGACCAAGGAAGCCTTGAGGGGACACATGATGACAATCACATGTACACACAAACACAACAGCATGTGCAAATGTAATGATCAGCAGCAAACAGTAGACGGATTATTTGTTTTTGTAAGAAAGAAGGGGAGAGGAGGAGAGCATGGAGGGTAGGGGTGATGGGGCTTGCAGAGGAAGACAAATGGAACGTCGTTGGATATTAGAGAGGGGGGGGCGGTGGGAGTACACGCGAGGGGGGGTCGAGAGTCGGAGCGAGGGGAGGGTTGGGAGTCGGGCGAGGAGCAGACAGGAGTAGTGGTGAGGAGGGGGTTGGGAGTAGCGGCAAGGGGGTTGGGGGTAGCAGCGAGGGGGAAGTTGGGGGTAGCAGCGAGGGGGAGTTGTGGGTAGAGGTAAAGGAGGGTGGGAGTAGAGTCGAGAGGGCGGGGGTAGGGGGTAGAGTCGACAGGGCGGGGGTAGGGAGTAGAGTCGAGAGGGCGGGGGTAGGGAGTAGAGTCGAGAGGGCGGGGGTAGGGAGTAGAGTCGAGAGGGCGGGGGTAGGGAGTAGAGTCGAGAGGGCGGGGGTAGGGAGTAGAGTCGAGAGGGCGGGGGTAGGGAGTAGAGTCGAGAGGGCTGGGGTAGGGGGTAGAGTCGACAGGGCAGGGGTAGGGGGTAGAGTCGACAGGGCGGGGGTAGGGAGTAGAGTCGAGAGGGCGGGGGTAGGGGGTAGAGTCGAGAGGGCGGGGGTAGGGGGTAGAGTCGACAGGGCGGGGGTAGGGGGTAGAGTCGACAGGGCGGGGGTAGGGGGTAGAGTCGACAGGGCGGGGTAGGGGGTAGAGTCGAGAGGGCGGGGTAGGGAGTAGAGTCGAGAGGGCGGGGGTAGGGAGTAGAGTCGAGAGGGCGGTGGTAGGGAGTAGAGTCGAGAGGGCGGGGTAGGGAGTAGAGTCGAGAGGGCGGGGGTAGGGGTAGAGTCGAGAGGGCTGGGGTAGGGGGTAGAGTCGAGAGGGCTGGGGTAGGGGGTAGAGTCGAGAGGGCGGGGTAGGGGGGTAGAGTCGACAGGGCGGGGGTAGGGAGTAGAGTCGAGAGGGCGGGGGTAGGGAGTAGAGTCGAGAGGGCGGGGGTAGGGGGTAGAGTCGAGAGGGCGGGGGTAGGGGTAGAGTCGAGAGGGCGGGGTAGGGGGTAGAGTCGAGAGGGCGGGGTAGGGAGTAGAGTCGAGAGGGCGGGGTAGGGAGTAGAGTCGAGAGGGCGGGGGTAGGGAGTAGAGTCGAGAGGGCTGGGGTAGGGGGTAGAGTCGAGAGGGCTGGGGTAGGGGTAGAGTCGAGAGGGCGGGGGTAGGGGGTAGAGTCGACAGGGCGGGGGTAGGGAGTAGAGTCGACAGGGCGGGGTAGGGAGTAGAGTCGAGAGGGCGGGGGTAGGGAGTAGAGTCGAGAGGGCGGGGGTAGGGAGTAGAGTCGAGAGGGCGGGGTAGGGAGTAGAGTCGAGAGGGCGGGGGATGGAAGTAGAGTCGAGAGGGCGGGGGAAGGGAGCAGAGTCGAGAGGGCGGGGGAAGGAGCAGAGTCGAGAGGGCGGGGGAAGGGAGTAGAGTCGAGAGGGCGGGGAAGGAGTAGAGTCGAGAGGGCGGGGGTAGGGAGTAGAGTCGAGAGGGCGGGGGGTAGGGAGTAGAGTCGAGAGGGCGGGGGTAGGGAGTAGAGTCGAGAGGGCGGGGGTAGGGAGTAGAGTCGAGAGGGCGGGGGTTGGGAGTAGAGTCGAGAGGGCGGGGTTGGGAGTAGAGTCGAGAGGGCGGGGGTAGGGAGTAGAGTCGAGAGGGCGGGGGAAGGGAGTAGAGTCGAGAGGGCGGGGAAGGGAGTAGAGTCGAGAGGGCGGGGGAAGGAGTAGAGTCGAGAGGGCGGGGGAAGGGAGTAGAGTCGAGAGGGCGGGGGAAGGGAGTAGAGTCGAGAGGGCGGGGGAAGGGAGTAGAGTCGAGAGGGCGGGGGAAGGGAGTAGAGTCGAGAGGGCGGGGGAAGGAGTAGAGTCGAGAGGGCGGGGTTGGGAGTAGAGTCGAGAGGGCGGGGGAAGGGAGTAGAGTCGAGAGGGCGGGGGTTGGGAGTAGAGTCGAGAGGGCGGGGGTAGGGAGTAGAGTCGAGAGGGCGGGGGAAGGGAGTAGAGTCGAGAGGGCGGGGAAGGGAGTAGAGTCGAGAGGGCGGGGGAAGGGAGTAGAGTCGAGAGGGCGGGGGAAGGGAGTAGAGTCGAGAGGGCGGGGGAAGGGAGTAGAGTCGAGAGGGCGGGGGAAGGGAGTAGAGTCGAGAGGGCGGGGGAAGGGAGTAGAGTCGAGAGGGCGGGGGAAGGGAGTAGAGTCGAGAGGGCGGGGAAGGGAGTAGAGTCGAGAGGGCGGGGTTGGGAGTAGAGTCGAGAGGGCGGGGTTGGGAGTAGAGTCGAGAGGGCGGGGGTTGGGAGTAGAGTCGAGAGGGCGGGGGTAGGGAGTAGAGTCGAGAGGGCGGGGTAGGGAGTAGAGTCGAGAGGGCGGGGGTAGGGAGTAGAGTCGAGAGGGCGGGGGTTGGGAGTAGAGTCGAGAGGGCGGGGGTAGGGAGTAGAGTCGAGAGGGCGGGGGTGGGGAGTAGAGTCGAGAGGGCGGGGGTAGGGAGTAGCATTGAGAAGGGGCGGGGTGCGGTCGAGAAGATAGCACAGGCTTGGGATGTGGGGGAGTGGGGTTAGGAGAAGAAAGCATAGGATTAGGTAAATGGGAGGGGAATAGGAAACATGGTATGTGATCTTGGATTGGGGGGAGTGGAGAAGACAGGACGGAATTGGGGGATTGGGGGAGAGAGAGGACAGCACGTGATTGGGGGGAGTGGAGAAGACAGCACGTGATTGGGAGATTGGGGGAGAGAGAGGACAGCACGTGATTGGGGGATTGGGGGAGAGAGAGGACAAGCGTGGGATTGGGAGAGTGGGAGAGAGAGAGAGAGGACAAGCACGGGATGTGGTGATGAGTGTGAAGTTGTTGGGGTTGTTGTTTATCCAGAGCTCGCTCGTCCTGATGTTACACTTTGTGAACGTGAAGTACATCCATACATCGTCTCCCCAGTCTTGGCCATATGTTGAAGAAATTGCTCCAACGGCGGCGTGACTTCCTTGGTGGGTCCCTTTTCAAACTCTGCTCGGTATCACACACACACAGACACACACACAGACACACAGACACACACAGACACACAGACACAGACACAGACACACAGACAGACACAGAGACAGAGACCATTACGTCATTTCTGATCAAGAACTAAAGGTTTACAGACGGTGAATTACGAGTCCTTGATGTTTTAAATTCGCGTCTGTGGTTAAAACTCGTTCACCGAGGGCACATCCTGACACGGCGTGAGGGTCACGTGTCCCGATTTACACCTTTACCTGCCAAAGCTTCCAGCACCATATCAGGCTCCATCGCCTCTGGACGTCGTCGCCCGTCACGATTTCCAATATGGCGGATCAACAAGACCCGCACGAGCTGCTCACATCGCTTGTCCGTCCCCTTCCTCATACAAATTCCTTTTAACTATAATTATCGACAACGGGTTAACTAGAAACTGTATAAAAAATAATCACCCGGTCGATTCGCAATTAAATTTGAGCCTAAACCTGGGAGACCAGCGCAACGGGATCGTACCGTGACTATACACCGCCTCAGTGGCGACGCAAAACCACAAGTCGATCGATATCGACGGAAGGTTTTCGTTTTTCTTTTTTTTAAAAAAAGAGAATCCCTTCCGAGGATGAAACTACGGACTGCAACCTCGTGTGTGTCTATTATTTTGGGAATATCCCGGTAGTTTGGGCATTTGAAAAGATTTCAACATTCAGACGAGCACGAAACGCAGGACACGAGGGTTGGTGTAGCGTTGGCGTGATGGGCCAAATGGCCTCCTGCGCCCACAAAGTTCCTCGTGTCAACCAATCGGAAGTGATAGGGGGCGGGGCCAAGGGCGATGCTTCCTCGGTGTGAATGGAGGACGTACGTGATATATAGACAAAAACCTTGTTGTTGAACCAGTTGCAGGTGGCAGGAAGAAATCAGACATCGACAGTTTCGTCAAGGCAATCAAACGTGGACAGAACTTTTGGCCTCGATTCACGATCGGGACGAATTGCTTGGAGGGACAAAAACAGAACATATTGTTCTGGGTCAGGGACGTAGGGATCAGGGACGTGAGGGTCAGGGACGTGAGGGTCAGGGACGTGAAGGTCAGGGACGTGAGGGTCAGGGACGTGAGGGTCAGGGACGTGAGGGTCAGGGACGTGAGGGTCAGGGACGTGGGGATCAGGGACGTGAGGGTCAGGGACGTGGGGATCAGGGACGTGGGGATCACGGACGTGAAGGTCAGGGACGTGGGGATCAGGGACGTGGGGATCAGGGACGTGGAGATCAGGGACGTGGGGATCAGGGACGTGGGGATCAGGGACGTGGGGATCAGGGACGTGGGGATCAGGGACGTGGGGATCAGGGACGTGGGGATCAGGGACGTGGGGATCAGGGACGTGGGGATCACGGACGTGAAGGTCAGGGACGTGAGGGTCAGGGACGTGGGGGTTTTAACCGTCTCCGCCTTGGTCTCACACTCCCTCCCTATAAACCCCACCGAGCACTCATTTACCCCAAAAGTACAACTTCAGTGGCCAAACTCCACCTCCGTGTGTACGTAATAAATAGATGGCACTTTCACCATTCGTGACCAGACGTTGCTTGGTGGACAGCTGGTGTAGATGTTGCTTGGTGGACAGCTTGTGTAGACATAGGTGTAGACGTTGTTTGGTAGACAGCTGGTGTAGACGTTGCTTGGTGGACAGCTGGTGTAGACGTTGTTTGGTAGACAGCTGGTGTAGACGTTGCTTGGTAGACAGCTGGTGTAGACATAGGTGTAGACGTTGTTTGGTAGACAGCTGGTGTAGACGTTGCTTGGTGGACAGCTGGTGTAGACGTTGTTTGGTAGACAGCTGGTGTAGATGTTGCTTGGTGGACAGCTTGTGTAGACATAGGTGTAGACGTTGTTTGGTAGACAGCTGGTGTAGACGTTGCTTGGTGGACAGCTGGTGTAGACGTTGTTTGGTGGACAGCTGGTGTAGACGTTGTTTGGTAGACAGCTGGTGTAGGCGTTGCTTTGTAGACAGCTGGTGTAGACGTTGCTTGGTAGACAGCTGGTGTAGACGTTGCTTGGTAGACAGCTGGTGTAGACGTTGCTTGGTAGACAGCTGGTGTAGACGTTGCTTGGTAGACAGCTGGTGTAGACGTTGCTTGGTAGACAGCTGGTGTAGACGTTGCTTGGTAGACAGCTGGTGTAGACGTTGCTTGGTAGACAGCTGGTGTAGACGTTGCTTGGTAGACAGCTGGTGTAGACGTTGCTTGGTGGACAGCTGGTGTAGACGTTGCTTGGTGGACAGCTGGTGTAGACGTTGTTTGGTGGACAGCTGGTGTAGACGTTGCTTGGTAGACAGCTGGTGTAGACGTTGCTTGGTAGACAGCTGGTGTAGACGTTGCTTGGTGGACAGCTGGTGTAGACGTTGCTTGGTGGACAGCTGGTGTAGACGTTGCTTGGTGGACAGCTGGTGTAGACGTTGCTTGGTGGACAGCTGGTGTAGACGTTGCTTGGTAGACAGCTGGTGTCGACGTTGTTTGGTAGACAGCTGGTGTAGACGTTGCTTGGTAGACAGCTGGTGTAGACAGCTGGTGTAGACGTTGCTTGGTAGACAGCTGGTGTAGACGTTGCTTGGTGGACAGCTGGTGTAGACGTTGCTTGGTGGACAGCTGGTGTAGACGTTGCTTGGTGGACAGCTGGTGTAGACGTTGCTTGGTAGACAACTGGTGTAGACGTTGTTTGGTAGACAGTTGGTGTATAGGTTGCTTGGTAGACAGCTGGTGTAGACGTTGCTTGGTAGACAGCTGGTGTAGACGTTGCTTGGTTGACAGCTGGTGTAGACGTTGCTTGGTAGACAGCAGGTGTAGACGTTGTTTGGTGGACAGCTGGTGTAGACGTTGCTTGGTAGACATAGGTGTAGACGTTGTTTGGTAGACAGCTGGTGTAGACGTTGCTTGGTAGACAGCTGGTGTAGACGTTGCTTGGTAGACAGCTGGTGTAGACGTTGCTTGGTAGACAACTGGTGTAGACGTTGCTTGGTAGACAGCTGGTGTAGACGTTGCTTGGTAGACAGCTGGTGTAGACGTTGCTTGGTAGACAGCTGGTGTAGACGTTGCTTGGTAGACAGCTGGTGTAGACGTTGCTTGGTAGACAGCTGGTGTAGACGTTGCTTGGTAGACAGCTGGTGTAGACGTTGCTTGGTAGACAGCTGGTGTAGACGTTGCTTGGTGGACAGCTGGTGTAGACGTTGCTTGGTGGACAGCTGGTGTAGACGTTGCTTGGTGGACAGCTGGTGTAGACGTTGTTTGGTAGACAGCTGGTGTAGACGTTGCTTGGTAGACAGCTGGTGTCGACGTTGCTTGGTAGACAGCTGGTGTAGACGTTGCTTGGTAGACAGCTGGTGTAGACGTTGCTTGGTAGACAGCTGGTGTAGACGTTGCTTGGTAGACGGCTGGTGTAGACGTTGCTTGGTAGACAGCTGGTGTAGACGTTGCTTGGTGGACAGCTGGTGTAGACGTTGCTTGGTAGACAGCTGGTGTAGACGTTGTTTGGTAGACAGCTGGTGTAGACGTTGCTTGGTAGACAGCTGGTGTAGACGTTGCTTGGTGGACAGCTTGTGTAGACATAGGTGTAGACGTTGTTTGGTAGACAGCTGGTGTAGACGTTGCTTGGTAGACAGCTGGTGTAGACGTTGCTTGGTAGACAGCTGGTGTAGACGTTGCTTGGTAGACAGCTGGTGTAGACGTTGCTTGGTAGACAGCTGGTGTAGACGTTGCTTGGTAGATAGCTGGTGTAGACGTTGTTTGGTAGACAGCTGGTGTAGACGTTGCTTGGTAGACAGCTGGTGTAGACGTTGCTTGGTAGACAGCTGGTGTAGACGTTGCTTGGTAGACAGCTGGTGTAGACGTTGCTTGGTAGACAGCTGGTGTAGACGTTGTTTGGTAGACAGCTGGTGTAGACGTTGTTTGGTAGACAGCTGGTGTAGACGTTGCTTGGTAGACAGCTGGTGTTGACGTTGCTTGGTAGACAGCTGGTGTAGACGTTGCTTGGTAGACAGCTGGTGTAGACGCTGCTTGGTCGACAGCTGGTGTAGACGTTGCTTGGTAGACAGCTGGTGTAGACGTTGCTTGGTAGACAGCTGGTGTAGACGTTGTTTGGTAGACAGCTGGTGTAGACGTTGCTTGGTAGACAGCTAGTGTAGACGTTGTTTGGTAGACAGCTGGTGTAGACGTTGCTTGGGAGACAGCTGGTGTAGACGTTGCTTGGTAGACAGCTGGTGTAGACGTTGCTTGGTAGACAGCTGGTGTAGACGTTGCTTGGTAGACAGCTGGTGTAGACGTTGCTTGGTAGACAGCTGGTGTAGACGTTGCTTGGTAGACAGCTGGTGTAGACGTTGCTTGGTAGACAGCTGGTGTAGACGTTGCTTGGTAGACAGCTGGTGTAGACGTTGTTTGGTAGACAGCTGGTGTAGACGTTGTTTGGTAGACAGCTGGTGTAGACATTGCTTGGTAGACAGCTGGTGTTGACGTTGCTTGGTAGACAGCTGGTGTAGACGTTGCTTGGTAGACAGCTGGTGTAGACGCTGCTTGGTCGACAGCTGGTGTAGACGTTGCTTGGTAGACAGCTGGTGTAGACGTTGCTTGGTAGACAGCTGGAGTAGACGTTGTTTGGTGGACAGCTGGTGTAGACGTTGCTTGGTAGACAGCTGGTGTAGACGTTGTTTGGTAGACAGCTGGTGTAGACGTTGCTTGCTAGACAGCTGGTGTAGACGTTGCTTGCTAGACAGCTGGTGTAGACGTTGCTTGCTAGACAGCTGGTGTAGACGTTGCTTGCTAGACAGCTGGTGTAGACGTTGCTTGGTAGACAGCTGGTGTAGACGTTGTTTGGTGGACAGCTGGTGTAGACGTTGCTTGGTAGACAGCTGGTGTAGACGTTGTTTGGTAGACAGCTGGTGTAGACGTTGTTTGGTAGACAGCTGGTGTAGACGTTGTTTGGTAGACAGCTGGTGTAGACGTTGCTTGGTAGACAGCTGGTGTAGACGTTGTTTGGTAGACAGCTGGTGTAGACGTTGCTTGGTAGACAGCTGGTGTAGACGTTGCTTGGTAGACAGCTGGTGTAGACGTTGCTTGGTAGACAGCTGGTGTAGACGTTGCTTGGTAGACAGCTGGTGTAGACGTTGCTTGGTAGACAGCTGGTGTAGACGTTGTTTGGTAGACAGCTGGTGTAGACGTTGTTTGGTAGACAGCTGGTGTAGACGTTGTTTGGTAGACAGCTGGTGTAGACGTTGTTTGGTAGACAGCTGGTGTAGACGTTGTTTGGTAGACAGCTGGTGTAGACGTTGTTTGGTGGACAGCTGGTGTAGACGTTGTTTGGTGGACAGCTGGTGTAGACGTTGCTTGCTAGACAGCTGGTGTAGACGTTGCTTGCTAGACAGCTGGTGTAGACGTTGCTTGCTAGACAGCTGGTGTAGACGTTGCTTGCTAGACAGCTGGTGTAGACGTTGCTTGCTAGACAGCTGGTGTAGACGTTGCTTGCTAGACAGCTGGTGTAGACGTTGTTTGCTAGACAGCTGGTGTAGACGTTGCTTGGTAGACAGCTGGTGTAGACGTTGTTTGGTGGACAGCTGGTGCAGACGTAGATGTAGATGTAGACGTTGCTTGGTAGACAGCTGGAGTGAGCCCAGACGTTGTGGACCCATCGATGTTATGTGGGTGAGGTGTCAAGGAGACCACATTGTGAGTAAAAACCACACTCCGCGGTGGTTAAAAGTTTGAAGCACCCCGTGTGGTTCCACTGCAGGCCACGTGGGACGTCCATCGGAAGTAGAAAATGTTCCCAAACAAACCCACAAAAACCAGGTGTGTATCACAAACGAGTTGGTGGTTCATCGCCAGGAATCAAACAAGAATCACCGGTCGGACAACAGACATCTCCGTGTGGGTCGAATGATCATCACCCAGCATGGAAACGTCGGCCGCTTGGTGCCGGAAGCCGATTGGCTGCCCCCCCAAGCACGTGGGCGGGCTCGCTGCTTTCCGATTGGTCCAAGGGCGAAGGGAAGGAGGGGCGGCGGCCCGTGCTGCTGCTGCCTAACGCCGCCGAAGGCGTTCCACGGACATGTCAGACCGGCGGGTCGTCTCCAGGTACGGCGTTCGGTCGCGGAAGATTCCCACGGTAAACCGCCTTAACTGCCGGACGGGGCTGCGCAGACATCTTGTCCGGCGAAGCGTCTGACGCGACGATAATGAGATGCGATTGAAGTGCGTGCCTCCCGCGCCCCCTTCCCCCTGGCCTGAGGGTCGCACAGAGTCCCGCCATGGCGTTGTCCGTGGTGGATGGACCCGCGCACACCTCATAGGGGACCGGGTTTCGCCGTTGCCATGACGCTGAGGATTTATTTTGGAGGAGATAGAAACGCAACGTAGAATGAATCTGTCCGTCCACTCGGTGGCGAAATCTACTTATTACGTACGTGTCAGACGAAATAATTAAAGCCTGCTGTTAGCCTGACGGTTAAGACGGCCGTCTTTAGATCTTCGGCTGCCGAGTTGGAAGCCCCCTATGGTACCCATTGAATGAACACCAGGCGGGTTGACTCGGCCCGTCGTCCCTTCCGAGGTCGGCAAAACGAGTTCCAGATTCCTGGGAAGAATGAGCCGTTCGAGCGTCCTGGGTCGGAGGTGGTTCAACTCCCTCTCTCAGCAGCCCTGTGCTTGTCTTCAATAAAATCAGTGAGATCTTCCATGAATTAAAACACTGGAGCGTAAACTCCTAATTACTAAATCTGGTGGTTCGCAGTTAAGTGTTTGGGAGTGGGGGTTAGGGTTGATGTTGGTCATGTGTAGTGCAAGTCCAAGCGGATGAGAGAAATTTGGAGCAACTTATTGAACTCCTCAACTTTGTTTGAGAAAGAAATGGAGAACATGAAAGTCGTTTATCGAAGATATGGATGATGACATAGTGTCTGATTTCTGGTGACATTCATGATCAGATTTCTCCAAACATCCCTGTCCTGCAGCGCTTTGCCACGGCTCTGGCAGACGCAGCTTGGTTGCAGCTTGTCCATCCAGCATGGAGAGTGTCTGCCGCGGAGCGTGTCTCTTATTCCCTCAACCATGCCAAGGTAGTAACTGGAACTGCTGGCGAGCGAAAACTGCACCACGGTACCCAACACCATGGTTTGTGATGGCAATTCAAGACTCCTTTTGGTGTCGGCACGTAACCGAACCCACCCGGTGCACGAGACGTCATGACTTTTGATACTCTTGTCATGAGAAGTGAGGTGTTCACCAGAGCCGGCTGCCGAGCCACCGTTGAACGACGAAGCAGACCGAACATCAGCAGCTCGTTCGTCGGTTGGAGAGCCATTCGTGACTGGACCGGCCTTCCTGAACGTGTCATCACTGATCCCTCTGTACAAACTTTCAAGAACACACTCGATACGTGCAGACAGTCTTCAATTCAACACTTTCCATGCGGTCACGATCAAACGCAAAGATGGGATGACTCCAAATGACAACATAGATTAGATCCTTCTCTTCCATATATCTGATGATTACAATTGCAAGAGTGGGGTGGGTCAGTTGTGCTGTAATAAATAAATACATAATAAATCAATGATTCAGAGTGATACAATTCCACCTGAACCTGCTTGTGTGAATATAGGAGTCGCATTTGATATGCGACTGGGATTTGGCAAAGTAGACCCAAATTATATCTTCAACCAGGGTGATTGAGACCCGAGCGATTGATGGAGCCGGGGTGGTTGAGACCCGAGCGATTGACAGAGCTGGGGTGGTTGAGACCCGAGTGATTGATAGAGCTGGGGTGGTTGAGACCCGCGCGATTAACAGAGCCAGGGTGGTTGAGACCCGAGCGATTTATAGAGCCTGGGTGGTTGAGATCCGAGCGATTGATCGAGCCGGGGTGGTTGAGACCCGAGCGATTGATCGAGCCGGGGAGGTTGAGACCCGAGTGATTGATAGAGCCGGGGTGGTTAAGACCCAATTTTAATCCAAATTGGAGGTTTTCTCAGATTTCCCCATCTTGTGGGGGTCAGAGTTCAGAGGTAAATGGGTTCACAAGCATTGGATTAAGTGCACATTAAAACTCCAGCTGAAAGGTTTCCACCTGCGGATAGACTGAGCACAGGTGTTTTACTGTTAAGTCCGGACAGGCAGGGAGGGGTGTGTACCTCTGTGGTCTAATCACCTTGTGTATATTGGTTGTACAATGTGCTCGGTCGTGAACAGACACATCCCTCACAACCATTCACAGTGTCCCTTGTGGGCAAATTGTTATATTCATGACGACCCGTGATATTATCCACGAGGGTGACAGCCAGAGCCGGTGGACCAACCTGTGGTGTTTGCTTGAACACATGATGGACCAACGTGGCTCGATTGGGTGTTTTCTTGTGTTTGTGCGAAGTACGAATGTTACTTTAACCCTTCCTAACGCAACCCTCTTCCGTGCAGGTTATTGTGTTCCCTACCCTCCTTTTCCTGTTCCTTCATTCCCTTCCTTGTGTCCAGCTGTGGTTCAACGAGTCAGTACGTCACCTGATCCCTCCCAGAGCCTCGACCTTGTACCAGAAATAATATGGGGGATAGCTCGGTCAACTTCACACACAAACACCACTGACCTCACGTGTTATGAACACGCTTACGATTCGATTAACTGGCAACGCAGGCACTCCAACATGCACGCGTCTATCCCATTTCGTTTGGAAGGTTCCGCTGAAGGTCAAGTTTGCTGTTGATCGTGGGGAATGAAGATCATGGGCCAGGATGGGAGACGTCATGGCGTAATGGTGTTCCGATTCCTGTGTACCATACTCTGTTATAGAGTGTGTCGGTGCTGCCAAAGTAGTTTCTTGGAAAAGGTTATACTGGGTGGTTTGCCAATGCCTTCCCAGCAGGAGTTGGGCCACGAGTAGTTTTGCCCACTCTTCGCGAAGGACACCACGGGATCTTCAACATCCACCAACCAATGCCAGAATACGGGATTCCTGTTTAACGTCCATCAGAGGAACGGCACGAAAGTTGATGAATCACCCTGTCTGTGAAACACTGGTACGACAGATTATAGCTGAGTCGGGATTGAAATCCATGCTGGACAGCTTCGAGGTGAGTGCGCGTACCTCCAGCTGATGGTGGTTCAGCACCTGCTTGACGCCTTGGAGGAAAGAATGGGAAGAACGGTTTCTGGAATACGGTTCTGTGAACAGGGGAAGCGTGTAATCACAGTTGCGGTGTGTGGTCACAGCCTGGATTTTGGAAGTTTAACTTGGAGGAGGTTCTGACCATCGTCTGACCATCCGTGACAGGCAATTTTTGTCCGTCGTACAAGTGGAAATCTCATAAAGACTGGCTGAAGGGACAGGTCAATCTTACTGCCTGAACCGTTTTATAATCTGAACCTCCGACGGAGCTGATCATTATCGTGTTAAGAATCTTTATACCCGACGACACCCGCGTGTCGGCGAAAACTACAACGAAATGTAATGGTATCGCACCACACACTCACAGTACGAGAACTACATTCACTTGTCAGGCCATCAAAACAACAAGGTCACAATTAAGCATATGTGGGGCAACTCATTCAGATAGATGAAATAAACGTGTCCTTCAGCTAAAACAGTAAATAATGAAATCTATTTTGTTCGCTATTACGTTTCATTAAGACCAAAATGGTCTCTGCATCCACGTGTTCTGAGAACACAGCCTTTCAGTGATCAATCGCTCGTTGGGAAGTCACGCGAGGCAGCCAGCACGATTTATGGGCATGCGACTGACCGGTTTGGTTTGTGTTTTCATCTTCCTCAAGTTTGAGACATTACACGTGATCCATTGTATCGTAATCAATTGTTAATTTTCATGAGTACGTGTGATGGCTGGTTTCGGTTAGCCCAGTGGGATGAGGTCTGAAGATCTGAAAAAGAAAACAACTTACTTGTCCCATGATCATTGGTATCTCCCGCAATGAGACCGAGTCTTTGGGCCTCTCACTCTCTCACCGTAGAGAGTTCGGTGGTCTGTCTTATACGGTCTCTTCTCTGGTCTCACCCCCCCCCTCTGTCTGCGATTTGTCCCCACCATATTTCCACAGGGCGCTCAAGGTCCGCCAACAACCCCCTTCTGGTAAAACTACCAAAATCACGAATCACTGCTCACCTTCACTCTTTCATTCCTCTTTTTTCCTGCCTGTGGAATAAACTCCCTCACTCTATTCATTCCCATTCTTTCCTCCAGGCCTTCAAAACAGCTGTTCACCACCACCTCTTATCATCCCCCATCCAAATCCTCGATCTTTTCTACCCCCGTTAATCCACCCCAAGCCCACCTCCTTCAAATTCCCCGCTTTCCTTCCTGAAAGTCCCCGTGATGTCCATCTTGTGTATACGCCGTGTTCCCCACCCCATCCCTCTCCCTTCCACAGATCTCGTAATGTCTCTGTTCCCCACTGTTTTGTCCTTCCCACTCCCACCCCTCGTCTCATGCCCCCCCCCCTTGCTGTGCGTTGTGTGTTAGCTCTCGTACGAGCCTCGACAAGGTATACAAAAAAAAAAAAAACAGGCTTGAAAGAAAAGTTCATGGTGACTCATGTGGAGGAGCCGAGTTAAGTCACGAGGATTGAGAGCTTGACTAGAAGAGAGGCGGTTAAAAACAACAATGCCAGTTTGAAGAAAGAGTTCAAAGTGATGACTATCTGTTTGGAATGCCATTAAACTTTCATTGAATAACCATCAAGATGATCTCCAAAATATTTTGTTGGAAACTGCCGTTCGGAGAAAAGGCCTTACTCACCTTGAAAGGGGAGTTCCGTGCACTCCTTATCGATCTTCGCTGGATGTAGGATAGCCCGGTTTATCTCCCAGGGACTCGTTTGTACTCTGTACGAACGAGGAGGAAACCGAAGAAACCCCTGTTCTTGCTTCCTGTTCATATGTTAATAAAGGCGAGTGAAAGAAATGGACACTCGTCTCGAAGTCCTGGTGCTCGCTCTTCGCTCGTCAGATCACGCGAGCGACTGTGTTGTACACCTTACGTCTACTGGAACCACCTCGCAGTGGATACCGAGTCATGACTGGGTGACGTTCAAGCACAGAGACGGGTTACGGAGTTGTCAAGGGGTAATGACACGTTATGGAGATCGTGTGGGTAGAAGATCTGCTTGGTATTCCTATCCGAACCCACTGTTCATTCTGCTGGGATACCAGTTCAAAAATTCCTTTTACAACGCTGATTTGGCCATGGTCGAATGACATCATTGCAATTCACAAATGGTAGGCCTCATATCCTCATCATGCGTACATTTTATACACAAGACGTTAGGATGAAAGACCAGCATGGTATATTAAAATGAGTCCCTCTCTCTCTCTCTGTCGTTTACTCCATCACACCCACCCTCGGTGACCCATCCCGCCCCCACCCCCCTGCGTTGGCGAGTAGACCAAAACGCTCTACAAAACCCCAGCACACAGACGATGGGTTCTGGGACTGCAGCGTCTGCACGTACCGGAACAAAGCCGAGGCGTTCAAGTGCAGCATGTGCGACGTTCGCAAAGGGACGTCGACCCGGTGAGTACATTCTACAGGTTGTGCACTTTTCAGTTCGGGTACTGCCAGTGGTGTTCACACCTACTCTAGACCTTGGTCAATTAGACTTGAATTCCAGGTGATATCAATTAACTTGTGTATTTCAAATTTTACATTGTGCACCTTTTAATGATTGTTTGCAAGGGGGGGGGGGGAATTCTTCCTTATATTACATCGTCATCGCAGTTTTGGAACCTCGGCCTGACACGTGCTTTAAATTTGTCTCAAGTTGAAACATTGTCTGTGGTTCAATTAAAAGTAAAGAGAGAGTACATACAACACGTGACCCCATGCAGAATTGGGGAACAAGGGCACAGACGGTGAGCGGCCCATTTGATTGATCGTCTTGATGTAAAATGCCATAATATTGAAATCAAGCTAAACGGAAGGTTTTAAAGCTCCAAAAAGGTGATTTGTGTTCTCCAGTGTTCAAGTAGATAATTAAATAAATAAACCTTTTCGGAAGTTAACCGCCGTTGATGCAGCATCTTTAACACCACCTCATTTAGCACCTTACATTTGTTCTTCCTGCCAACTGTGTGCGCCCTTTGACATCCTTAAAAAGTTTCTCGTTTGAATTATTTTTATTTTATTTGATCGAGAGACAAAAAGACAAACTAAAGGAAACAAAATTCTCACCGCTCTCTGCACATGCGTGACCGACCAGGAAGAATTCAGAACCAAAGTCCCGCAAAACATCGACCATTTGCTTAACCCCGCTTTTCGCTTCGTGCACGCGGAGTGATCATTCAAATCTCTCGCAGACAGTCCGTTGCGCCTTTTTGCCCAACGATGGGTGTACTTGAAGATGAGTCGAAACAGAGATGTGCTCACCCAACCTTGTGATTGTTACTAACCAACCGATTGTGAATGTATTTCATTTGTTTTCTTCTCTCAACCCTCACCCACCCCCTAACCACAAAGCAAACCTCGCTATTCACAGCTAGTGGCACAGCAAGTAGTACAGCAGTATTCCACCACACCACCTCCAGCCAAGAAGGACAAAAAGGAGAAAGTTGGTGAAAGGGACAGAACGGAGAAAGACAAGGATGCGCTGTCGCACAACAAAAAGAATGGGAAGAAAGTCAGGTAAGGCATGCAACGCTTGTGTATAGCAAAGTGGATTATTCTGAACTGAACCTTTAACTAACGGTGCGTCTCCCCACGGGATCTCAGGCCTCGGTTAAAGAACATCGACAGGAAGAGCGCGCAGCACCTGGAGGTGACGGTGGGAAGCTTGACGGTTATCGTGACGGACTTTAAGGAGAAACCGAGGTCTGTACCCACCTCTGCATCATCCTCACCCCCACCGGCGTCACTCTCTGCCCACGGAAGCGGCACTCCCTGCTGGGAATCTCTGGGACAGGTGCCGGCGGCCATGTCCGAGGCAGCAGGCGACAGCTCCCCATCCATGCCGTCTACGCCCAAGATCGACGTCCCTCTGATGAACGGCGATGCCGAATGAGTGCACCCCAAGGAGCAGCGAGACGGCTCCCATTGTACAAAGCCAGAAGCTCACCCAATATTTTAAATGTCTGTGCAAGTTTGTCGTGTCACAATTAACTCGATCGTCGTTACAAGTTGATAATTATCCACAGAGAGGAAGCAATCTGGGCGATGGAGCGTCCCAGGCACGGAACGCCACCGCACCGATCGTCATCTGCATCATGCAGTCATCCACTCTGCCGAGTTCTTTCGACTCGCCCTTCGCTGCCTTCACAGTCATGGACGCCCTACATGATGATGTATTCAACAGTGAGGAGTCTTGTCCAAGTCATAGAATGTCCTGCCCATGTACTGAGAACACCGAGGAACCCAAACTGGTCATCCTCTTCTCGCAGGGACAAAAAAAAAAAAAAAAAAATGCACATACCTCCCAAGTTATAAACTTCGTAACGCCGCTGCTACCGGCAGCTTCCAATATCAACCGTCTTACGAAGGCAGACACAAAGGGACGTTCCAAGCCATAGCAGGTAGATTGCAAAATGACCGAAACCGAGTGTCCAGATGTCATCAACAGAGGTTTATATGGAAGATAAGATTCGAATGAAACACTATCTGAAAGTCGTAGAAAATATATTTTAACGATTCTTTCTGTTTGTTAATTTATTGAACAAATCGTCTAAAAAAAATTCTTTGCTTGCAGACACGAGCGCGTTTGTTTGTTTGTCTTTTTAACCAAGCACACTCCTGCTGTTTAAACGTCCATTGTTCACGTTTCAATTCCGCGCAGTATAATCGACGTTTGTAAAGAGAGCTATTTGCATACCGATGGACTCGGTTTTTATTTCCTGGACGACTGGGATCCGGTTTTCAATCCCACTATAATGATTTGTACGTACGTGGCTTTTAAATACAGTACGATTACCAATCGGGATGGAATTAAATGTTTTGCACTTTTTTTTTTCCCCCTTTTTAATTCAGTGTCAATTGTTTACCAAGTCATGGATTTTTTTTTAAAGAACAAGAAGAAGAGGCATAGTTGAACGTCTATCCGCTTTGGGTCCGAGTCGGTTCCAAGCAATGATTTTGCCAAACACCTGCTGCTCGATCCATGGGCTTTGAGTGGCTGGAAAAAAGTTCCCAGGACAGGGAAAGCAATCCGAGCAGCCAAATGGAGGTCCACCCGAGGTAAACAAGACCTCGCAATCATAACACAAGACTGAGCATTTGACATTGCAAGAACCTTGCCAGGGTATCTAGATTACCGTAGATCTGCGTGCAGACTCGCACGTGTTCCAGGAGTCTCTCCCTTTGCTCTGCGAACAGGTGAGGTCAATAATGACTTGTTGGTTCGATTTGTTGTTTTTTAACTGATCAAAAGCTCATTGAGGAGTTTGTGCATCTCATGTTTGACAAATTACAATCACACAACAAGCCAATGCCAAACACCTGTGCTGTCTAGGATTTGAACCTAAAATTTCAATGCGAGTCATGGGATTGGATGAGAAAGCAAGTTTATCGTCTGCACGTAACCAAGGGAGAAGTAAATGGCATCGTCCAAGTTGACGGGAGGAGTTGAGGATAGAAAAGATCATGGGTAGGGATAGAGGATGAGCCGATAGGATTCCGTTGAGAGCGAGCTGCCAACTGCGTGATTGGAGGGACTCAACAAGCCAGAAAAGAAGGTGGCCTTGTATTCTACAGGCAGTGAGGTTGGAAAGCAGAGCAGGAGACGGCCCAGACCCCTCACTTGACATTCAAGACCTCCGACAGGAGAGAAGAGAAGCATCCGCATATTAGTATTGAGCGTCAAGATGATCGGAGATCAAGGTGTTTGAGCAGAGGAGGCAATGTCACTTGCAATGATGGACTTCAATTATCACTGGAAGCTATCCAGCCTGTCATTGAATGGAGCTTTTATTCCACCATTCAAGCCAAAGGGAGCAGAGGGCAAGTGAGAGCAGCTGAGCAGGATTTGAGAACATGGGCACCGACGCAATCGGATCCAGTCGACGAGATAGATTCAAGAATGACCAGAATTCTCTATTCCTTCTCGGGTGAAAACATCAGTGTGTTCAGGTGACAGGTTACAAATCAGTACGTTGGGGGCAGAGGGATGGGTTGGATACCTGACGTGGAGCAAGCATAAAGTATTCAGAGCTCACACCATTGACAGACAGACATAACAAGGTACCACTAGTACTCCAAAGATAGATAGATTGGGTTTTCCAGATGTCACCTGACATGCCTGTAAATGGACACACTTCGTTCGTGTGCAGCACAAGACTGTGGGGTAGCGTCATTGGCTGAAGGCGTGGCTGCGCCGCCGATGAAATCCCCTCTGCTGTTTCGGGCAGGAATTTGGAAGTTGGCCATGCTGCCGGCGATGGCTTGCCTACTCTTCGCGAAGCACCACGTGGGATCTTTCATATCCACCGAGAGCTGGCAGATGGGAAACCGGTTTAACATCCGTCTGGGGGACGGAACACACATTGATGAATCGCCCTGCCCGTGAAACACCGGGATGACGGTTTTATAGCTAGGTCGGAACTCAAACCCAGGCTACACAGCTTCAACGCGAGTGTGCGTACCTCTTGGCCATCCCTTTATTGGCACTGCCTGGGTATGTGTGTGTGTATATATATATATATATATATATATATATATATATATATATATATATATATATATATATATATATATATATATATATATATATTCCCAGCAGAGTCAATATCATTTGCAGAGGAAACATGTGCCAGCAGGATATGCTTCGAGGTATGCACACCTGCCTGAGATGTCTATCCTGGGTTTGAATATTGGCCCAGCTTATAAACTATCATCCTGGTGTTTCACAGGTAAGGAGAGAGGTAATGTGTGCAACGTCCATCAGATGGACGTTAAACCGGTTAGTCCCTGTGCTAGGATTAGTATATGGGCGTTAAAGATCCCACTGTGTCCTTCACGAAGTGTAGGCGAATTATCTCATGCACCCTGATCAAGTTACCAAGTTCTTTAACCTTCAGGGGGCACATCATATGTAGAAACAGCAGTGCCATGCCTCCTTGGTGCTAAATGTTTAACATGTGGCTCCATCTTCACAAGACCCAGGCCGTGCAGGTGGGGAAGGGATGAAATTGCTCGACTTCCGCAAATTAGCAGATTTGTCTCAGACTTGGTCGATCTGAGACGACACTCCCCCCCCGCCCCCCCAAGCTCAGTGGTTGTGCTCGTCTCATCTAAGTCTTGTGTTATGCCTCATGTATTCGTGTGTGCAAAAACTCGACTACGAGCCTTAAATCATGTTCGAAAGTGCCAATAAGAAGCTCTGATGTACAAAACACCAAAGGATTAAAAAAAAACAAAAAAAAAATCGTTCTGAGGAAGCAGGAGGAAGATATTACAATTCAAAATGTATTTAATATGAAAATGCTTTTTCTATTGTAATCCTGTACATCCGGTCCTCAAAACCCTTTGCCAAGTCACCAAAACAAATCCTTTTTTTTTTTTTCGTAAACTTTACATGAAACAAGAGGCTAACGAGCAGGAATGTTTCTGTAAGTCTTCATTTATCACGAGGACACCTTGGTATCCGGGCAAAGGATATCACAAAACGTCCACGGAGCCCGTCCGAGGGACGCGGAGCTCAGTTGGAGCAGGAAGTGAAAGGAAACCGGCGTTGGTTATTTCTTGGAAACCAAACTAACCTTTTTGGCTCCACTCTCCAGTCCAAACTGTTCACCCTAACAAGAGTGCAAAGGGGTGCCTTGCATTGCTCGATGACGAGGCCGCAAGCTCTGGGCGGCTGCGATTGCTCCGACTTAAGTCGACGGCAGCCGTCGGGATCTCGAGTGCGAGCACGTTTCGTCACTGCCCACAGGTATTTATCATAATGTCTGCTCCTGGAAAACAAGGTGATGCAGCATTTTCAAACTACTATTACAACATGATGAACTATCAGAAGCCCTGGGTAAAAAAAAAAAATATATATATATATATACCATGACATTAAAAAATGAAAACAAAAAATAATAATAAATAAAAAAGGAAGCCTTCTGTTCTTGGCCTGGTTGTTGAAAGAGCTCAAAAGTGGAAGATTTATTTCTTAAGAGCAGAGAAAAAATTTGTGGGAGCGATCAAGGTAGCGGTCTGCCCATACACCACCCAGGTTCAATTGTTTTTTGATTTTTTTTTGTCCAATTGAAATAAATAAATAAATTGCAATTTTCTCATAAGTTTGCGTTAACTTTCACTCAATTTTTTTTTTCCCCTCTCTCCAAGGAGCGTTTCCCTGTTTCGGGGTGGGACGGACAGCACTCGCCTATTCTCGATATGGACGCGAGCGGATACTCGTGGAAATGCCACGTAATGCAAAATGTGACTTCAACAATAATTAAGCACTGTCCCTCGGTGTTCGCCTTGATTGCTGGTTTGTGGGATCTTAACGAACATCAGTGAGAGTACTTGCTCAAGAGAAGACCACATATAACTGACCATGAGAAAAATACAGGTTTAAGCATTCGGATGTTTGCTCGTCGTTCTCTGTCTCTGTCTCTGTCTCGGTCGCCGGCAGTCAGGTCGTGCCATCCCTCAGACATTACTGGACTCAAAGTTACACCAACGTGTGTCGGTAGTGAGATCGCGTTCAAAACGACGTCCGATTCACAATCTCATGGAATTGCTGCTCTCAAGTGATCGTGAGTAGCCCAACTGTGTTAACGAACGATCCTAAATCGATCATCGTCGTGATGCATAAATACATCCATCCATTGGGACCGTACTCTGTGCGGAGCGTTGATGCTGCCGAAGCAGTCTCCTTGGCTACTGGAAACAATCCTGGACATGTCGCCACTCCAACACAGGATACCAGCACGCTGGAAATCATTTTACCGACCTCGGAAGGATGACAGGCAGAGTCAACCCCACCTGGCATTAATTCAACAGCCAGGTGGGATTTGAACTCAGGATCCGAGGATCCCAAGCCCACCACCCTAACCATTAAGCCAACACCAGGCATAGGACGCATAAATACAACGTTAAAATAAAATTAAAGATGAAACAACGTTTAATTCACGTCTTGCGAGACGTTACGTGACAAAATTAGCGATTGGAGCTCAAAAGGTCAACAGTAAAACCAAGCCAGTACCCTTTCCTATAAAACCTGAGGAAGAATGAAAGGTTTTGCTGGAGGTAACCCCCCCCCCCCAAAAAAAAAAAAAAAAATAAAAGACCTGCACCATGGTTTAATTCCATGGCCCGCATATTTAATGGGTGGATCTGTTTTTCCATCGATCGTCGGATACGTACCTGCGCTGCTCTCATCGTTTGAAATAGGCTCCCCACCCCCTCCGCACTTCATCAGAACTGACAAAAGGCACAACATTATACGTACCTGGTGCTGGATCCAGGAGATCCCTTGCTTTTCCAGACCCGTCAAACGTCCGGTTTTTATCTCCTTTGGAAGCCTTTGACTTGTTCGGAGTGTTATCCTTGCCTTTGACGCCTTTGGGTCGGCCGGTTGGCTTCCTCTTGGACTTTCCATCTCCCTTCACGCATAACAGTGGGTGCAGTTCTGTCAACACACACAAAAATTAATTAATTAATTAATTTAACAAGCTCAAATGAGCTGAGATCCTCGTTCTCTTAATGATGACGTCATAAAAACGAATATGACATTGTGATGTATCAGCTTTGCGATAAATTCTCTGTGCTAATGCCCGGCTTGATTTCCGCAAACAAAATTCAAACAGCTTGCCTCGTTTCGGAGATAACGGTATAGGCGATTTCCATGAGCGGCGATATTATGACGTCAACTTTTTTTTTCTAGGAAGAATTTCCAAAATCGGAGATGGTTCCTGCCTGCGCGTGGGCTTTCTGCATATACATGGCAAGTTTCACGAAGATCCGATGAAAACTCTGGGTGGTGAAACAAAAAGTCAAAAAAATAGGAATGACGTCATAAAAATTGATATGACGTCATAGTGATGCATCATATGTGCGGTAATTCATCTCTGCTAATTCCTCGTTTGATTCCCGCAAACAGAATTCAAAAAGCTTGCCGAGTTTCAGAGATAATTTTTTAGGCGATTTCCATTAGCGGAGATATTTTGACGTCACAACTTTTTTTCTCGGAGCAATTTTCAAAATCGGAGATGGTTACCGTCTGCGCGGGGTATTTTTTACATATATATGCCAAGTTTCAGGAAGTTTCGATGAAAACTGTAGGCTGTGAAACAAAAAAGTCCACAAGAAGAACAACAACGTGAGTAAGACTTGGAGATCCTCCACGAGGATCTAAAAATTCATCCACTTTGTGGAAGATGGTATAACATGCTCCGCGACACGGAAAACGAGGTAACATGCTTAACGGGGAAATGATCACAAATTACAAAAAGATTAAAAAAAATAAAATGGAAAATTACGAGATGCAATTATTTTATTTTAATTTTTTTGTTTTATATCCTTACGCTGAGCTTCTTTAAAGCATCAATTGCCAGGCTAAAGAAGTGGGGAGAGGACCGAGCACAGGTGTGGGAGATGACGAAGCTGTTGTATTTTACAAATGAAGGATGACGAACTGGAATGGCACTCGGTGGAGCGCACACCTCCGCCAAGCTGAGCAGGTCACGTTTCGGAGCCAACCGATAGGCCGGATCTGGATCCAGACCTCCAAAATCGAGCTGGTGATCATCACCGACCCAACTCGTCCGGCAAGTTTCGTTCGAATCTGTCCACAATGTGTTGAGATATCATGCTCTGTCTAGCTTTTGGCCCTGTCATTGTTGAAAAAAAAAAATCACTGAAATCGAAATAAAATTAAAAATTCTCTCATCCGAATCTTCACCAAAGTCTAATCAACGAGTCCTCATTACTCACCAAACCTGTTCACCAAGTTTCGTCCGAATCGTACATAAAATTTGACGAGTCCTACTCCCGGACATACAAAACGGGCAGACGAGGGTGAAAACAGCCTCCGTCCATCTTCGGTGGCAGAGGTAACAAATGCGTGAGGGAGCCCAACAATGCGCCGCCTCGGGGCACACGTGGCACTCGACTCATGACATGTTATTAGCAATGAAGTGACAAAATAATTTGATCAGGTAATGATTACAAAATTACACAATATTATATTATATTCTGCGGGTTCTTCTTCCCATTTTAGCAGCTGCTCTCAAACCACCGCTCAGTCACAGACGGCAAATTATAGTTGTACATGAAATACAAAAGAGCAGATTGGTATTATTTTTGTTTAACGAATACAAATAGAGCACCCAGGTGGGAAGGTGCTCTCCACACCTTCTGCTTGGACCCCTTGCAGTTCAATGTTGGTAGTCTTGGGCTTTTTCTTTTTGGGAGACTGTGTCCCATCGGTGGACAACTGGCGCTTCCGTTCTTGGCCACTCAACTCCTCTCCTGTCGTCGTCTGCTGTAAGAAAGGTCGATCAGAGACGACGAGGTACAGAGCGGGTGACAATGGCGGTCGGTTCACTCGATGCCATCATTTCATTAAAGAAAAGCAACAACATGACGGTGAAGAAGTGGTATCGATTGTCGTTTGAAGAAGTACACGAGTCAAGCTTGTGCTTGTCAAGGTAAGTTATAAAACCTGCAATGCATCCGGTGTGGGTCCGTATGGGTTTTCCTCTGGCTCCTCAACTTCTGGAGAGATGGGTAGGTAGAGGAGGGCGTCTGGGTCCTCAGTCTCTTCATCACTGCAAAGAAAGGGAAGCACTCGTGTTGGGAGGGTCACCCCTTAAAAAAACAAAAACTACCAAGTTGGGAAACTACTCACCAGTGTTATACTGCAAATACTATGACGTCATTACCAATTTAGCCCACCTTCTTGTGGTGTTGGGCCTGGGAGGGTTTGTGGCCCAAGTCTTTCAGGAACAGGCCAAGCCGGGCCTAATGTTGAGTCGGAGCACATTGTGGCGACCAATTTGCAATTTGTCCAGGGTGTGGGAGATAACTCACCTACCCTTCATGACGACTCACCGTGAGATCTTTAACATCTCCAGCTAATACCAGCAGACGGGACACCCGGATTAACGTCCATCTCAAGAGACGGCGCACATATCGATGCAAGGCCCGGCCAACGAAGCACCAATTGTACAGTGTTCAGGTCAGGAATCAAACCCAGACTGTGAAGCTCAAAGATAAAATTGTGCTTTTCGTTGAGCTGCATAGTCTGGGGGGGGGATTATCGTCCATGCACGGTAGAGTCTATCGAAGGGTACCACACGATGGCGGAGAGCACGTGTGGGACCCATTGATATACGATGGCACAGAGAAAACGCACTCGCCTTCCAATTCCAACCAGACTGGAAAACGATAGCTTTTCAGGCAAGCCTTTACATCACAAATTACATTGTCCATCGCACAGACGATAAGTCGGGTGTCCTGTCTGCCAGCATTAGTCGGTGAACGGATTTTGAAGCCTCGTGAAGGAGTTGCACATTGACAAGGACATCAAGAGATATAAACGTACTCTTACACAAGGATGTTTGGAGACGAGTGTACTTTTATGCAACGGCTTTGAACAACACGAAAGAAAGCGATAAAATGTCCTAACAGGGAAGTAGATGTCACAAATTAAAAAAAAAAAACAGCAAAATGAGTAGCCTGATGTAGGAGGTACTTTGGTGGGGATTGAGGAGGGAAAGACTACCGATGTCAAAGTGCTTTCATGGTGATCTTGCCGATGCCCACCTGCTGCAGAACGTTTGGATTGGATCGATGCTCGTCACATCCACCTCCTCATCCTCCAAGGCATCCGCTCCTGGAAGGAGAATATACCGTCAAGTATGCCGACGGAACAAACCGATAACCCGACGCGTTTCACGAAGGCCCGTACCAGCTAATTCCGGTTCACTTTTATCTTCATCCTCGATATCGAACTCGGACTCCTTTTCTTCGTATTCCACGTTCTCGTCCAACTCTTTGAAGTCGGGAGCGAATGCACTCCAGTTTTCCTGAAATACCGCGGTTTGGCAAACTCTCAGACGGTTAAACTCCCATCTGTGTCGGAAATCGGAGCCAAACCTAATAACCAAATAAAATCCAATGTTTCTAAAGATCTTGATGGCAGTCACCAACACTCACCACTTGGTTCTGTGCCCATATGGAAACGACTCCGCTCGATATCGACGCGATGATCGGTCGGACAGGATGCCACTGGTGGCACAAATGGCACCGAGGGACAAAGATCAAACTCCGAGCGAGTCACGGAACAAAAATCTCATCCCACAGGAGCGCGGAATAACTACTCACAGCGACGTCGAGCAGAAGCTCTCCACGTGTTCCGAGGAGGATCTTCACGAGGTTTCCGATGCTCTTTTCCCAAATGTACAATGCGTGCTGCCTGGCCGATCCCGCGCAGATGTACTCGCTGTCCCCGGAGAAGCAGCATTTTTTCCATGGCGTTCTGCAAGAAAATACATTTGCCAATAACTTATGAAGGAAGCAAAAGCATTTGTCAACAGCAAACATCATCAACATCATCATCATCATAACTGTTTTCTTTTTTTCATTTTTGCTCACGTGTCACACACATCACATTGGGAAAGGGTTAAGAGTGAATTTTTATAAGATAGGCTCAAAATGGTAACATTTGAACATTGATGTACAGATATTTTTCTAATTTTTATCCGAGGTTGTGTGTGGTCTAAAACTCAGAAAGCCAAATTTTTGATGCGATTGACCGATTCCCCACCGTTTGGGTCACACCCAAAGTTTGGAGATTTTGAGACCCTTGAAATTTTTTTCCATTTTCAAAGTGAATTATTTAGAATAACCATCAGTTGCCCAAGGAAATTACTTTACAAACTTATTTTATGGTTTGGGTACTAAAATATTTTGTACAAAAATCTATGGGATCTGGATGCTTATGGAGAGTGGCGCCACCTATAATCCCTTTCGGCAAACATTCACTTCAGACTTCCTCTGGCCATATTTTTAATAACCATCAAGGTCCCATGGATTTTATTAGTGCATAAGATAGTACAAGTACTGTACCATTATCTGAAAGTAAAACATTCATGGGACCTTGGTGGTTATGACAGTACAGGGGGTCTCAAGACCACTTCGGGCTATACGAAGCCCTTTTTCGAGCCACGCCCACTCCCATAACCATCCTGATATTTTGAAACTAATATCAAATGAAAGTTCCATATCTATACCAACAAAACCAATAGTAAAATCCGTGGGACCTTTTAAAAACAAACGATAAAACAGGTCCAAAGTTGCCTTGTTTGACAGATAATGTACATATCGATGTACATATAATTTGTCACCAATTTCCATCACTTGCTTCAGAAGTCCACTATATTCCATTGCCGATTCTATTTGAAACTGCAAAATATGTATGTATTATGAAATAAATGCTGTTTTGAGCAAATTTTGGCTTTTGTATACATTCTTTATCTTGAAACCACGTAATTATGAGATGCAAGGTGATTTATTTCATTTGTATTTGCTGCCTTACATGACTTTTTCCCATCATGCCATTTGTAATTTCCTTTTCTTTGTCGAGGCAAGATGAAAGAACATGTAAAAAAAAAGAAAGCTGAATTTATGTCCCCCCCAATCCTTATATATCATACCTGGTAAGTTACAATTAACAACATTTGTCTGCTTATAAATAGGTCAAAGGTTATCTGGGATTAGTAGTTTTGAAATCCAGCATACCATGTGTTTACTGTCTGTTCCTCTGTGAAATCAGCATAGTTATATCATTAGGCATTATGAATGTAGGTCATACTAATGCCACGGTGTCAGGGATAGCATGGCTGAGTCTAGTTCATGTTTAGTTGATTTATTTATATTTTGGTTTGTTGAATGAAAGCCAGTAGAAAAATGGGGTGATTTGAACATTGCTTCCTGCTGTTCACGTTCAGTCCATTATGGAAAAACATCGGCGAAATAAAATCTTATAGAAAAAAAAAATCCTTTTATTCATGCACCAATAAAAGTTTCGGCCTACTTCTCCAAACACATAGTTTTGCTCGACAGTAAATGCATCTTTTTGTTTCAGGGGACATGACTCAGCCATGGCATATAGATCGTGCATTTTCTACAATGGAAATCATGGTATTTGCAGCCCATTTCTGCCACGAAGAGCTCGCTCGCTAACCAGTATAGCATCACCGAATTCTGGAGAATGGAGAGGCTGTCAAGGTTTCATTCCTTCACTTGTGTGGAAAGGAATTATTCATTTGGCCCTGTACATCAGAGATCGAAGAACACCCAATTTCAACAGTTCTGTGCAAGATGCATCCGCCAACGGTTATCAACAATCGATGCCAGCTGATCTTCCAAAAGAAAGATTATGAAGATGCCAAGGCGTACATCAAACGTTTAGCATAGAAAAAAAAATGTCGACAGATTCCCATGGACCATCCTAAAAAATAGTCTGTTTCTTATAAACCATCCTACCCAAGAGTTACATAAATTGTATCCAAATATTTCATGGATTTTCTTCAAACTTTTCAGGAAAATAAAAGACTAATATCGAAAAAACATTTTTGGATCCTCATGGAGGATCTCTAAGTCTTACTCACGTTGTTGTTCTTCATCTTCTTCTTGCGGACTTTTTTTTTGTTTCACAGCCTACAGTTTTCATCAAAACTTCCTGAAACTTGGCATATACAGGGTGTCCCAAAAAAAATACTTTTCATCTGCAAAGAGGATGGTCATAACATATATTTTTTTAAAAGATAGATGGCTGGATAGAAAGCTGAAAGGTTGAAGTTTATTGTACCAATGTCAAAATTGCCACCAAAATTTTAATTTTTGGATAGAATCGTCGTTTTCTTTTAGACCACATGTTCGACGTAGGCTCCACGTTGTCCGATCACTGCCTGCAAACGCGTGGTCATGCTCTCCATCACTTTGGGAAAAGTTTCCTGAGGAATGTTCTGGATTTCTCAGTGGATGTTTTCCTTCAGCTGATCAAGAGTCTGAGGCCGAGGGTTTCCAGAGATCCTGTCCTTGAGATACCCCCACAAGAAGAAGTCTGGAGGAGTAAGGTCAGGGGAATACGGAGGCCACTCAACGTCTTCGTAGAGGGAGATAAAGCCGCCCTCAAAATGTTGGTTGAGAAAACGCCTTGTTTCCCTGGCTGTATGGGGCGGTGCCCCATCTTGCTAGAACCACTGGGTTCTCATCTGGATCAGGTTGTTTCTCCTACGGGCCTGAGTACGTAACTCAGGCAGATAGAATTCCTGAATCATTTCGCGATAGTTCCTCTGGTTTACCGTGCAAGTGCGTCCCTGGTCATCTTCAAAGAAGTATGGACCAATTATCCCATCCCAACCAACCGCCACCCACATGGTGACTTTGAGAACAGATCGAGGCACCAGTTCAGTTGATGCATTACCAGGATTTTCAGTTCCCCAGTACCGAAAGTTTTGCTTGTTTACCTCCCTGGACAAGTGAGCGTGGCATTCGTCCGTCATGTGAAGTTTTTTGAGGAAGTCTGCATCTTCCTCCAACTTTCCTGAGAACCAATTTGCAAAGTCGAGTCGTTTGCGTTTCTGTTAATTGGTAAGCACCGTTTCCGTTTGAATTTTGTATGGAAAGGCATGAATGTCTTGGCGAAGGATCCTCTGAACGGTGCTCTTATGAATGTTTGTCTCGGCAGAAAGTCATCGAATCGATTTTTTTTTGGACTATGAACGACCGCCTGTCTCACCATTTCCACATTTTCTTCACTACGACCTGTCCTCTTCCGACCACTGTGACCCTTGTGAAGGTCACAGATGGTTCCCACATTGGTAAACTTTGCGATGGTGCACTTTATTGTCCAAAAGTTTGGTGCATGGCGCAAGTGGATACCGAAATGTCTCGAGTAAAGACGTTGCACCTGTATGACACTTTTGGTCTGGTGCCAAAGTTCAACAATTTTCGTCCGTTGTTGTACGGTCAGTGTTGGCATTTTTCTAGCGCTTGCTTGGTATCAAAAAAAACTTCAGGGTCTCTGCAACAAGAAATGAAGCATTAGTGACAAAATTACTGCTTTTTTAGGATCAAACGAAGCATTTTAAAAGTTGTATTTTTTGGGGGACACCCTATATATGTAAAAATACCCTGTGAAGACAGTAACCATCTCCGATTTTGAAAATTCCTCCAAGAAAAAAAAGTTATGACGTCAAAATATCTCCGCTAAATGGAAATCGCTTAAAAAATTATCTCCGAAACTAGGCAAGCTTTTTAAATTCTGTTTGCGGGAATTGAACAGGGCATTAGCAGAGATGAATTACCGCACATATGATGCATCACTATGACGTCATATCAATTTTTATGACGTCATTCCTATATTTTGACATTTTTTGTTTCACAACCCAGAGTTTTCATCGGATCTTCGTGAAACTTCCCATGTATATGCAAAAAGCCCACGCGCAGGCAGTAACCATCTCCGATTTTGAAAATTCTTCTTCAAAAAAAAAAGTTGACGTCATAATATCGCCGCTCATGGAAATCGCCTATACCATGATCTCCGAAACTGGGCAAGCTGTTTGAATTTTGTTTGCGGGAATCAAGCCGGGCAATAGCACAGATAATTTATCGCAAACCTGATATATCACAATGACATCATATTCGTTTTTATGACGTCATCATTAAGACAACGAGGATCTTAGCTCATTTGAGCTTGTTCTACCTATCTCGGCCACATTCAAAACAGGATGGGGTTAAAGGAAACAAATAGATTTTTAGGATGGATGGCCCAAAAACAGATCAGACATTTAGTGAAAGTACTTTACTCTTGAATCAGCAATGGAATATAGTGGACTTCTGTAGCATGTGATGGAAATTGGTGACAGAGGCAGACCATGTACATGTCGTGCCCATATACCTGTACATTATATGAACATCGCTATGTACATTATCTGTCAAACAAGGCAACTTTGGACCTGTTGGCTGCTCTTAGAGCACCCTTATTCTGGACATTTCCATCTGTCTGTCTGTCCACGAAACTTTGGTCAAGCCTAGGGGCTAAACCACTCAACCGATTCCAATGAAATTTGATAGGTAGGACCAATATTTCTGGGAATCGTGTGCTTTCGAATATGGGACCCCTGGCCCTAGCAACAGCATAGCAACAGCCCCTTAAAGTGGTCAAAAAATCGAAAAAAAAAATCGAAGCTTAGAGTTCTGTGCGCAATCTATCTAGCTCCCTTCATGCCAATTTGCAGCCCTAACAAAAAATATTTGTAGGAGGAGATAGGTTTTGGGCGAGTACATGTCGAACATTTCAGAAACAGTTAATTGCGAATATCTCAAAGAAAAAGAGTCTGATGTTGATGAAACTTGGGTGAAATGTGTACAATGTGGCCAGCATGTACACAAAAATGAATGGTTGCTATGCACACCTCCATTGCTTAGCAACAGCTAAAATACTTTATCGTACATCGTACACTTAGTGGACTGTAAAACAAAAGTCAATACCTCTGAAACTGGACCTCCGAGGGACCTGTTTTTTTGTGCCCAAGGAGAATGGCTTACAGCATCATATAAAACTAGAGGGGGGGGGGGCACTCGGTAGAGTGCAAAACCTCCGCCGCCAATGCTGCTGGGTCACTTAAGTGAACCTGATATCCTATTCATTGTAGGTCAAAACGGATCAGACTCTACTGAACCACGATTGAATAAACGAAACTAGATCGACGCGCATGTAGAAATGCCAAAAAAAGAAATCGAAATTTTTTTGAAAAAAAAAGTTGCAAAATTTCCAATTTTTTTTTCTCTAACAATTTTTGGGGGGGGTTGGAAATCACTTAAAAATGTAGAAATGCAAAAAAAAAAATTCAAATATTTTTCAAATAAAATCGAAATTTTTTTGAAAAAAAGTTGCAAAATTTTCTGTTTTTTTTTCTCTAACAAATTTTTTTGGGGGGGGTTGGAAATCACTTAAAACATGTAGAAATGCAAAAACAAAAATTCAAATATTTTTCAAATAAAATCGAAATTGTTTTGAAAAAAAAGTTGCAAAATTTTCGAAGTTTTTTTTTGGACCAAGTCAAAAATCTAATGGCATGATCCTTGGACCATCCCTAATCCCCCCACCAAGTTTCGTCGAAATCCGTCCAGGAGTTTTTCCGTAATACTGTTCACAAACAAACAAACAAACAAACAAACAGACAGGGGTGAAAACAGTAACCTCCATCCATCTTCGATGGCGGAGGTTAAAAATAAAATCTTTAGCGAATAGATAAATGGAATTACCAGGGCTGCCATTTGTTGGAGTCTCTTTGGAAACATGCCTGAAATTTCACAAGGCGGGTTTCTGGGCACAAACTAAGAGGGCTGTGATAATCATATTTATTTTGCTAAATTGATTGATAGCATGTACATGAATACCGGTGAGTCGCGTCGGCCAGCTTTCCATATAGAGCGAGCAGCCATGTCGCCTACCGGCTTGTTTTATTCTTTGCTTTTAAAAGGTCCCATGGATTTTACTATTGGTTTTGTTAGTATAGATATGGAACTTTCATTTGATAATATTAGTTTAAAATATTAGGATGGTTATGGGAGTGGGTGTGGCTCGAAAAAGGGCTTCGTATGTCCCGAAGTGGTCTTGAGACCCCCTGTACTGCCATAACCACCAAGGTCCCACGAATGTTTTACTTTCAGATGATAGTACAGTACTTGTACTGTCTTATGCACCAATAAAATCCATAGGACCTTGATGGTTATTAAAAATACGGCCAGAGAAAGTCTGAAGTGAATGTTTGCCGAAAGGGATTATAGGTGGCGCCACTCTCCATAAGCATCCAGATCCCATAGATTTTTGTACAAAATATTTTAGTACCCAAACCATAAAATAAGTTTGTAAAGGAATTTCCTTGGGCAACTGATGGTTATTCTAAATAATTCACTTTGAAAATGGAAAAAAAATTTCAAGGGTGTCAAAATCTCCAAACTTTGGGTGTGGCCCAAACGGCAGGGAATGGGTCAATCACATCAAAAATTTGGCTTTCTGAGTTTTAGACCACACACAACCGAGGATAAAAATTTGAAAAATATCTGAAGACATCAATGTTCATGCGTGGGCCTATCTTATAAAAAAAAATTCACTCTTAATGTATGGGAGAGGAAGGAAATGGGAAGGGAAGGAAGACAGGTGGTAAAACAAGCTGGATACCAGCTCAAACACAGGAAGAAGGGAGACTGGGAACAATAAAAGGGAGGAGGGGAGAGGGGACAGTCAACTGGAACGGAAGGGGTGGGTTTGGGAGAAATGCTCATGAGAGTAGACAAATATCACGGATATGGATGGGGTCATGAACAGCTGTGTCGAAGCCCTGGAGAGAATAATGGGATTGAACAGACCGAGGAAGTTGGTTCTGGAGGTGAGAAAGAAAAGAGGAACAAATGATGAGGTCAGCAGTGAGCCTGGATTTTTGGGAATTTCACCAGAGATGGGTTACTTCCAGATCATGTAAAACCTTGGCAGGGGTGAGGGGGTGGGCTGTTGGCTCAATGGTATCAAGATGTGCGAGGTGTGAGGCAGGGGCGCGTACTCCAGAGTTGCGGATGAAGGCCATGTTGGTCGATAAATTTGAGATTTTCCAAAAGAAAATCACTGCATGATGAAGGATGCCCAGTTGCCATCTGCCTTTCGAGGACATCTTGGAGAGTTGATTTGCCCAAGAAAGAGCATGGCTGATAGTGAGGCCCAGGAGTTTAGGTGATTGAACTTCCTCAGAGGAATGTTAATTAGGTGAATGGGAGGGTTTGCCGCACGGTCCTTTCAGAGAGAGTGAGTGCGCGAGATTTCTCAGCATTGATACGTATTCCAAGTGCTTCACCAGCTTGTGAGTGTGTCAAGGAATCTGTGGCTTAATGGTGAGAGCGTCTGCTCTGACTCTGGGGGTGCTGTGGTTCAAACCTCAGCCGAATCATACCAAAGACTTCAATAATAGTACATGCCGTTTTCTTGCTTGACACTTAGAATTTAAAAGGATAGAGCACAGACAAACAATCGGTTGGGAATAATAGCACTGGCTTTAATGGGCCCTCCTGCATCAAAAGTTCCTTGTAAGGGAACTCGTATTATCTTCTTCTTGCGCATGGCAGCTTATCTGTCGGGTAGCTATCATTTTGTTGGGGAGCGACTATACTCAGTACTCATTTCGCTGACCTCCGAAGGATGACAGGCGGAGCCAACCCCACCTGGTGTTAATTCAGCAGCCAACGGGGCTCGAACTCAGGACCCAAAGATCCCAAGCAAAGCACCCTTATCACTATGCCAACACCAGACTTTACTCATATTATGACATCACACAAAGTCTGCAAAGAGGGAATAGGCTACTGTCTGCCTATCTGAAGGATGAGGGAGCTCACGGCAGAGGGTGGAGTCATCTGCAAATAGACAAGGGTTTTCTAGAGAACAAGTTGTGCTCTATATCTGTTAAGGTTCTGAAGTTTCTAGATGCATGCCATACGAACAGTTGTCAAGATCCTGGAGTTTCTGCAGAGATTCCCTACCTGTTAACATAGTTCAAGAGTCTCTGCACGGGTTCCGTACCTGTTCACAAGATCCTGCAGTTTCTGGATCGGTTCTGGCTCGCCCTCCTTCCCACAAGTTAGGATCTCGAGACCATCGTACAC